>NC_141261.1:17960000-18560000 GCF_054856545.1 Hippocampus guttulatus
TCATTGTCAAAAGTCGAAAAGGGATGGAAAATAACTGCGTCAGTCCATTCCTTTTTTTTTTTGTTACCTTTGTCCGAGTTTCAATTAGAGCAGCCTAAACTTTTTTTTGCAGTCAAAGCAACTTCATCTTCGATATATATATACCATCCATCCATCCATTTTCCGAACCGCTTAATCCTCACTTGAGTCGCGGGGGGTGCTGGAGCCTATCCCAGCCGTTTTCGGGCAGTAGGCGGGGGACACCCTGAACCGGTTGCCAGCCAATCGCAGGGCACACAGAGACGAACAACCATGCTTGCTCACACACACACCGAGGGACAATTTAGTGTGTTCAATCAGCCTGCCATGCATGTTTTTGGAACGTGGGAGGAAACCGGAGCACCCGGAGAAAACCCACACAGGCCCGGGGAGAACATGCAAACTCCACACAGGGAGGCCGGAGCTGATATATACTGTATATACCTTTTTCATTCATTCATTCATTTTCCGAACCACTTTTATCCTCACTAGGGTCGCGGGGGGTGCTGGAGCCTATCTCAGCTGTCTTCGGGCAGTAGGCGGGGGACACCCCGAATTGGTTGCCAGCCAATCGCAGGGCACACAGAGACAAACAACCATGCACGCCCACACTCACACCTAGGGACAATTTAGAGTGATCAACCAGCCTGCCATGCATGTTCTTGGAATGTGGGAGGAAACCGGCGTACCCGGAGAAAACCCATGCAGGCCCGGGGAGAATATGCAAACTCCACACAGGGAGGCCGGAGCCAGAATTGAACCTGGTACCTCTGCACTGTGAAGTCGACGTTCTAACCACTGGACTACCGGGCCGCCCCATACATATACCTGTATGTATTTTATTTCTTTTCCAGTCGTCCAGCTCACCATCCTCAGTTGCACAGGCCCCACCCCGGTCTCCTTCATCTACTCACATTTAGACACTCACGGAAGAGAGCTTCGTGGCCTTACCGACAGTCGGAAATTGTAAAGCTCATAACAGCAAGCCACATAATAACTTTGCAATGTCACTACTTGCGATATTATTATAATCGTATATATTTTTAAAAAATGACATGCCCGTTGATGCTTTCCTGAAACGTATGACAGGAACCCTGCAGTTGTGTTACGTGGATTGATGCAAGAGTTATATAAAAGCCGACTGTCTGATTGTGATTTATAATCGGATGAGTAAGTGGGCAGTGGACAGAGGATGAGCGTTGCAAGCTTGTATCTACAGTACGTATGCTCACGGTTGAGAGAAAATGTGATGGACATTTTCTGTGGCAACATTAACCATTCATTTTTACAAGAAAGAGGTTATTGACTTACCACTGCTTGTGTTCGTTTCATCATGTAAGCAGACACTACTGCACGTTGTTTGTCTTTTCACTGTTCCAGGAGGGTGTCTAGTAAATCGCTGTGGCTCAATGGTGACATGAGGATTTAAGCTAGCATCAGCTAGCGCCTTTTTCAGATGGGTGTGTATCCCATTTGTGTTTTTGCTATGTGTGTAGATTGACTGGTTCTCAATTTTAGTAAAATACTGCAGCGTGCTTGGGGCACCACGACTAGTTTGCTGCACGAACCCAACCCCTGTTTGAGCAAGGCGTCCATGTTGTTATCAAAGCATGTGATCGGCTATTAATCACCCTTAAGCTATAATTGTCATTGGAGAATGATACAATCGACGAACCTACTACTCAACTCGTCAGCTCAACCCTTGAAATACATAATACTGGAACTCACATTAAACTTATTCAGCATATCTTTCTCTTGCAATGCAACTCGACTCTACTGTTTCAACACTATTTCTAAAGGCAGCATTTTTGATTCAACACAGGTGTACCTAATGTTGAAACCGGTGTGTATAACTATTCGCTTGTGCCCGGTATGTGCTGGATCATTCCAAACCACACCTCGCTCAAGTGGAAACATTACTGCGTTAGAGACCACCCGGGATAAATTTCTGTTCTTGATAATGATGTCTGCGTGCCCGCTTTTGCCCACGTTCTTTCGTGCACAACTGTTGATCAGGCAGAATGAATCCTTCTGGATTCTTCTGTGAGTGTATGCGTCTATTTCTGTGGGAATTACAATATCATTGCCTCACATTTGAGGATGCTTTCCAAGGTTTAGATTTATGTCCAGTCTTTCTACAAAGGAAATACGGCCCTCTCAAATGTGAACATTTTTACATCACAAGGCCTCACTCCATTGCCACATATTCGCTTTGCATTTATACATGTATCAGCTGTACTTATTGAGTCTCTTCAATGTTCCACTCCCACGGTGCCTGTCATGCTTAAACTTGTTACGTCTGAATGTACTTTGCCATACCCGCTGCATTTTTAGTGTGGTATGTGCGCATCCTGTATTGACTCTTTTTAAGTGGTTCTCCAAGCCCAGTTGATAGATGTTTGGTTTTATGAGAGTCCTCCGAAAGGCAGCCCCCACAGGCTCTTCGAGATACAAAAGAAGCTGTCACTCTGTGCTTTTCTGATCTCAGCGTGTGTTCATCCAGATGTGCGTGGTGTTGCTCTGGAGGGCCAGTGTGTGTGCGTGTGTGTGTGTGTGTGTGTGTGTGTGTGTGTGTGTGTGTGTGTGTGTGTGTGTGTGCGTGCGCGTGCGCGTGCGTGTGCGTGTGCGTGTGCGTGTGCGTGTGTGTGTGTGTGTGTGTGTGTGTGTGTGTGAGTGCCTCCATATGGGGAAGAGCTGTCACCTGTTCCTCGCGCTGTCTACAAGCTCTGTCTCTGGCCAAGTCTTTGATCTGGGCCACAGGAGATTCCGACACTGTGAAATAACCCTGGCCAGATTTCCTCAATGAAAGAGCAAGACTTAACCACTGTTATTACACCCCCACTTTTTTTAAACATCACTTCTTGTTTCTGTCTCTGCCTCTCGTATTCCTTGAGTAATGCTCAGGTCTTTGTCATTTGCTGCTTCCTCACTTGAATGTGCTGTAACTGTACAGGTATATGAGGTGTCGCGGTATATTGATTGCAAAACTTGGTAATACCTCAAAAAGCAATCAAGAAAGAGGCAGCCGTGAATTTAAGGCATTAAGATAAAAGTCACAATAAACTGGCCTTTGATTCCTGGTCTGTGACCATAGGTGTTGATGTGAGTGTGAATGCATGCCTTTGTCTGTGCCCTGTAATTGACTGGGGACCAATCCAAGTTATAGTCTACCATTCAACCCCAGTCAACTTGGACAGACTATAGTGTCTCTGCAATCCTGAACAGTGTAAGAAGTGGAAAATGACTGCAGGGATAGATAACACACCACAGTGTAAAAAGTAGACAAGCCCAAAGAAGCTTTACTCGCAAGCATGTAGGATGGAGTTCAGGTAAATCTAAACCCAAGTGTAAATTAAAACAACGGCAACATTCGTGCAGACACTGCAATCATGACCCAATGCATCTCCAACTGTTTCTTTATTACTGTCTGGCGACACATACAGGTATAATCTCTCACGCCCTCTCTGTCCCTATGATCTGCCAGTCGGATGTTGGATTCCTACAATATTGCTTAGAGGCATTCTAGTGAGTCTTTCCGAGCCGGTGAATGTCTGCCATAAAGTAAGTGGGCTCTAGACAGTGTAATAATGCTCGTGCAACACTATCTCTCGCAAACTCGGCACACATGGAGCGACGCAGCCAAACGCGATTGAACTCTCATACAATGTGCGGGGTTCTGCAACTAGTATTCAAGAGTTGCCAATCATCAGTCATTAGTTTTACTCTACTTCAAAATTTGAATCAGGTGAATGTCATCACAACCTATCAGATAACAGTCAATCAAAAATGTTGTGTTGTATCACATCAGCTTTCACAACAAATTTCAGCAAGATTCAGCAGGCTGCCGCCAAGCTGTACCGATAACGCAGTATATATTAATGTTGCTTTAGGAAGAAGGAGCGGAGGGAGGTGTGTCCGTAGGAAAAGAGAGAAGTGGAACGCCAAGAGTATACGACTGCGAGTAGGGATTTTGAATGTTGGAACTATGACAGGAAAAGTTAGAGAGTTGGTTGACATGATGCAGAGGAGGAAGGTAGACATACTGTGTGTCCAGGGGACCAGGTCGAAAGGGTGCAACGCTAGAAGCTTAGGATCAGGGTTCAAGTTGTTCTATCATGGTGTAGGAAGAGAAATGGAGTCGGAGTTATCTTGAAGGAGGAGTTTGTTAGGAATGTCTTAGAAGTAAAAAGAGTGTCAGAATGATGAGTCTGAAGCTAGAAATTGAAGGTGTGGTGTTCAATGTTGTTAGTGGGTATGCCCCACAGGTAGGATGTGAGTTGGAGGAGAAGGAGAAATTTTGGTTGGACCTTGATGAAGTGATACAGAACATCCCTAGAATATTATAAGAACCAGTAAAAGAGATCATTATCATGCACTATTAGAGCAGAATAAAAGTAACACACAAGAAATATGGAAGATACTTAACCAAGTAATCAGAAATAGTCCTAAAAAAATGGATTATCCAGAGTATTTTATCAAAGGCAAAAATACTATTTTGGAAAAAACTGCAGAAATAGCAACTGAATTTAATGAGTATTTTGTCAACATCGGCAGTAACCTAGCAAAACAAATTCCTGATCCAACAAACTTGTTTGAAATAGATAGATATGTAGAAAAAAACTCCTCCACGATGTTCCTTACTGCTGTAAAACAAGAAGTATCAAATATTATAAAAACTTTTAAAAATAAAAAGTCAACTGATTGCTTTAATATTGATATGACAATAATAAAGCAGATTATAGAATATGTAGTGCGACCTTTCACGCACATATGCAACCTGTCATTCAAAGCTGGTATCTTTCCATCAAAAATGAAAATTGCTAAAGTTATTCCAATCTATAAAAGTGGAGAAAGACATCGGTTTACAAATTATAGACCAATATCACTACTACCACAATTTTCAAAAATATTAGAAAAACTATTTTCTCGCAGACTTGATAGCTTTATACAAAAGCATGCGCTGTTAAGTGAGAATCAATATGGCTTCAGGGAAAAACGGACCACCTCAATGGCAGTTATGGAGTTTGTGGAAGCAATAGCCACTAATATAGACAACAAAGAATTTACTGTTGGGGTTTTCCTAGATCTAAAAAAAGCTTTCGACACAATAGATCACAGTATATTATTGAAAAAACTAGAAAGATATGGCATTAGAGGTGTAGCTTATAAATGGATAAAAAGTTATTTAGAAAACAGATATCAGTACGTGCAACTCAACAATAAAAAAACGAATCAACTGAAAATCACTCACGGAGTTCCTCAGGGGTCAGTGCTTGGTCCAAAACTATTCATCTTATATATAAATGATATCTGCAAGGTCTCAAAACAATTTAAATGTGTCCTATTTGCTGATGATACAACTTTCTACTGTTCTGGAATAAATCTGAAACAGCTCCTGACAACCGTAGAAAACGAATTAAACAAATTAAAAAACTGGTTCGACAGAAATAAATTGTCACTTAACCTGAAAAAATCGAAGTTAATTGTTTTTGGCACAAGACCAATCAAACACCAAGCTAAAATTATGGTAAACTCAATTGAGATAGAAAGAGCGTATGAAACCAAGTTTCTCGGATTAGTAATAGACTCAAAACTATGTTGGAAGCCACATATCGATAACGTAAAAAGAAAAATAGCCAAAACCGTAGGGATCCTCTACAAAACGAAGGAAGTGCTAAATAAGAGATCTTTGTACACATTATACACTTCATTATTATTACCATATATGACCTACTGTGTGGAAATATGGGGAAATGCCTGCAAAACAAACACACTCCCTATTCTCAACCTACAAAAAAAAGCAATTTGAATTATTAATAGATCAAAATATACGGAACCCACAAATCCACTATTTATCAAATTAAATACGATGAAATTTTATGACCTGGTTGACTTTAAAATTGCCCAATTAATGTACAAAGCACACAATAACCTGCTCTGCCAAAACATTCAGAAGTTTTTCGAAATTCGAGAAAGCAGCTATGATTTAAGAGGTACCAACTTATTCAAAAAACTCAAAACAAGAACAAACATCAAGCAAAGAAGTGTATCTATCAAAGGTGTTAATCTGTGGAATAATCTCGAAACGGACCTGAAAATGAGTAAATCGCTTGCTGAGTTCAAAAACAAATTCAAAAAAATAGTACAAACAACCTACATCAATCAGAGTTAAAATGATAAATTCAAAACATTAAATATAATGATAAATCAGAACTAAGTTGATAAATAGAGAAAGGTATATAAATATCCATTATGAATACAAGAGAAAATTGACACAAGAGTGTCAGGGTGTGGAAGTATATAATCCCGATACAAACCAAAAGTTGTAAAAATATCACGGTTAAGGGTAAAGTATGAGCCTTAATGGAGACTTCTTTCTTCTTACTTTTTTCTTATCTGATTAATATAAAAATGATTTATTAGATACAATCACATAACGGGGTAGGACTAGATAAGTTTTTTACTTCTTCCTACTCCCTTGAACATAATAACTGTGTTGAATGAAGATTGATTTCTTTCTTTTTACTTTTTTTATCTACCTTATTTTCTGTCAAATTATTACTGTATATATGTTTTATGTTCAATAAACAAACAAACAAGTGAGAGAGTCGTAATTGGTGCAGACTTCAATGGACATGTTGGCGCAGGAAACAGAGATGATGAGGAGGTGATGGGCAGGTTTGAACTCCAGACGAGGAACGCAGAAGGACAGAGGGTGGTTGACTTTGCTAAGAGAATGGAAATGGCTATAGTGAATACTTTCTTTCAGAAGAGGCAGGAACATAGGGTGACCTACGAGAGTGGAGGCAGGAGTACACAGGTAGACTACATTTTGTATAGACGGTACCATCTGAAGGAAATCAGTGACTGCAAAGTAGTGGTAGGTGAGAGTGTAGCCAGACAGGTTGGTGGTGTGTAGGATGACTCTGGTGGTGAGCAAGATGAAGAAAGCAAAAGCAGAGAGGAGGACAAAATGGTGGAAGCTGAAAAAGGAAGAGTGTTGCATGACTTTTAGGAAGGAGTTGAGACAAGCATCTGGTGGGCAAGAGGTGCTTCCAGATGACTGGAAAACTACAGCGAATGTGATCAGAGAGACAGGTCGGAAAGTACTTGGTGTATCATCTGGAAGGAAAGTAGATAAGGAGACTTGGTGGTGGAATGGGGAGGTGCAGGAGTGTATACAGAGAAAAAGGTTAGCTAAGAAGAAGTGGGACACTGAGAGGACTGAAGAGAGTAGATAGGAGTACAGGGAGATGCAGCGCACAGTGAAAGTAGAGGTGGCGAAGGCCAAAGAAGAGGCCTATGATGACTTGTATGCTCTTCTGGACAGCAAGGAAGGAGAGACTGATCTTTACAGGTTGGCGAGACAGAGATGGTAAAGACGTGCAGCAGGTTAGGGTGATGGAGGATAGAGATGGAAATGTATTGACAGGTACCACTGGTGTGATGGGAAGTTGGAAAGAGTACTTTGAAGAGTTGATGAATGAGAAGATGTGACTGTTGTGGGCCAGGAAAAATTAGCAAGGATGAAGTGAGGAGGGCGCTGAAGAGGATGAAGAGTAGAAAGGCACTCGGGCCTGACGATTTACCAACGGAGGTATGGAAGTGTCTAGGAGAGGTGGCAGTGGAGTTTCTGAATGGGTTGTTCAACAAGATCTTAGATGGTGGTGAGAAGATGCCTGAGGAATGAAGGAGAAGTGTGCTGGTGCCCATTTTTAAGAACAAGGGAGATGTGCAGAGTTGTAGTAACTACAGAGGAATGAAGTTGATGAGGCATACAATGAAACTCTGGGAAAGAGTAGTTGAAGCTAGACTAAGAGCAGAAGTGAGCATTTGTGAGCAGGAGTATGGTTTTATGCCAAAAAAAGAGTACGACAGATGCAGTACTTGCTTTAAGGATGTTTATAGAGAAGTACAGAGAAGGTCAGAGGGAACTGCATTGTGTCTCTGTAGATCTTGAGAAAGCGTATGACAGGGTGTCCAGAGAAGAACTGTGGTATTGTATGAGGAAGTCTGGGGTGACAGAGAAGTATGTTATGATGACTGTAAGACAGTGGTGAGGTGTGCTGCCGGTGTAACGGAGGAATTCAAGGTGGAGGTGGAACTTCACCAGGGGTCAGCTCTGAGCCCCTTCTTATTCGCTATGGTGATGGACAGGCTGACAGAGAAGAACTGTGGTATTGTATGAGGAAGTCTGGGGTGACAGAGAATTACGTTAGAGGAGTGCAGGACATGTATGATGACTGTACAACAGTGGTGAGGTGTGCTGCCGGTGTGACGGAGGAATTCAAGGTGGAGGTGGAACTTCACCAGCGGTCAGCTCTGAGCCTCTTCTTATTCGCTATGGTGATGGACAGGCTGACAGACGATGTTAGACAGGAATCTCCATGGACTATAATGTTTGCAGATGACATTGTGATCTGTAGTGAGAGCAGGGAACTGGTGGAGGAGTAACTAGGGACGTGGAGGTTTGTCCTGGAAAGGAGAGGAATGAAGGTCATTCGCAGCAAGACGGAGTACATGTGTGTGAATGAGAAGGACCCAAGTACAAGAGTGAGATTACAAGGAATAGAGATAAAGAGGGTGGAGTATTTTAAGTGTGCATCAATGAATGACGCAATTATTGCCAAGAATTCTCAAGCATCCACTTTCTCAAAACTGAGCACCAAGGGTCACAGTTTTGTCATTGCAGCGAGTTGATTTCAAGCATGGTGATCAATCGGCAGCTGTAAGTTGCCAACCGTATTTCCCAATTCTCCAGTTAAATCATGTTTAATTTGCAGTGGGCCGAACATGAACGCTGTCCACAGGCATGCATGTCACCAGTGCATTTTGTGTAGTGTGTTGGGCAACAAATACTAATTGTTCATGCAATTGTTTTGAGGCATACTCTGCTGTGTTTATGTGTTTCATGCAGCACACTTTGAATTTGGACTCTTTTCTGTTGCAGATTAGTCTTAGTTCCACATGCACACGTGTGCACACACAGTTCAGTAAAAAAATAGTTCCAAAGCAACATTCAAAATCATGGTTGGGGCATTCCTGTTCAGTCAGGAACAGAACTGATGCCAAGCTAAGCATCAGGTGCAATTTGGTCAGTGCACTTCAGGGGGACCAGTCTGTTTGCTTAACCGCTGCTGGGTATGTTATACCACTTAGTTGGCTCAACACTGGCATCATGCCCAAATCTTTTATTCTGGACCCATCCATATTATGCCTGACTAATGGCACACATCCAACATTCAGCAAATGTTGCTGTTTATATCTTTTTTATTTCACATGGTGTCATTCATGTTGAAATGTTAATTTACCAATTGTATCACCTAATTATTTTTCCCCCGGTGAATGAGTGGTTTTCATTTTTGAGTCACTACAAGACAGTCCAAGGTTGACTTTAAGATGCATGTTTTCCCTCTGCCTGTGTGGGTTCCCCTTGGTATTGTTGTCTGTATGGAGTTAGCTAGCTAACTAGTATTGTTAATTTCATTCAGAAAGACTTAACAAAAATATTTTCATCAAAGCAAATTTTTTCACCCAACGAAAACTTAATATCCTCTAGCATGTAATGATAGTAGCCACTTGTTGATATAATTGTGTGTGAAGTTGAATTTGTGTTAACTCAGATATGTTATACTGGTCGGGTTTCAATTGGATTGCAAGTTTAGTAAAAGCAGACAGAAGTATGAGCTAATCTAGGAGCTGCAACTGAATCATTGTTAACACAAATCACCTGGGCAGCTCCAAAGCTAAAAAGCTTTTAATGTCGTAGGAAGATTTTCCACGAATTTGTCTCTCTGACTGCCTGAATTTCTGTCCTGTCATCCAGAAGAGGATTTCTGAAGTCAAACGATGGTGAGCGAGAGTACCTCGCTCACAATTCACATTCTAGTTCGTCCCAGTGGGGTTTAGGTCAAGTCAGTCAAGTTTTACCACGGCAAACTCATCTTTAGTCTTCAACTGCTCACACTGTGCAGGTCACAATTGTTGCCCCCAACAGTGGAAATATAGAATTGTTCAGAAGGTTTTTGGTTTTCTAAAGAACTACAATTTTTTTTCCAAATGACCCAACCTGAAGTTTGTATATGCGAAGGGTATTTGTTTCCTCGCAGCTATTTTGCTTGACTTCTCCTTCAACTAGGTAAGTCGAGCGAGATGGCTGTCATCTGTCATTACAGAAAACTGGGGGAGAAATGCGGGGTATGCCATTTTAACTGGCCTACTCAAGGATGTGGGGTAATGTGAGTGATGGTTGAAAGTCACAATCTGTGACCTGAGAAAGCTCCTACTAAACATCAGCACATGACCTTGCTCGGGAGGCCTGAATTCTTTCAGCGTTAAGCCGATACTATTCCCAGCGCTGCCCAGACAAATGGATGGAAGTTTACACACACACACACACACACACAGACTCACACACACGCAGACTCACAAAGCAACATTTCATACTAAATGAACTGTTTGATTCTTTTCCATTTACTGAAAGTCTGCAAGCACTTTACTCAATACGTTTTCACCACTTATTTTTGTGCAATGATGGGAATGGTTTTATTTGCTGCCTTGAATGTTTAGATGTTTGGAACAGCACATCATACGTTTTTCTTCAAGAAACCAGCGAGCCTAACCTAGCTAGCACATTTATATTCAACTTCTCAGACTTTCATAAACAGGGTGAGGACATGTTTATGTACAATATCATCCCAGCTGGACTGTACATCATTCCTCTCTATCATAACAAAGCATATTTGCTTATCTTATGCTAGCAGTGCATCATAACCTGCTGCATGAATCTTACGTCTGCACTAAATGTTCATCGCTATCTTGGAGTCTGTTTATGGGCTACACTACATTTCTGCAATAAATATCACAAATACATGAAGCTCTTCATCAAAACTATTTAGGATTATTTATATCACGTTCTATGAAGCTTATTTACGATGAGCTCTACCCTTATTTCAGCGTTACTCTCATATCCCTTTCCATGACATTGTACAGAGCCGCCCACGGAGTGTGCTCATGTTGAATATGATTTTACAGAGTCTGAGTGGTTGTTTTCAGTTTACGGCCCAGTAGGGGCAGTTTAGAGTTCAGAGCATTCCGTCATAACTGGCTCAATATCTTATCAAATATGGTCCTCTTCTGCTATGGAGAACCTCTACATCGTGTAAATAGTCTGCAGTCTCTGTTATTCCTATCTCACTCCCAGTGACCCCGACCCACACCTCCCTCCAACTCATCCCTGAGGCTCCAAAGGTGGGCATTTCCCTCCAAACCCAAACCTTTTGATGATCACTTTTCCCTGCTTCATTCATTGCCCCAGATTCATGCCTGGAGGCGGTAGGATCCGACAGCATGGAGAATTTACCACACGTGCAAACACACACACATACACACACACACACGCACGCACGAGTGTTTGATCTGATGTTCATGTTTCTTGAAGGATTGTGATTAAGCAAGCAATCATTAAAACCAAGATCAAGTCATCAGTGTTGGTTTTCTCCCTCCAGAGTGGATCCAATTGGCACTGTTCAGAATTGGCACTTAACTGCTTGGCATTAGGTAGAGATCAGTAGCAGACCACCAAGCATCGTAAAAAGCTCTTTTCCCCAGTGTGTATCCAATGTGTCAAATGTCCTGGGGCTCCCTCTGACCCTGGGGGCAGCGAGCAGACCAAGCCAACAAGATGATTGGTTCTTCCTGAGACCGGACTTACCTTGCATTAAGCATCATGCCGCAGCTGCGCTCGAACAAACAGTCTCAGTCCACTTGACAGCAAGCTCTAACAATCCCCTTTGTAGCTGCTTGTCCATGACATGAAGTAAGATGTTATTCATCATGCATGAAAAGGCCAAACTAATAAAAGTGTGAGAAAAACTGTGTTGTGAACTGTTTTATTAGAGTAGAAATAGGCTCCTAGATCAAGAGTGTTCAGGCTTATCGCACACACACACAAATTTCTCACTCTGAAGGATTATGTTTATTTATTTATAAAATGTGAGACTAAAGCATTGCTTTTGCAATCCAGCTTTCTAAGTTTTTGCACAAATTCGGAGTAAACACACATCCACACGACTTTGACTTCACCAAGGTCTGCTTTCACATTTGGCTCACGTTCCAAAAAGTGTCTTGCTGTATTGCAGATGAAGTTAACTAACCAGGCCTTTATTTACAATGTGCGTTATGCCAATCAGGCAGTGCTTTGTAAAATGGAAAGGGTTCCATTGCCTCTATTGTACTATAAGGGTATGTTCAGTCTTAAAACTCTATTAAAAAAAGAAAAACAACAACAACAAAAATAACTGGGAAAAGGTGCTATTTCCCCAAACGAGTATGTTTAGAGGGCAAATCAGTGAAGCAGCAGAACTTGAACTGTGGGCAATAAAGAACAGATGGAGAAGTAGAAAGATGTGTGGGCCGGAGAGTGGGGACGAGGCTCCTCAGTTTAGAAGTGAGAGCTGAAGGGTCAGTGGCTTTGGTGCCATCTTGAAAAAAGAGGATGGAGCCACGGGGCTATTACCACATCCGGAAATGGCTAAGGGGTGCGGGAGAAAATGAGCAAGGTCGTATTTTGTGTGACACACGTACGCACAGACACACACACACACACACACACACACACACACACTACAATTGCTTTCGGAAACTTTCTTGTTGAATGAAATGTGTGCATACAGTATACCTAAGAGACGCATTTATCGTATGTGTCTCTCTTTTTTCTGTGATCACCGCGTGCAGTTTTGCACTCTAAATTTTCAAAGTAAAAGCAGTTTTGCACTCTAAATTTTCAAAGTCAAATAAAAATGTACCACTGCCAATACCTCAACCCTCCCTCCCATACCCTGAGAAGAAAGCGCTTTTACTAGGCTTGCATCCACCAACTTTATTTTTTTTAAGATGGGGGTGAGAGGCTGTTACCTTGTCAGTCAGCATGGCCTCTTATCGACCATCAGACTACCCTCAGATTCTCTTTCCAGATGGAGGTGAAATAGGGCTCCAGAAGCCCAGACCCCCACAGACACTGAGAGAATGGGTGCCTCCCCTGATCCCCTACCTGATGGAGGTGCTTTAATGTGGGCTCGGGTTTCATTTTTTGTCCCCTCCGCCCACATCTCCATCAACCTGGCCTACACTGGTATCTTCATTCAGACATGTTCCAGGCCCAGAAACCTGGATGCTAACATGCTATTGAAGCGCCACTGAGAGGTTTAGATCTTGGCGAAGGTGTTGCAGACAGATGCTTGGCTAAAGTAAAGCATGGAGCTCTCGACCTTGATGTCACGCATCCCACAATGCACTGCGCCAAACGCAAACAATGCCACTTTGGCAGGATAGGAGTCGTGTCGCTACTTTGCGTAAACGGCGCCTTGCTTTTACAGTTGTACTGTAGACAGCTGTAGCGCACCAGGGTGATACAACAAGATGAGGCAAAAGAAGTGCTGAGCATTCTATAGGCTACCAAAAGAGCGACTTAGGCGTGGCGAATGAATAGGAGTTCTAAAAGAGCCAAAACCATGACAGGGAAGTGTTGATAGCAAAAGATGTGATCCAGCACTTGGCACACGGCGGCTGAATCAGCAGATACTAACATACCCAATAACTGTGTGTTCAAGACCTACGTGAGGCTAGCCTATAACACCACATGTAAAGTTTGGGGGAAATAATCTGTTTTGCTTATGCCTTGAAAATGTTGTTTATGCTGCTATGATTTTAGAGATATTACACAGTTAAATGGAATGACTGTCAAACAGTAGCAGCATAACAATACTTTTTACAGTGCAAACAACGTCAGCGGCTATATCAGCAAATGTCACCATACCTAATAACTGTGTAAGTCCTATGTGAAGATGCTATCTTAGATGGAATATAGACCAAACATTAAGGGGCATAACAAAACCAAATTACACATATTTGTAACCTTCCAAGCTTTTGAATGATGGCAAGCACTCACCTGTCTAGTGAGTGGGATAATATATAGATATCATGAAACGACAGATTCTGCCGGAGCATTCTCCCAATCTGCTGTTGTGATTGTTGGCAAAAAAGCACCCCCGCCACTTGATAGATTAGTAATGTCCACCCTGTCCAGCTTGCGCATGTACCTCATGACGTCCTTTTCATCAATATGAGAAGTGAATTCAATTGGATCGAATGTTGACGGATCAAAACTAGTTTTATCGCTGCTCTCCATTGTTGGTCCTGGGCGTGCTGGTGCTACTATGCTGCCAGGAGGCCGGACGAACAAATGCACGCGGGAATTGGTCCGGAGCTCGACAGGCAGGAAAACCTTTTTTTTAAAGCAGGACGCGGAGCATCAGGTCCAGTGTGTAATTCCTCTTATAATAGAAAGCTCCTGCCCATACGGGAGCCCCGAGACTGTGGCTCACCACAGAACATACCCGCCTGCTTTATTATAGTGAAGTGCAAAGACTGCCGTTCTCGATGACGTTGCACAGGGTCCCACTCTCTGACACCGCCACCGCAAAGAACAACTTCATGCCAACCACAGTGCCAGCTGACCATCTTGTCCAGCCACATTGAGTTTCTGCCTAGTGCCGCCAGCATACCACAGTCAAGGAAAGAAGCATGGCAACCACAGAGTGGTAAAAATTGTAGGAGTTTCCTTCAGATGTCAAAGCCCACTCTGTCGCTTCATGCATTACAATGTCTGGCTTCTCCGAACAGTCTTGTTTGCCATCCAGCTGCAGCCCAAAGGAGTACAAGTCCAGACTGCTTTACCCGCATTTTTCCCGAACACTTCCATGGACTACTATGTTCCATGGGACAAGCGAAACAAAAAAGCACCATTTTGAAATCTTGTGTAAATGTGGTTTTGTTTTGCTGGCTTTTATGTGTGTGTGTGTGTGTGTGGATGGGTGAGGGGAAAATGTGATAGTTGATTTGGCAGGTTACGCTGAGTTGTGCTGCTTTGTTGTCATGCTATATAGACAAAGGATGCAGCTAATATCTTTCCGAGCAGGCCCTGCGCAAGATCAGGGTTTACTCTGCCGGCCCTTCTGAACTTCACTTCTTGGTGGAAATGTGGTTTTAATCTACAATCCCTGTGGATTGGAATGATCTAGCTGTATGATGGTCCACCATCATTTCTACTCAAATGTTAATCACTTGCTCGGACTTCCCCCGACCCCACTGTGATCAACCCTTGGACCTACATTGCAAATTATTGAAATGCAAATTTCTCCTACTTTGTAAGTATGACACTGAAATTAAAACTATTTTAATTGTTCTAACTTCCAAGACACTACACACTAACCTTTGTTTATTCCAGTCACCGACCATCCAATTATAAAAAAAATTAACAACAAAAAAAAGAGATCAATTATATTTCATAATTTGTTAGGTTAAGGAAATCTGTTTTGTTCGTGCTTGCTTGAAATCACTACTTCCTAGTCTCACGGGACTTCAATTGCTATTATTATAACACTTTTGATTTTGCTACGATTATTAATGAGTTGACCTCAGAGATCTAAGATTCGTGCTATGTACACAAAAGCCCGACTTCAATTAAATATTGTTTCAATACCTTTGCAAATTTGTGTTTGTGAGCACTTCTCCTTTGCTGACATATTCCATCCACCTCGGTGGCGTGGCATGTCAACATGCTGATCAGACACACAGCGTGATAACTGCAGAGATGTGCCTCAGGCTGCCCACAGTACAAGGCCACTCTGAAATGTACAGTTATTTCATTGAGTGCCTGGGAGAGGGAAAAAAAACATAATTCCTTTATCATAAGCAGTCTCCCAAGGTGTTTCGTAGAGTTTGGAGGCACATCCATCCACTTAATGGTGATCCGGCACTTTGGAAAGGTGTTCTCTTCCCCTGATTTTCTCTGTGCATGGAAGATAGCGGGTTATGCTTATGTCAATGTTGAGAACCATGTTGGTGGTGGGATTATACTGTATGATGGGCAGGCAATGTTATGGACAACGAACACAGGTGCATTTTTTATTTCACTTTATTGCGCAGAGATACCATGGGGAGATCCTGAGGCTCTTTGTTGTGCCCTTCATCGCATCACATTGCGCTTCGTTGCAGGGATCTGTACACAATTCCTTAAAACATCCCAGTTTTTGCCTGCCTGCCATACTCACCACACATCCTCCTTTTAGCATGTTTGTCTCTGGATCGGTGTAAATGACGGGAGTGGAACAACATTCCAAGGGCCAAAATCAACAACCTGATCAACTCTATGTGACGAAGGGTTGCGCGGCATGATGTAAATGGGCCTGGTTTTCTGACAATCTTGGAACCCACTATCACAGTAAAACCGCACATCGTAAAGTGGCTTTTTATTGTGGGCAGCCTAAGCACACATATCTACTGATCCTCCTGTCTAATCAGCATCTTGATCTGCCATACCTGTGAAATGGATGGATTATCTCAGCAAAGGAGAATTGCTCACTAACACAGTTCAGGCACATTTGTTTATAATATTTGAGAGAGAGAAAATAGAGAAAAAAGTTCTACATCTGTAAGTTCAGCTCAAAAAAAAGTTGTTCCCTTTATGCTTTTGTTGAGTGTCCGATTCTGGTTTGGGAGTCTGAATGATCTAAGAAAGCAAAATAACGCTGTTCTTAGTCTGCAAGGTCGTGTGTTCTATTTAAGACACAATCAGTGAAAAATCTTGGAAAAGATATGGCACCTGTGTCTGTAAATGGAATTCAAGCAGTTTTTGTAATCCTGTCACCAGATGTCTGAGGTAATTTACATTGTTGATTGTGAAATAGATCCAATGTACAGTATACAGTAAGCAGCACAACCCCGCAGGCATCCGTAGCCGCCGTCTTTGATTCTGCTTCAGCTGGTAGAGCTCCTGACATCTCACTTTGGAACGTAAAGACCACCTCTTAAAATGCGCTCAGAACAACAGAATGGACGAGCAAAGGAATCCAGTGATTAGAAGCTTATCGGAGTGAATGAGAGATTAGACCGAGATGAACCTGTAAAAGAGAACTCAAGAGAGACGGGGTGGGGGAGGAGGAGAGAGGAATTTGGGAGTGAAGAGAGGGAATTCCATGCCCCTTTTTACACCTTTTATTGTCGTTGCACAAACCTGTATTTAAGACCTGTATGAACACTATACTCTTTATTTTCTGCCTCAGGACAGTTTCAGCAAAAAATGAGCATGTCTTGAGAACAGCACTTTTTCTGTTGTCTCTGCCTTCGCAATGTGGCTATGTGTGTGTGTGTGTGTGTGTGTGTGTGTGTGTGTGTGTGTGTGTGTGTGTGTGTGTGTGTGTGTGTGTGTGTGTGTGTGTGTGTGTGTGTGTGTGTGTGTGTGTGTCTTTAGCGTGCACTCTTGGTTTGTTTGTCTGTATTTTGTCTCCAAGCTTTGGACTGCATGATGCAAATACATGCTCCGGGACGTTTACATGTGTGTGTGCAAATTGTTTAAAACCGAAACCCCTCTATTAGGAAGTGGTTCTGTGAATTCCACCTGTATCATGAGTTACCTTGGCACACCTTGGCTGCAAAGCTCCTCACCATTAGAGATTAGAGAGAGAAAATGGTAAAGGAGGAGATCGATCTCCGTGCATTGGGTGCTGACAGGTTTTCTTTTTCCTATACTAGTGTATGCAATTTTCTTTCTATATGTATCAAAGACTAAAGTTAACTTCTGTCATATAGAAGATTATATATTACCTTTGGCACAATGGTGATCCAGGGCGGCCCGGTGGTCGGGTAGTTAGCGCGTCGACCTCACAGTGCAGAGGTACCAGGTTCGATTCCAGCTCCGGCCTTCCTGTGTGGAGTTTGCATGTTCTCTCCGTGCCTGCGTGGGTTTTCACCGGGTACTCCGGTTTCTTCCCACATTCCAAAAACATGCTTGGCAGGCTGATTGAACACTCAAACTTGTCCTTGGGTGTGAGTGTGAATGCGGATGGTTGTTCGTCTCTGTGTGCCCTGCGATTGGCTGGCAACCGGTTCAGGGTCTGCCCTGCCTACTGCCCGAAGACAGATGGGATAGGCTCCAGCAGGCCCCACAACCCTTGTGAGGATAAAGCGGATCAGAAAATGGATGGATGGACAATGGTGATCCTCTTCTCCTCGAGGGGCTGTCGCCCCTCTTTCATGATGTTGTCTTAAAGCTGGTGGCTGCATGCACCACCCAACAAAACGGGAGTGAAGGAAATGTTTGTTGAAGAGATGACATTGGAAGTGCCTTCTGATGGCTGTTTTCATGGAAGCCACTGCCCAGCCTTTGAAAGCATTCACAGCCGTTGGCACGCAGGACTCGTCTGCATCTCACGGTCTGACATCTCTGAAGCTTACTCATGCTAGCTTTCCCCTTGCATGTTTGCTCAGATGAAGGAAATTATGTAATTAGCCTGTGAGTGATTGTTTTCCTTCATTTTTCAACCGCCACACCCTCTCGACAGCACCAGCCATCCTAGAAATGCCAATTTCTGCCTTTACCCTTCTGTCTCTATCCTCTTTCTTGCCATCCGCACTTGCATTTACTTCCTTGCTCTGTGGCAGCAGGAGATGGTTCCAATTTAATCCGAGCCACATCCTCACTCACCGCCTTCATTAATAAGGGACATAATAGCGACTAAGTGGAAGAAAATGAGCACTTGTCATACAAGTCGATTTTTAATGATTGAACAGTCACTTTCTTGAACATCAAAAGAGGAATTTGAGGGTTGCATGAAGGGGGCAAAAGCAACATGTTGATGTTAAGGGTGTATTTTGGCCTGGCTATAGTTAGAAAAGCTGAATGTTGGGAGACGGATGCTGGGGTACATATGGGCAGCATTGGGCGGGGCAGGGAGTGGGATTGGGGGATGGGGTGGGGGACGCAAATCTGGCATTTTGCACTCTAATTCCAGCCAGCCTGGAGGCCTGGAGCGCTAAGAAGGGCCTCACTGTTGCTCTCTGCATCAGCCAGGTATTGCTTACATAAAAAGCAAGTGAAAACAGCTGTAGGGATAATTAGCTTGATTCTCCATTACATGCCATGAGGGCCAATAACTAAAAAATTGACTTTTGTTTGGGTTAGAGCTACAACCCCATCTAGGAGGAAGTTGTAAAAGTCAGGAAGAAAAAAAGTAGGAAAATGAGAAATGAAAAAAAAAAGAATAATAACAAGAGTAAACTCTTGAGGCTTTTGTTTCCGAGGAGATGCCCAATCTTCCAGGGAAGACACACTGTAGGCCTTATTTTTAAAATATGTTTTATGTTTCCGTGATAGCACAGACCAATTACCTTGATTTTTTTTTCACATTTAGCATCTAATATTATTCATGGGCACCTGTGACATCATACAGATGATGTTTGCAAGAAAATAGAGAACATCTGTGTATAAAATTGGTGGCTATAATTACAATGAGAAAAATAAATAAATAAAATACTTTTTGAATAAGTGGGGATATCCCACCAATAAGCCTTTCCACAAAAAGGTCTACCAAATAAATCAATGGCGAAATATATCAATAAAAATATTTAAAAATATGACAAAAATAGAAAGGGGAACAAACTCTGGAAATCGGTGAGGTTGTGGGTGCCAAACAGCAATTATGCAGTGGTCAACTGTACCAGTGTTTATTTAACACTTTCAGGGAGCAAGTGAGCCATGATTGGTCGTTACCTGAGCCCTGAGCAGCTGTCAGGTCATTTTCGGCAGACAGAAAATGGCAAAATGGCCGCCCCCTAAAATGGACAAACACGGGTGGATTTGGCTGCTTAACTTGTCTTCCACATATGAAATATGAATCATAATGCAGTGTTTCAGACTAGTGAAGGTGCATAGAACATATTATTGTAAAGACAATCTGGGTGGATTTCACTTTTGATACAGTTTATTGCCGTTTAATAAAGCATGAACGCACGCACGTTTGCACCGCACCACGTTTCGTGATTATGAATGTGGACGCTGACCTGAGTTTATGGAGGGAATGCATCTGCTGCGTGTGGTGCAAGAGAGGTGCTGACAGAGAAGAAAGAGGAGCAGTCTTTGTGCATATCAACAGGCAGGTTGTGCTCTCTATTATGGTCTGCCGGGGGCCATATTTATTGATTCTATGCTGCCACCCCAAATCATTAACTTAAGTGCAGACGACAGCGGAGAAACTTGAGTCACAAATTTAGACAAACTCACGTTAGGGTTTATACATGCGCACGCACACACACACACTCACTTTGTTGCATAACAAATGATGGCACTTTAATTGCACTGCCTGTTTATTTACTCGTGGCTGTAACGAATGGTCACTCTTCAGCCAATTCCATATGATCCGTTTTGAAAACCAACACGCTAAGCTCATCTGCTTTCTGTCAGGATCGTTTGAATCATCATGATGATCCCCCAATGTCGTGTTTGCATGGTCGACAGTACAGTATTTGTGTTGTTGGCCGGCGGCATTGAAATGTGTGTGACTCACAATAACAATGTATAACACAAAATAGCCTGTGGGCTGAGGTAATGCAGTGCTCTCATCATGATAGACATACATCACCATTTTTTTAAACAATCCCCAGGAAAGTAGTGAGTTGTTTTTGACTGTTGTGCTGCCTGAATAACAGACATATTCCAAACTCGGTTTTCCCTTCCCCCAGCCCTTCTTTTTTTTAATTATTATGAACACTTGATGTTTGGGCCGCTGCCTTAAGGAGTTCTGGAGGCCCGCCTCCAGAACATTTAGGAACAAAACGGTAGAGAAATGGAAAACCTGATAGGAGACGCTGAGCTTTTATTTGTCCACTACCAAGCAGTGTTTTTGTAACATTTCAAGTGATGACAAATGACCTTTAAAACAACAGGCCATATTAATGTGGATTTTAGCACTCCATCTTCTTTTGTTGTTGTTGTTGTTGTTTTTTAAATCTTGGTATTTGACCTCTCACACAAATATGTTTTCATCCTGTTTCTGTCAAACAGCTGCTTGCACCGCCAGATCTCGGGAGGTCCAGGTGTTTCAGTGCTGCTTTCGGATTACCTCAACTCTGCTTGGATTTTGGAGCCGATCAGTGCAATTAAAGTGGAACGGTCTATTAAATGTACTTATTGATTTACTGTAAAGCCGACGATTGGGACCGGTCCTGCCCAAGAAAAGCCTACACTTGTGTTTAACTGACGACCATTGAAATACCTTAGGAATAAATAATAACAATCCTAAAAAAATAAAAAAATCCCCAAAACACAGAGAAACATTCAATACACTAAAAATAGGGGGGGAAGCTGGGGGATGATGCTGATGCAGGGGGTGACCTGAAATCCCCCCACTGCCCCGAAAAAAGTGAAAACAAATGAAAAACGAAAAATTACTGTGCATGCTGACAGCACAGAAGTCCCTTGAGTCAACGAGATTATTTTTGCTCTAATGTTTGATTTTGCTGATCCTACCAATGACGTCACTCATTGATCAGCCAATTACGACATTACAACTGATCACCTATTTTTCATAAAATGCAAAATATTTGACGTTCTGATGCAACCAATCAGATCTATGTGAAGTCCAATTCCTGCCAGACGGGCATGCATTTCAGGAGCCACAACTTCCGATAAACTCCAAATGTTGTCTTCTCCTTTGCTGACGAATGCCATGACCCGAACGTAGGGGGGCAGTTAGGAGTGTTGGGCCCGTTTTAATGTGGCTCCCCTGCCTTTATGTCCCTCAATGTTTGCTGGGGGTGGGGGACTGTGGGCAGGGTAAAATGTTCAGTTTTGAGTTCTGGCTCTCAATCAACACAAAATTGAGCCACTACTTTTAATACGAATGTAGCCAAGCCAATGGATATACCGATAAAACTTTGGTGCAACTGGACTTGCAAAAGTACTATTACGTTTACTTCTGCCACGAAATACAGTTTCGGACTTTTCACAACATGGACCTCACACCTTCAGATCCACGAAGACCTTCTCGATGTACCGTGCCAATGGAGACAAACCATATTGCAGAGACATTCTTCTGATATTGGACTGGATCCGAACCTTTCGTGTTCTAAGGCTCAATTGCTAACTGACATGACTTTGGTGGAACATCTCCTCCTTGCCTTGTTGAAGAGGCTGAAAGTCACCGACATCAGTTGAAATGTCGGCTAGGGTCAAATTACAATTCATATAAAAATAGGAATACTGGACATCTCTCTGTTGAGCCTGTTGTGAATTTGATTGCTAAAACAATATCAACAATGTCATGTTTTCTTTGCGCTTTTTTGTGACATTCATTTCATATCCTAGTGCCACTATTTTGGGTTTTGAAAAGTGATGTGTATTTTGTTTGACACGGTTTCTTTTGCGCAGTGCATAATATTACTCGGGAAGCAGCTTGAAGTCTCAGACTTAGTGACTCACAAACATGGACAATTGAACCTCAGCCTGAGGACCCAAAAGACACAAAGTGCTCCCTGGGACCTAGATTCTTCCCACCTTCATCTTTTGAGCTGTCTGAAACACACTTCCAAAGATGAAATAAACCATAAAAAAAAAAAATTACAAGTAAAAATTGATGCTTTTACAAGTGGATATTTACCACTGTAAAAGACAAGAAAGGACTTTGGGGTTCCTTGAGTTCATATTATCAATGTTTTCTTTCCACATAAATACCTAAATTATATATACAGTGATCCCTCGCTACTTCGCGGTTCGTTTATCGCGGGTTCAGTGCATCGCAGATTTTTTCAAACATATTTAAAAAATATATATATATATATTTTTTTTTTTACATATACATGGAGTACAGTACTGTATATTTGCTCTATGTGACTCGCTGTTGTTTTGCAGCTTCTCGCGGACCGTTTGCGGACTTTTAAAAAAACAAAACTTTTTTTTTTTACTTGTTTATGTTAATTGGACGCTACTTCGCGGATTTTCGTTTATCGGTTTTGGTCCCCATTCACCGCGATAAACGAGGGATTACTGTATATATATAATTTTTTTCCCCCTCAATTGTTCTCTTTGCTCCAGTGGAACAAAGTATTCATTTTTTATTCTGCTTATGTGTGGGTGGTTCAGATCAACTTTATCCATGACTGTGAATGTTTGTGAGGGTTCTCACAGTATTCACCCTTGACTTGTTCCCACAATGTTCTGCAGTGGTCAGCGTGTTTCCAGTTGTTTTAATAAACTTTGCTTTCACGGGAACTATGAGGTGTCTTTTAAGCCGAATAATGTCAATAACATTGACAGTGACAGTGTTTGGTGGTCAAAGGGAGTGCAACAATGGCTATTTTCACAAGATGAAAGTTTCACCACCACTAATGGCATTTTCAACAATAGACTCTTGAAGTTTTTCCCAGTTTTCATGGTCTACCAAGTCTCTCCCACTCTCATAAACTCAGCCAGATGTTGCCCCGGCTTTTCTTCCTCAGAAAACATGGGGGGGTGGATGTGGAGGTGATCGAGGAGGAACGGCGGAGAGGGCGGGATCACAAATGTGGCTGAGCATGTTTGGTAAGACCAGCTGGATGCACCTTGGCACGCAAGTCTGCCAACAGCTGATGTGCAAAGAGTAGAATCCAGAAATGTGTGTGTCATCACCCTTGTTCAAACTTCCTGTCCTGTTGCCAGACTTGTACTCTTGTGATACTGTACACTTTTGAATACTTCATTACCTACCCCTGCACAATGAAATAAAATCCATTCGTTTTTCTTTACACCGCTTGCTTCATTAGGATGGTGAGACGCGGGTACAACCTAGTTTCGTCACCAGACAAACAACATTTTACACTTAAAGTGACACCTACGGGCAATTTCAACTCTTCAACGAAAAGAGCATGCGTGTTTTGGGAACGTGGGGAGAAGCCGGATGAGCTAGAGAAAACCACCAGACTCCACATCAAGGCCTGAAGCCAAGATTCAGACCTTCAATCCAAAATTTTGAGGCAGACATGCTAACCATTTGACCACTGTTCAACCATTATTTTAAATGTTTTTTTTTCTCCTCATATGTGCAGTAAAACAAAATGGCAGCACTGAGCAACGAACCTGTTACTTTGCTTGTCTCCCTCCACTTATACAAAGAAGTTGCGATTGGCTCGCAAGCAGTTCAGGGTGTACCCCACCTGTTGACCAATGACCGCTGGGTTCGGCCCAGCACACCTGAGACCCTCTTGAGAATAAGTGGATCAGATAATGGTTGGGTGTTAGTGGGAGTTAGGGAGAGTTTGACGCATGTGTAATTTTGTTTAATTATAATGTGTAAGAGTAAAGATATTGTTTTCAATTGACTTTGAAACTCTTTTGAGACCATTTTCATCAGCATTTTGTGGAGGATTGCATCCAGCAAAAATCCACTAACAGACGCTGTTATTATCCTCCTGACGACCAGGAAAAAAAATGTTGTCCAATCACATTTATTTTGAAATTCCCCAATCTATGTGAAGTAATTAGACTACTCCAAAATAATTTTTTGAAATCCCACTACATTTTTTAAACAGGCTCAAATATACTTACAACACTTTAACGTCTTCATAAGAGTCTTATAATTAAAAATGCCAACAGCATTTCAAGACAAATTTTGATAAAAAGTATTACTTTTCCTCTTCCCATAAAAAGTGCTTGCACTGAGGGAAGCCATTTTCTTACTTTTTCTAACAAAAGGAGTTCATGCGATTGGAGGCACTGGGTGGGAGATATTTAGGTTCACAAATGTCCTCTAAAGAGGACAAATTTGAACTACTGGTAGTCAGGAGGATATGATGGAATATGTGTGTGTGTGTGTGTGTGTGTGTGTGTGTGTGTGTGTGTGTGTGTGTGTGTGTGTGTGTGTGTAGTCCAGTGGTTAGCACGTCGGCTTCACAGTGCAGAGGTACCAGGTTCAATTCTGGCTCCGGCCTCCCTGTGTGGAGTTTGCATGTTCTCCCCGGGCCTGCGTGGGTTTTCTCCGGGTGCTCCGGTCTCCTCCCACATTCCAAAAACATGCATGGCAGGCTGATTGGACGCTCTACATTGTCCCTAGGTGTGAGTGTGGGCGTGAATGGTTGTTCGTCTCTGTGTGCCCTGCGATTGGCTGGCAACTGATTCGGGGTGTCCCCCGCCTACTGCCCGAAGACGGCTGGGATAGGCTCCAGCACCCCCCGCGACCCTAGTGAGGATCAAGCGGTTCGGTAAATGGATGGATGGATGGATATATATACGTACCGAGAGAGGGAGAGATTGTTTTTCCCCACGAAAAATAAATGCATATGAATCAGGGATTGGATTTTTTTTTTTATGTGATTGATATGACCATCGCTGCACTTGACTCATTTTAATTTGCTGAAGCCTGACGATTGTCTTCCATGATACATCAATTGTTTGTTTGGGAACATCCTTGTTCAACTAAGTATTTTGCCATTTATTTTAGCTTTGTCGTCTTTGACAATAGCTGCGAACATTCAGTAATTTACAGCGTCACGGTGTCGTGAAATCATGAAAAAACAATGACCTTCGACACCGGTCGTCGGGTTCACGGAATAATATTTGAGGTGTAAGACCGTGGATCTCTGCTGCATGTTTGTAGATCATGTAGCATAGAATAATAATTACAGTATAGGCCGCCGTCCTGGAAAGGCCCGTAGGTGATGAGAGCAGCCTGTAAAAGCACACCAGACGATTTTGCGAGGACGAAATTCGATCTGCTGAAGGGGAAAATCCTAGCTCTGCTCTGGAATGGATAAGGTAATAGCCTCAGGTGCTTTTTCAAGTTTATTTTAGGTAATAGAGAGGTTTGTTTTGTTACAGCCTGTCCCACCCTCGCCTCGCTCAATTCGACTTCTGTGGCGTGGCGGTAGTGATGCGCATGCGCGTCGCGGAGGTCTCGGCCGGGTCCACGCTGCCTTGTGGGAGGAGGCCACACCAGCAGGTGAGAGAGGGAGAGAAATCAAGAGAGGGGAGCTCAAGTCGTCTCCCGTCTGCTGCACTTCAGAATACGCATGCCGCGCGGGAAGACGAATCGTCGGCAAACAAAGAAACTCGCCGCTATTTCCCTTATTGTTTGTTCGTTTGGGTTTTTTTTTTACTACTTGTAACAGCAGCGCGCGCGCCAGCCCCACCTTTTGGAACGTCGTTTTTATTCGGTATTTTGGGGAACACTGTGTGTGTGTGTGTGTGTGTGGTGCTAACCTCCAGTGTCGCGCGGCGGATGACTGTTTGCCACGACTTGGACTCGGGGATTGTCAGAGCCGTCCTCGCGCAGAATGGGAGCTAAAGTGACAAGTCGCTCGTGGCGTGGAGCAACGCGTGGATCTTTGCGCAGGTAAAACGCTCATTGACCAGAGAGCGTGCCCGGCTGGGATTTATTCTTTTTTATTTTTCTAATATGGGATGTCCTAATCGTGTAGATGCCTTTTTTTCTTCAAAAGTGAATTTAAACGGCCACTGACATTTGTCGCTTCAACCCAGTGTGGCGACTTTCCACATTTTTGAGAAAGAACGGCTCACTTGGACTCATTAATTGCCTGATAGAAGACTTTGTTTAATTTTGCTGCTTCCCAGTGGTGAGGCGCACGGAGCGCATCCACTTCTCTTTATTTTATTTTGACTGTTTTTGGAGTGTCCGTTGCCGAAGAACTTTCCACTTTATCTCCCACCCGCGTGTACACCAGATTGGGATAAAACGACGAGAGAAAGGAAATTAATTTCCCAGTGGACAGCATTGGGATTATTGGTTTGACATCGTCTGCACAAATTGGATTACATCTTCCAACTCCCTGGTGAGTAGAGCATCTCCATGTCACTGCAAATTTAATTTTACAAGTGCGCCTCGTCTTCTTGGATGTGTCAGTGTCGTTCTCGATTTTTGTTGTTTTGTTTTGCTTTAGGGTAATCAAAATCTAAATAAATGTAAAGAACGGATAAAATGATATTTGATCCGAAATAACTTAAATGAGGTTTTTTAACGTGTATTTTCTTTGGCAATCGTTTCTTCGTACTGCTGTCTATCAAAGCGCAGTAATTGGCTCCCTCTCCTGGTTTGAACTTCAATATGGAGGAAACAAAGACGAGAAAATGTACGTGTTCAATATTGCAAATTGTTTCTATCTCCCGTAGTTCATTGTAGGTTCAAAAAGAATATTTAATTTGTTGAATTAAAATAACACACATGCAAACAGTTTTCACCTGTGAAATCAAAATTATAATCACCAATTCATGGATGGAAGTGATATTTACTGGCCTGTGCCATGTTCTAAATTCAAATGACTTGACTCTGCAGTCACTGACTATTTTTGACGACATTCCTCTCATTGATCTCCAACGGAAGTGCGCTCAATTCGATGCCACTTTTAGATCCACAAATGGGTGTGCTCGTTAGCAGTCAACAGGTCAATTTGCAGGGCCACTTTTGTCGGGGTCAAATGTTTTGTAGGGCGGGGCGGGAGGGGCTCACCGACTGAAGAAGTCTGCAGCGCCTCCACTTCGCCAGCGCACATTAACTGCACGAGAATTAAATACAATAATACAGGGGAAGAATTGGGGGGGGGGGGGGGTTGGTTTTTTTAAAAAAACTTTTTTTTTTTTTACAATTTAAACTCAAGTTGAATAACTTGATTGGCGTCAAATCCAATTCATAATTGCGAGTATCTGTGGCTCTGGTACGCGCGTGGAAGTCTTCCACTCTTTGTGTTGGTTTCAAAATACAACTGATTTAGTGTTAACTGTGAATACATTACAAGGTGGTAGTCACCCCCTTAGCCCACTTGGAGTCCGCTTGTAGACCTGCTTACGTAAGAAGCGGCGGTGAGTTTTACGCCAGTCCGGTAATCGTGTCGAAAACCTCAGTCCAATTTTGGCGATTTGTACACATGCAGGGGGATTGTATTCCGTTCTATTATGAAATCCTGATTTAAAAAAAAAATTGCTGAGCATCTCAGGCCTCTGTTCCACCCGCTGTCGACGTGCCCCCCCCCCCCCCCCCCCACCACTTCGCCACTTTATTCTACTTTGACTTTACCGGTAAATGTGCGTATATCTAGTTTTTATAAAGGGCGTTCGTATTAATCTGGAAATTATAATCTTTTAATTTAATCGAGTAATCCAAGTACATTTTTAGTTGGTTCGCATTTTCATGATTGCATCCACTGGCTGTAATAAATAAATCTTGTTTGAACATAGCCCTAATTTGAAATGTTGTGGGTCATTTGAGATGCGTTCGACCCCATGGAACGCATGCGTTTATCGTGCATGCAAACCAAAACCCTCCCAAGTCTCTGTGCGCAAAGTAAATTGTCAGGAATGCATCAGGCTGAGGTTTCAGTTCCATTGTCCTTGCTGCTTCCACATCTATCACGTGATTCACACTCAGCAGCCGTAAAAAGTCGGCTCATACGCGTTCAACTCTCGCGCGCGTGCGTGTGTGTGTGTGTGTGCGTGCGTGTGCGAAAGAGAAACAGATAGTCTGCAAATATTTGCCGCAGCATGCACGATTAACAGTGTACGTATGTTTGTGAACGTGAGTAACATGTTGCTGTATCGTCCCTCAGATTGGCCTGACGATGAAGTTGGGACTAAATTGTGTGTGTCGGCCGGCCTGCTGGCCCCTGGGCAGCGTGTTGGACTCCAGACACTGCGTCTTTGCACTCACACTCCTCACACTCCTCATGCAGGTGGTGGTGGAGGCCAACTCGTGGTGGTATGTATTGCTCTGTGCGGGGATTTGCCCGTCTGTGCAGTGTGGCATTTGGAACTGTGCAAGCCCGTTTTGCATCCATGTACCGGTATATGTGTGTATATATATGTATGTATATATATATATATATATATATATATATGTGTGTGTGTGTGTATACATATATATAATATTTTTGCCCCAAAAAATTCAAATGTGTTTTTTGTCAGTCTACTTGGCTTCAGTTACACCACATATGAAGTCCCACAGCACACTTGCTGTTGCACCTTAGCATTTCAGGAACACCTTTCTTTCTCCCCTGTTTTCTTTTTTCTGTTTTTGCCAAGCCAAAATTATTGATATAAAAATGCCGAATATCTGTGGTTTTCATTGTTGTCAGTCCCAATGTGTGTAATTTGTCATGCGTCTGTGTTGCCGTTAAAAGGGAAAACTATTGATGCACGATGCTCTTAAATCATCACACTGATGCATTGTTTCAAAATCTTGACTGAGCAAAAGCACCCACTTTACATTCGAACAAGGAGCGGTAGGGAATGTCGCAAAAATTATGAACACTGAAATAATGAGCTCCACTCAATTTGCTCCCAAATGGAATTACTTTGTGTGAAATTTGAGGCAAGCTGAATAGCAACAGGTGAATACACAACAATTGTGCCTTTGGCCATCTAATGGAAAAGCATTTAAATGTTCTACCTGTCACTATCCACCACAGGTGTGGAGAGATGAATAAAATGTTATTTGTATTAACTAAATCAAAAATTTCAGAAAAACTAGATCATTTCTCACAGTGCCCCCAATGGTCTGTTATGATACGCAGGTTGGGAATCATTGCAATAATGCACCTACAGAAAGGCAAATGTTTGGCTTGGCCAAATCTCTTCTTAGAAGTTGCTATATTTGTCACTGCCTGTAATTAAGAGCATTTGCAGAATCTCAACCAGCCTCACAAAAAAATAATTATATATATATATATATATATATACTGTATATATACATAAAAATTTGGTTTAATTGATCAAGTAAAGGTGCCCGTGCCATCATGTGGCAATGTGCAAAAAAATAAAAATTTATATATATATATATATATGTGTGTATGTATGTAATATGTATATATAAAATATGTATGTTTTGATGCTTTTGACGATTGGCTCACAGTCCTACTTGCAAGCTTACCATAAAGTACAAACTTTCTTTGAGAAAACGTCAGTGGGTACATGATTTAAGGGGGGTAGCATGTCTGCATAGTGTCTCCGTAAACTATATTTCCCTGGTGTGTGTGTGTGTGTGTTCCGTTGCAGTTCCCGCAGTTGATCAAGTTACACGAGGGCTAATTGTCTGTCTCGAGGGGCTCGGGGATGGGCTGCTCGGATTGTCTTGTGGCCTGGAACCAGATGCCCGGAGTAGTGCGGCTATTTCTTAATATCCCTCTTCGAATCATTACTTCACAAGTCGCGCCGTGGAAATGTTGGAAAATGAGCTTGTGTGACAAAATTTCATCTTCATAGCTTTAGCCGGTAAGAGCGCACATGAAGAAAGCTCGAACCGAACGAACCAATGGCGGTGGGCGAAATTGTTCAAATGTGTGCAAAGTTTTCATCGTGGAGAACTCCCGCAAAGGGCTAATGTACATATTTTTACTTTTGTTTTCCCTTGAAAAATAAATGTTTCCAAAGGCTGTAAGAAAAGAAACACTCAGTCGCGGGACGTTGGCTCTTTAGTTGAACTGCTCCCAACTCAGCTTCTTCAACATGCGAGGAGTTGAGCATTTCTTTCTTTCAACCGGTGTAGACCATCATCCACATTTCCTTCTTTCCTATTGTGCGCTGCTTTTTTGCCCGCCATTGCGTGCTTGGCACTGGCCATCGCATCACTTTTCAGTGCGAATGTCTTGAAGATTTAAAGCTGTTCTGAGGATTCGGCCGGACAATAAAATGCTCCAAGTCTGAGAGGCAGAAAACCAATCAGCTGTTGATTATCTTTTATTGTTTTCTCTTGCTCATTTTGGCTCGCCATGGCACATGATTGAAAGCGCCTGCCTTTTCATCCAGGTCTTTAGCCATGAACCCGCTGCTGATCCCCGAGGCCTACATCATCGGTGCCCAGCCTCTGTGCAGCCAGTTGGCGGGCCTCTCGCAGGGCCAGAAGAAGCTGTGCCAGCTCTACCAGGACCACATGCAGTACATCGGCGAAGGTGCAAAGACGGGCATCAGAGAGTGCCAGTACCAGTTCAGACATCGGCGCTGGAACTGCAGCACAGTGGACAACTCTTCCGTCTTTGGACGGGTCATGCAAATAGGTAAGCGAGACAGACGTCTTCCGTTTTTGGGAAACTGACACATTGCGCATTCTGCACGTTGAGACTGCGCCAGCGGTTAGCTTGGTTCAGTTTTTAGCATGTAACATAGCCGAGAATGAGCTTCTCTCCTTGATGGCCGGGAGACGAGGTTAAAAATGAAGGCGTGCGTATTTCACACACTCATTTAAGATAGCAGAACTTTACAGACCGTGCTCGGATAAAACCACTAAATGTTTTCTTTGGATGCGTGCCTGCATCTCAGGAAAGGGGGGGGGAGAAAAAAAAAGTTGACGTCAAGTTTTATTGATCATAATCTTGCAAATGGATTATAATAAATCCCGGCAATGTGGTTATTGTAATGTCAGCAGTGTTGCTGCAGTTTTGACAGCAGGCTGATATTTCGCAGTTTTGTCCGGCTTGGCCAGAGCGATGTCCATTCTATGATTAGGCGCACTACGGCTTGTCACCTCGAAAGATTCTATTTTGGTTTATCCTTGGGGGCTTATGTTTTTAGGCACAGAAAGTTACACGTATGCCAAGATTGGTCTTTTGCGTTCGAGATGTGTACTTCAACTGTACACTGAATTCTCTAAATGAAGACACTTCAAAAATGTATTTCGCCTCCTCGAAAAGTTTTACTTTATTAAGCTGTGGCTTGAAATATGTCTCAAGATTGCTGCTGTCGCCCCGTTTTGGAGAATGGAATTTACTATGTGGTGCTTATGGCTCCATTTTTTATTTTATTTATTTATTTTTTGCTACAGTCTATCCTTCCAGAGAGAGTTTCTTTAATGTTGGATAATGGTGATTTCACTGCAGTAGAAAACAGTGCAGCTGGATGTGTGGATGATCCAGAGAAACAGGCGGTGGTTGACCTCTATTGAATTGGGATGCCAGAAATCTTCCCCTTGAATGATTTGAAGCGGATATCATACAAAGTATGCAGAGATGATAGTAGTGGTCTGCTTGAGAATTTCTTGACCAGTGCGGTTCACGTCGCCTTTTGTGTGTATGTTCCCCCACTCTCCGACTTGCTCTTCCTCTTCCACTCTCCAGGCCACGTAAACATGCTCGTGTGACCGTCTGGCTGCTTGGTTGATGGACCCTGCTTTTGATTTAAAACCCAGCTTCGAGCAACACTGAAGCAGTTGCCTCTCTGGTTTTCTTCAGGGTGGTTTAAAGAAGAGGCAGCAGGGAAGGAGAAGACACTTGAGTCTGTCGACAAGGCTGATACGACGCCAATACTCGAAAGATGAATTAAACAAGTCAAGCATCTGAGTAATAAATCCTCTCCTCTCTAATCCACTCCTTTGCAGATATTCCAGCTTGATGTATCTCAAACTTTCTAACAGGCTTCCTTACCCACACCGTTGATTATTTTTTTTTTGATGCCTCTCTTTTGAGTTTCTATGGGCGCCTTTTTCCATTCATGCCTTGACAAATCTTTTCAGTTTTTCTTTCAAACCCTTTTCCTTTCTTGCACTTTGTCCATCTGCTTTTGTCATTGAAGTCCTTGCTTTGTGGCCGTAAGGCCGTGTAAGATGCGCAGTTCCGTTTTGTATCAGTCAGTTGCTATGCTTTTGTCAACCGTTTCTTCTTTTGCCATTTTTGTCCACATGGGTCCTCAGTTTTGCTCGTTGGTCATTATGGCGAGCTCCAATTTACTGAGGTGCATTTTGAGTTTCTTTCTCAGTAGTAAATAATGAGGTAGGCTGGGCTTCGTGGGCAGAAAAAGAATGTATAACAGAATCCATCAGTCGTGACCGACAATGTGAAAGAGACCTTGTGGTTTTCCATTTGGGCAAACTCTCCGCTCTTCGTGGGGTGAATTCTTTGTCATCGGAGGGTGCTGTCCAAGCTCTAGCTCAAGCCCAGCAAGAGCAAAGCCAATTCCACTTTTCAACATGTTTGACTAAAAGCCCGCAGAAGTGATCAGGTGCTCCGCAACAAGTGACGGTGCATCACCGATGCAACGTAAAGAAAAAAAACGTGTCAAATGAAGGTCGCAGCGTGAAATGAAATGCTTTTGTTTGGTTTGCACCCAAGCATTTCGAACTGTTTGCGCACAGGCAGTCGAGAGACGGCCTTCACCTACGCCATCAGCGCAGCGGGGGTTGTGAACGCAGTGAGCCGCGCTTGCAGAGAGGGGGAGCTGTCCAGCTGCGGGTGCAGCCGCGCCGCTCGGCCCAAAGACCTGCCGCGAGACTGGCTGTGGGGCGGTTGCGGAGACAACCTCAACTATGGCTACAGATTCTCAAAGGAGTTTGTGGATGCTCGCGAGAGGGAGAAGACCTACCCGAAAGGCTCGCAGGACAGCGCGCGGCTTCTGATGAATCTTCACAACAACGAGGCTGGAAGACGGGTAGGTGTCCAGATACACATTCCAAGCTCTTTATGATTCTTAAAAAGTGCGAGCAATAAATCCACACGCCGTGGCCTTCTGCATGCTTTAAAAAGGCCACGCTGGAAGTGAGACAAGCCAGGTCAATCAGATTCAACAGCTCTGTCGGCTCTCCCCCACGGGTCCCGAGATCTGAGGGCTAGATAGCATCGCTCTGACGGTTCTGGGGTTTCATTTTTCTCCCCAAACATCTTGAAACCACCTCAAAGCAAACGTGGAGCCAAGATATTGCGAGCCAGGCGTTTGTCTTTCGGAGAGTGGGCTGTTTGACTGTACTTTGCCTTGCCCAAATGCACACAGGATCGGACCGTGAGCGAATTATACATCATAAAGATGAATCATGCTTGACTGGCTTTCCATCCACGCGCTGTGCTTCCTTTACCCCTCAGACTGTGTCCGACCTTGCGCACGTGTCATGCAAGTGCCACGGGGTCTCGGGCTCTTGCAGCCTTAAGACCTGCTGGCTGCAGCTGGCTGACTTCCGCAAGGTGGGCGACGCCTTGAAGGAGAAGTATGACAGTGCCGCAGCCATGAAGCTCAACTCTCGCGGGAAGCTGGTGCAGATGAACAACAAGTTCAACCCCCCTACCAGCCACGACCTGGTGTACATCGAGTCCAGTCCAGACTACTGCCTGAAGAACCAAAGCACTGGCTCCCTGGGCACAGTGGGGCGTCTTTGCAACAAGACCTCCGAGGGGATGGATGGCTGCGAGCTGATGTGCTGCGGTCGCGGTTATGACCAGTTCAAGGCCCAGTTAGTGGAGCGTTGCCACTGCAAGTTCCACTGGTGCTGCTATGTCAAGTGCAGGCGTTGCACCAAAATCGTAGACCAATTCGTCTGCAAGTGAGACTCGAGCTGCGAGCGAAGGAGTCCAAGACGGAGAGAGAATGGAAGAGAGAAACTATATAAATGATATTTATAGAGTTAAACAACTATGCCATTGCAAAAAAAGACTTGACTTTTTTTATTCCCCCCCCCCCCAAGTAAATCACGTCTTCAGGAACTGAGAGTATCATGAAATATTTATTTTAAAATTGTTTTATTTTGGCCCAGCTGATTTTAAGCCCTACACGTGCCTCAATTGGCTGGAAACACCTCTTCCTAACGATTGAATTAGTTCTGGAAAATTTTTCTTTTGTGACATTTCTCTGATGGATCACAAAATGGGACCACGCTTTCCATTTTCTAAGAAAAAGTAGTGTGATACTTGACGCGCGGTTGACTTCAAAGTCCTGTTTTGTTGTATGGCTGCGTTGACAGGAGAATGCCTGTGTGTTGTATGGATGGATGTGTTTTCATGGGCCTCTTCCCAAACCAGCTCTCGCATCCCCAATCCCAACTTCTCCACTCTCAACTCGTGGAGCAGGACGGATCGCGTTCGTTTGTGTGAGTCCAGAGAGGAAAAATGGGTTCAGACTAAGGACGGTTTTTGGGGGATGGGCTATTTATTAAGCTGTCCCGAAAGCCCGAGCGATCCGCAGGTGCTGCAGAAGCCCTCCACCATGATGCACTTTTGATACAGAGGCTTAAACCTGTCTGTATGTCTTTTCAGCTGTTTTTTTTTTTTTTTAACTGCAGTGCATCAGTTAATGTATCCATATTATAGCCAACACTGTCTTCCATATTAAATCCGCTTATTCATTTACCATAGTCTACAATACATAACCTGGTTTGGATATATATGAGCAAGTCTTTGATTACATTGGTGAAATAGTTCTGTGTAGATAGTATATTCAACCGATCAGTAAACTGTATTTATTTTTTATTTTTTTTGAAACCGGATCCACCACTATCGCAGCAAAATACGACTCCTTTAGTTGGACACTCTGTATGTGGAAATCACTTTTAAAAAGTTGTCACTCACTCTCACGAATCTTCACAATTTTTGTAAAGGGAAATGCACCTTATATGTCAACTCAGTTGTTCCTACTCACTCATGGTCTGTGTTGGTGTTTAACACATTTTACATCGGATGGTCCAATTCCCAATCGCCGCATTTTTTCAATACCACTCGTAAAGTCAACTATCTCCACCGGTCCAACTAAATTTATGTATATTTATAAGCTTCCTCTGTCAGTTTGAGGTTTGTTAAATTTCATGTGTAACAGCAAATATTTTGTGTTATTTTACAAATTGGCTAAATGTTCAACTTTGTTTCAATAAATATATGAAACCCGACTATTTACTCAGATTGCCTTTGACAAGTTGTCTTTTTTGGCTCGGGGCAGACGCCTGCATGACAAAGTAGGAAGCTCTTGGTTCGTAAAGTTCCAAGACTGCATCCGTTCAGTTGGTCTCCTCTTCAGTCCGATGTCGTGACAGACAGTCTAACCTTCCTGAAATGACAGCTGTGCGGCGGGAGCGAGAGATTGCTTGAGAGCCGGAGATGGGCTGCCTCTAAAGCATCTTAGTTGTGGTTAAATTACATGCAGCGCTCAACAATCCGCTGACAGTGGGTCAGTAAATGGAACCATTAATCATATTGTTGTCGGAAGACGGGGATTTTCAGTGTGGGCAGCGGGGCCGGGGCTGCCTGGAAAAAGACCGGGCCTTGTCAGAGGCTGCTGGAGCTCAAACGGAGAACAGGAGAGAAGATTAGGTAATAAGAAACGAAGGATTACGCGAACTGGAGAAATGCGAGAGGAGCCGCCGACAATGCGGTTGAATGAAAGTGCAGTTAAAGAAGTAATAGAGAAAGGCTCGACAGTGGTTCCGCTCTTGGTTGCGGTGTGGCCTTTCAAAGTCAGTGCAAACGTGACCTGCTCATTCTGGCCGCTCTATTAGGTACACCTTCACAATGCGCAAACAGCGCGCCACGTAAATGAGTACATCACAGCTGATGTGCACGTTTTTGTTTTGTGATGTTTTCGATGGTACAGTAAATTCTACTACGAATATTTCCCCCAAATGTGGGCCATTGATTGCAAACACAAAAATGTTTATTCTGAAAAAAAAAAAATCATTCATTCATTGCTTAAGGGCACCTCAGCAGTAGATTAGAATCACTTTAAGACCTGCACTTAAAAACATGCTTTTTATTTTCGTCAAGTGGTTGCACAAAGAAATCTGAATCCAGATACATTTTATCAGTAGACTCTATTCTACTCTATTAAAAATATATATATATTGGATCCAGATACTTTATGGCAACCACTTGACAAAATAAAATTCAACACCACTTTTTTTACCCCCCCCCCCCCCCCCCCCCCCCAATGTGGTTACCATTCATTGAATCTGACCCATGTCCTCTGGCTCCAAAGCCAAAAAGACCTTTTGGAGTCAGCTACTGCGGCCCCAATAATAATAATACAATGGAGTTTAACACCACTGTACAGGCACAAATATAAACTGTTAATACAACGAGCAGGAATTTTCTAGAGGGAACTCTTTTTTTTCTTTTTTCTTTTTTTGAGTCAACAGATTTTGCTTGGTGCCAGGTCAGCATTGCAAATCACTCTGTTCTATGTTGCTTTACCTGGGTGTCAATAAAAGTGAAAAAAATAAAATGCGGAAGTGTCCCTAATATTGTGTGTCTGCACTGATGTTAAATGGTGACAATCATAGCCAATAATGAGCAGTTTTAAAGTAAGCAGAAGTGTAAGAAAACTGTGAAAGCCAACGAGAAGAATACGCAGAATAAGTTCTGTCATTGCTGCAATTTTTGAAGTGCGTGTTGCCCTCCCCCACCGCCAACTTTGTACCGCATGCATGTGATGCACAAAGTTGCTTCAAGTGCTTCAAGCCAGCATGACTCTTGTAATAGCACAACAAACTCCGGGTTTGCAGTGAGCTGAGGGTGGAGGAAACCTGACACCCGCAGGTGCCCAGGTACCCACTTTGCTCCGCCGCAACCCCCTTTTGCTTTCAAAGTGTTTGGGCGCACGGCTGTGAAAATATTTTTTTTTCTGCCCGCTCTGTACAGAACAACACTTTCTTTTGCTGATTTTGGTCACGGAGCAAAGGATTGTTATTTGGGAATCGTACACATAATTAAAGTGAACCGCAAGTGTAGGCACACATCCACAGAGCAAGCAAATCTTCAAACTTGGAACTGTTTATCAAAAACCCAGACTTTTAATTTATTGTTTTGGTTTTTCTGCTTTCCCTCCATTAAACCCTGCTGCTTATTCTGTTCAAGGTTGCGGATTGCATTAATCCCCAAACCCACGTTGGTGGCAACTTTCACACCTAAATCGACCGTATTGACTGTGGTAAGGAGCCAGAACACCTGGTTGTAACCCACAGCACAGGTCAGGTGTGAAAACGTAAACGTACCAAGTTCTTCTCCAGGCACATTAAAATTCCTCCAAGGTTTTTAAAGGATGATTACGTGACTGGTTGTGTTTTCTTAAAAGCGAGCCGCTGCTTAATGTAAGGCTGCGTGCTTTCTCTGACCGCTGCTTCTTGGGATGAACAAATTATTTGACTTGTGTTCAGGCAGTGGAACGCAGTGAAAGGGTAACAACCGCGCTAATCGACGCGATACATTTACACCAGAGTTTACCATCTGCGAAATGAAACCTCTGCTCGAACACCCCCCCCCCCCCCCAACAGGCAATATAATGGCATTCTTAGGTCCATACACATTTTCTTATACTGCTTATGTTGCCACATCAAATCAGGGCTACATTGTGCACAGTGAAGTGTCACTGGTCAGAGCCAAGGCAACGCCATAAAAACACACACTTGCTATTGATCTGGGCACCTTTTGCTCAGAGAAGTGAATCCATGAGCTGTCAGTTTCAGCAGCTCTGGCAAAGCTCAGCCTTGCTCCATTCCAAGGTTCTTACTGTAAAAGCGGCGCAGCTACAATCGGGCCAAAATAAGTGCGCCCCGCAGTGCTCCATTTAGAACTATTTGGGACTGCGGTTGTGTGTTTTCAAGAAGAAGGGCAGGACGCCACACCGTGACGTTGCAAACAGTCTGGATTGGATCAGAGAGACGAGCTGGTGCCACACAGCTGCCAGTTCTATCCCAGTGTCCCCCCCAGAAAACCACTCGCACCACAAGTTGTTTCAACAGGGCACAACGCCGTCTTAAAATAGAAAGGTTAGACAAAGAGGTCACAGTTTCTCAATGTGCCATGACTGAGGCTTTTGTCCTTATATGCACAGCATGTGAGAGCAAAAGAAACGCGATTCCTTTTAGAAATCAACGTCGGTTCCGCAACTGTTCTCATCTCGGCAAATATTTAGCAAGAGCACAGTGAATCTTATTCTGGGTCAAACTGCTTAGCCCCATTTACCCTGCAATACGCACAATCGTTAGAGAGTGCACACTTGTCAGCCCAACTACAAAGCAGAAGAAATGATATTGCATGAGGTAATTGCAAAGTGGAAATGTCAACGAGCAGAATAGCTGCCTGCCTCCGTGTGTGTGTGTGTGTGTGTGTGTGTGTGTGTGTGTGTGCGTGTGTGTGTGTGCGTGTGTGTGTGTGTGAGAGAGAGAGAGAGAGAAACTGGGATAGCACAGTGTTGCAGCTCATCTTGCTTTATTGCTCACAGATGTGGAAAGATAATTGCATTCATAGCGGAGGATTCCAATCTGTTATTCCATATTAAATGTCTGGATGAGCGTTCAGTCAAATGACATTTTTCTTTCAAGGTGTCCTTTAATTGAATTTACAGAACTTGGATGACCAAAGTAAACATTGACAGTGGCGTGTTCTCAACATTCAGACGTACATATATTTCCTTACTTCTTCAACACCACTAACCAAAATGACCATTCACATCAAATCATCAGAATTAAACATGTGTCTCCACAGTCCCATTTGACAGATTTTGTCGCTTACATACTGTACTTACTGTATCAAACCTGCATTTTGTAGCCCCTTCCATGTGTACTTTCATGATTCAATGACACACGGACAATGCGAGAAAGACTCACTTGTGTGCGGCTTGCCATTTGTGTCCCCATTGAGATTTAAGGGCCAGGTCAGCATCAGTAGCTGATTTATTCTGTCAGCCTGCATGTGAAACGTTGGCGTATTACATCAAAGTGGCCTTCTGTGCCCAGTTACGGTGAACATTATTTGTTAGTGTAGTTACTGAGCTTCCTTTTCCATCCACATTCTGCCAGTTGAATGCCACGTTACCTCACACACTGTTGAAAGCCTGAAACTGAGCAGTTCACAAAGTGAAAAGATAAAACGCTGACATATGCATTTCCACAGAATTTCTCTGTTAAGTAAGAGTAAATTACTGGTGGGAAATGGAGCAAGATTGTAAAGTTTGATAAATATCTGGTGTTTTCCATCATTGTTTCTAATTTTGTATTTGCCAAAACAGCGTGCCCGCCATCCACGTGGTTAACTTCAATGCAAGGCGATTACATCGTGATGGGAAAATGAAGCTTCAAATTTGCTTCGTGAACCAGTTGTCGGATTGTTTTGATAGATGACACAGTTTGGGGGGGTTTGAGAAATAGCGAGTGAGTGTGCTTTCAGCTCTATTTTGAACACAGAGTGTCATCCAGAGGAGTAAAAAAAAACACAATAACTGGCTCATGAAGCAAATTTGAAGCTTCATTTTCCCATCACGAGCGATTAAAAACGAAGCGAATGTATTTTCTGTCAAGCGGTGGAGATAGGAATGTGATGCCTCCTCTCCACCGTTTGACAGTAAATACTCTTTTAAACTTTAAAGTTACACTTTGTAATTCTTAATCAAGCATTAAGTGTGAATTTACTTGTGGGGATGAATATTTAATGATATTTTACAATTTGGAAAAACAGTACGATACAGTTGTAAATTCACTGTAAATGTACAGAATTTCATGGCAGTGTTCCTTATCATTTCCTTCTGCTTCAAAATCATTTTCTCGACCTGCTTCATTGCGAGTTGGCTGTTCTATTGGCAAAGTATAACTTCATTTCAGTTTCTTGGCAACAATTGCACATTTGCAGGGGTTTCCCTCCTCGAGGCTTCGCATTCCATTACATTTCCAAATCAACGAGGATTTCTTGAACAACATCCCATTTGTCTCTTTCTGTTGCTTAATTAAATTTTGGGGTTAAGTGAACACCATCATTCCACTCAGGGTTGAACATGTAAAAGCACATTTTTCTTCACTAAGAGGAAATGGCAGAGGAAGAAATCTGACAGTGACGGATGCTCTTTGGGTGTCTCGGATGAAGTCAATGTTTGCATTAATGAAGCATACCAAGTGAAGTGATGAAGTTCGAGTTTACTGGGAGCTTGGTGGGTTTGGCTTTTGGGGCCGATCACTCAGCAGCGAGCCACTTCTCTGTTCCAATCTATTAACGTGCAGTAAAGATACGATGACAACAAAAACAAAGAACAAATCTCTGTCTTTCTGCTTTGGTCATTATATCAGCCGTCTGGATTTATTGGGTTATTAATTCAGATTCTTTTCTGACATGTGAAAAGTGCTCCCGACAGAGGGTACGACCCTCTATTTTGCGTATGAGCGCTCACTAAATAAAGTGATGGAACATCAGTCTATTTACGTTGACGGTCAAATGACAAGCCTCGCCGGTGAAGCAAAATTTTGTTTTGGTTTTGACATCTGCCTTAAAACATTTGCTCATGTGCAACAGTGCGAACACTAACACATGACTGTATGCCGGGTGTGGATGATTTGGGGTCGCAATGATAAAAATGACTTCATAGTGTTATTTTAAGTGGTCAAACTTCAGAGGAAACATGTCCAATTGATAAAAACAACAGAAAACAACAACAACAATGACAACACTCTTCTTCCTCAGTCCACATTAACTGCGGTGAAAATAAACAGAGACACTTATTTCCGAAAACCATCATGACCATTTAGTCATGCAGTTGTGGAACGGAGAATGTCATTGCCAGTGTTATTATGAAGGATTTCCGTTCATCCAAAAAGGTCGCGCAGCCAGCGTTTGGACACAGGAGAAGACGCATTTGCTCATAATGTTTGAGGGAAAAAAAAGCAAATCAAGAGACCACAAGATATTTTTCCACCCGGCCAACGGTTTGGCCTGGCTTTTTTTTTTCACATGATCGACACTCTGGCAAGTGACAGCCACCATTAAAAACTTGAAATAAGGTGTTTAAATAGGGGTTGTACATTGAGGCCTTTGTGATTAATGAATATACACATGGCGCAGATGGGAAAATGACAGGAGATGCAGGTAATGTCACGCGAGATCCAAGAAACCACAAATCCCTCTGAGGGCAAAAATCCTGTCATGGAATATTTATGCTTCCTAGTTTTCTTCCAGGTGGGGTGTGATTGGCTACGTGTTTGTTTGCCTTTACAAAGACTAAAAACATTTCAACATGCAATGAAAACAAATTATTGTAGGTCTTCCCTGTAACTGACTTCGTTCCAACTACAATACTTGATACATTTTTGTTTTCTTTTTTTTCTTTTTTTTTCGGTTGCTTTGGGGCTGACCGGAGTTTATGGCTTCATGAGTGTGGTTTTGGATGAATCCAGGAACCCGTTAGACCTTGGGGACCATCGAGAGAACTTGATCTGTTTTTACACTATCAAATCGCAAATCCTTTCTCGAACTATCAAACGGAGAGAAATGTAAAAAAAAAAAAGAATCCTATGCTAAAAGTCAAGACCAAGCAAAGACCAAAGAAAAAAAAAGGAGCCAGAAACCCAAGTTGATCATTTTTGGTGAACTCATTTCCTTCCCCAACGTATCAAGTCCAGGAAATGGTTAGCGACTGTATGTTTCACATTAATATTCACGTCATAATTTAAGTCACATTAAAACATGACCAAAAACCGTCAATCAACACAAATGTGTTGGATGTTGCTCTTAGTTGACCACAATTGTTTGCGGCGCACGTTGCGCAATCTGAGGTTCAAATCAGGGCTACGGAGTTCACGGATGACTTTTGAGAGCTTTCGGCGCACCGCTGCCTGCAGCTCCACCATGCGAGCGGGGACTTTTTCCATTAGACTTGGCACAGCACTTCAACGCAAGACATAATTCAGCACTTTGTTGCTTTGGTCCAATGAAATCAAACTGCAGGTGCAGTGAAATGCGATGATTCACTCTTCAACATGATGCATAATTTGACAAATTACAGTTTAGCATGTGGAGCAATAAAAATAAGTATTGACTGCAATGTTAATTAGGGTACTACAGAGACTCCAAATGAAACAATTAAGCAACGCCACTGCATCATACGAGAACACAAACTCTTTCTATTGAGTCTTATAACACAGAGTATATGAAAAGGAATTTCAACGCTGCTGCACTTACGAGATATCTGATGTTTACATCGCGCGTCTGTGTGCCGGTATGTAACCTGTTCAAGGTTGCTCAATGATCACTCGCTGACCCGCTCATTGTAGTGCTGCATCGAGGGGCCACCCCTTTGCTGCCATTTTGACATCCAACTCGCATGAAAGCTGAAGGAAGTTTGGATCACGGCCCAGCATCATGACAGGCTGGCCCGGAGCCCGATGCTCCAGTCTCTGGCTGGAGGCCTGCAGGCCTGAGGCTGGAGCATGACAGGGCCCCGCTATCAACACCTGATGAATGTGTTCTTGCTCATGTGCGTGTGCGCGTGCGCGCGTTCATGCCCGTGAACTAGCTTTGGACGCCCTTATATTTATTGAATTTTAGAGAGATAACTCAAGGAACGGTTGTGATTGGCCAACATGTCATCCGAAGAAGAGCTTCAAGCGCAATACACACTTATCACGAGAGCACATTAAACGTGTCGTAACGTGGTCACGCCACAACACTAAAGTTATCTAAAGTTGACGTCTTAGACATTAAGGAAAACATTATTCATCAAGAGTCAAGAAGAAGAAGAAGAAGAAGCACGAATATCTCATCCTAAATTCTTTTGGTTCAAAAGGCAGACTATATACACAGATCAGATTGTCTGGATGGGATCGGCAGATGTTTTGCATCTTCACGTTAAATCGTTGGTCGGATTGTAATGGCTTAGTTTCCCGATTGATCAATGACGTCGTTGATCGAATCCCTCAAAGAAGACATTACAGCAACCATAATTTCATTCACTCCAGCGACGCTCTGTGCCACCGCTGTTAATAATTCAAGGTTTCGCAGCATATAAAGTTGGATGATTTTTTTGTTTTCAATAATTTTAAATATATGGATTTTATTTATTTATTTATTTTTTTGGGCGGGGAGATGTCAGATCCTACTTCCTCCACACATTCTGTAGTGAATGTTCATCAGGATACCTGGGAGAATGTTTAGGGTTTAATTGTTATTTTTTCCAAAAATACATAGAATAATTGAGGCCCGTTTCAAGGAAAGAAAGTTGATCGTGCGTCGAAATTGCCTTGGAGATCTAAAATCAAATGAGTTGAAAAGCTGAATTTGTGATACACTGAAACAAAACTGCACACTGTGAACACACCCTCAGCCCTCCTTTTTTTTTTTTTTAATTTCATCCGTACATGTAAATGAACAGTTAATGCTTGATTTAAGAAGAACTAAATGTAATTGAACAGAATTTCCCTCCTCTTGTACTGCTCAGGCTCATGCTTTTGCAAAAGTCCAGAACAACCCTCCTCACGTGCATCAGAACGGCACAAATAGCTCACTGTCTACAGAAGAGATCCCCCCCCGAAGTTCAGAAAATGACAGAAGAGGACGTTTTTAGGGGAAGTGTAGAGCGTTTTTGGGTCCAGGCCATGTCCATAACATCGGATTCTATTTCATTGCACCATACCTATTGAGGGAAACAACTCTAAAAATGTGTAGAAAGGGCTGAGTAGTCATGGAAAAGAAGGCATGAAATATAACTGCCTCACGCACGTGTGTGTGTGTGTGTGTGTCTCTGCTTGAATTTTTGAAACTTTCTTGCAGTAGATGCATGTGTGTTTAACCCACGCGTGTGTTTACGCGAACGTGTTGGATTAAGATATTGAAGCTCTCTGTACAGCGGACTCTGAAGGCGCAGGTGTTTTCAGTCAGACTGTGGTTTCTTAGTCCTTACCCCAAAGGGTTTTAAGAGACTGACGGTCCTTTTAGACTTCTACCTCTGCGCCGCAGCTCCAGAGAGATTAACCCACTGCAACTCACAGAGGCCTTTTAAATGTTCATATACAGCCTTTTTTTTATTTCTGTAAAATTTGGCGTTCATGTTGCAAGATTTACTGTTTCCCCATGGATGCTATAAAGTCACGGGGCCATCAAATGCTTCCTGCCCTTGCTGTAAAGTTCAGAAAACATAACACACTTGTCGCAATATTTCAACCGCAGTGCACGCCTTCAACCAGAGATAATTTTGAGCAAAGAGAAGAAAACGTTACAGACATGGGAGGAGAATGCGGTTCTCCTGTCCACTTGTAATATATGGCTGCTCTGCAGAGCCTTTGGCCTTAAGACAACACAAATCACTCTCCTACATGGACACAAGCATGTATACCCACAACCACAAGTGTGTAGCATGTAGACAGACACGCCTCGCATGGCAGAGACTAATGTGAGCCAATGAACCCATCAAGCAAGAGAAAATACCTTTGAAAAGTACTCGAGGTGAAGCTCACTAAGATTGACAGAAAATAAGAGTGATTTGCTTGAAGACATCAGATGAATAATGCGATTTTTGGTGTAAGACTTTAATTGAACATCGCTGATGGTGTAGTACACTGGTATCAAACTCAAGGCCCGGGGCCAGATCTGGCCCGCCACATCATTTTATGTGGCCCGCCAAAAGAAATTATGTCCATCCACTTCATGTTTCTTACTAAAATACCAAAATTGCAAACTGTCTTCACTTTTAAAATGTTGAGATATTGCAAGCATTTTTGTTCCCAACACCCCTTTTTAAAATAAATGAAATATTTGGAAAAACCCCTGTTTTTATTGGCCTCTGATTTCAAAACTAGTTACTCACCAATTTGTCATGTAGCCTACACGTAATATGAGACAGTTCTACATGAATTTGGGTTCATAGTTGTAACGGCCCTCCGTAGGAAACCATAGCTATGATGTGGCCTGTGACAAAAATGAGTTTGTCACCCCTGGCGTAGTGGTACATTTGCCGGACTTGTGTGCAGGCAGCGTGGGATCGGTTCCCAATCAGTGACTGTGTGGATGTGGGTGTGAATGGTCGTTTGTCTCCACATATACCCTGCGACTGACTGCCGACCAGTTCAGGGTGTAGTCTGCCTTCCGCCCAAAGTCATCTGGGATAGGCTCCAGCGACTCCCCACGACCCTGTTCAGAATAAGCGGTCTTAAAGATGGATGGACTTTAATAGAATAATTCAGCAACATATGGCCACTGCCATGCTGAATTAAATGGAATGTATGTGCTGAAGATTTCAACCGTTAATTGATGTACAAACAAGCAGCATTATCAGACAGGTCTTTTTAAGATGATTCTCGTGATGTAAGTAGGGAGGCGTACGGGAACCAGATGCCTGAGCCACCTCATCTGGCTCCTCTCAATGTGGAGGAGCAGCGGCTCAACTTTGAGTACCTCCCGGATGACCGAGCTTCTCTCCCTCTCTCGAAGGGAGAGCGGAGGAAACTCATTTGGGCCGCTTGTATCCGGGATCTTGTTCTTTCGGCAAAGGATTAATTCCCAGTGAGGGTTGGACTCCGCCATGGCTGCCATTTGTTACCGATTCTGTTCATAACTTTTATAGACAGAATTTCTAGGTGCATCCGAGGCGTTGTGGGGGTCCGGTTTGGTGGCCTCTGTATTACATCCCTGCTTTTTGCAGATGTGGGACTTTTGGCTTTTTCAATCTGTGATCTCCAACCCTCAATGGGGCAATTTGCAACTGAGTGTGAAGCGTTGGGGATGAAAATCAGCACCTCCAAATCTTGAGATCATGGTCCTCAGTCGGAAAAGGGTGGAGTGCCCTCTCCCGGTCGGAGATGCTGCCACAAGAGGATTAGTTTAAGTAACGTGGAGTCCTGTTCATAAGTGAGGGCGGGACGGGGCGAGAGATGATCAGGCAGGTTGTCTGCTGTGATGCGGACTGTGGATTGTTTTGTGGTGAAGGTGGAGCTGAGCCGAAAAGCGAAGCTCTCTCTTGACTAGTCGATCTACGTTCCTCCTCACTTCTGCTCCCCTTTGGTCACGAGCCATGACATCATATGGACCTATGACAGCATGTGTGTAAAAAGTTCCATGTTGTAGTGTTAAGGTTGTGAGCATTCACAATTTTAACATCTCATCTTTTAAGAGTCTGGCGTTGTTTTGGGGGGGGGGGTTTCAATTCAAAGAATTGTTCATCTTTCTGTGTACAATATATCACACCAATTGTGCTATGCAAATCTCTCAGTATGATGATGGCAATCTTTTTCTGTGGTTGGGGTGTGGTGGAAGGATTCTTCATCTGAGGCCGTTTTCTTCATTATAAATCCCCTCTGTCTGCGTGTGTCTTCTACACGCACACAAGCATAGGAGCTGTGTTTGTATTTCAAAAAGAATCAAATTGGCTTCCATTCATTTCCTGGCGACTTGCCCTAACCACAAATTACCCGAGGTAAACCTTCAGTTAACCTAAATGGTAATTAAACCCTACACAAAGCTTCACGTTTGGATTTATAGTTCAAGACTGTTGATTTATCAGATTCACGAGTGAACATTAAGATGAATATCAATTATATATAAGTGCTTTCACAATCTCCGTCTCTATTTCTGTCTCTTTCTCATACCTAAGGCTTTCTGTTTCTGTTGTAGAACAGAGTGTGAGTTTGTGGTCATTTTCCTGACCCAACAATGACAAATACCACCTGCAGATTACACACCTCATTAAAAATAGACCTAAGGAGACCTCCCCCGCCCCCCCGTCCCCAGACTTGCAATCAAACACAGAAGACAGAAACTTAAAAAAATATGGCATAATTTTAAAACCTTGGCAGCCCTGACTATTTTAATTACAACCTGACCATGAACTGTCAAGTTGCAAGTGCTACACAAATGAGACAGCTAATTAACTGGCTCCACCGGCCTCTCGGCAGACTCGGAAGGCAAATGGCATCACGAGCAACTTCATCTGCGAATCACACGTCGGTGACCAACATTAGTCTGCTCTGATGTCACGTCCCCTAAATGCTGGTGCCAGTTATGCCGAGAGAGAGCAGGGTAGAAACACACATGTGCCTGCACCGTAAATATGAAGGTGTAACTTACTAATGAACGCGCACAACGCACGGCAGTGTATTGTCTACAAACAAGTGCTGTGCACATGTTGTATGCGCAGGTAGATTCAAATGAAAGAGAGAAGGAAGACGTCACCTCTGGCTCACTCAGCAGTCAAAAAGGTAATGACGGTTGAAAGAGGGGAGAGATAGGGGAAAGCAGGGGGCACGGCGGTCTATAAATGTCACACTGCAGTAGTGAGTTAAACCTCAGACTTGCTGCCAACCGAGATTCAAGAGTTGCAAGATTGGCTCAATCCCAGTCGTACATGGGATGTTTGTGTAAGCTAATGCGCACGCACGCACACGACCACGCATGCGCCATACGACAAGAAGACAATTGCCTCCCCTAATACATTTGAACAAGATATGGGTAGTGGAGTGAGTCCACGTGCCATCATAAAGAAACACATGTACATATGTGCATGCTAATGTGCCAAAATATTTAGTCCTGTCCACACCGACCTCATAGAAGATTGGCTGCGGCAGCTCTTCAGCTGAGGTATAAAGATACAAATCAAACATGACAGATGGACATGAACCCACACACAGCCGTGCATGCACAAATAGACTTTTATAAAAACAGAACATAACCACAGTAAGGCCAGAAAGACCAAAAACAACCCAACATCCATCATCACAGGCTGGGATTTCCATCTTCAAACACACTATGGCCTTCGGCCTGAGATACAGCTGAAATGTATGTGCGTGATCCTAAAGCTGTGCTGAATCCATCAAGGTGACCTGGAGACAAGCAAGGGCCACAGGGTAATAATGTGAGTAATTATACTGTGACGAAAACTTTATCTGTTGCTGTTTCCTCCATTGCCTCCCGGAACTCCCATCTTAGCTTTTACCTCTTGCCCAACTGAACTCCCGGTTTAGTTTTTACTTCTTGCCTTGCAGCCCCTCTCGATTCCTATGAGCCTTTCTGTTTTGCAAGCCTGCGCTCTAAATCACGGCCGATATGCAATTGAGTGGCAGAGGCAGCATATACAAAGCGGTCTGCTTGGTCTCCACTTGCTGTTTGAGCAAGCCGATGTGTTTGGACACTTCTGGCCGTTGTTCGGCTCATTAACCGAACAAGGCTGTTTCGACGTGACAAGCATACATTTCAACTATAAAGACGGGATGGAATTTATCCAGAGGCGATTGCTCTAAGACTGCAAGGGAAGCTCAGCTTCCCCTAAAATGTCAAAAAGTAAGTGATCAAATATATGTGTGTACGTACAATTGTGTGGACATGTCATTGACTAAATATGCGCTATAACGCGCTCAACTTTTGTTCCGAATCAGCTTCTTATTACTGATTACGACGCGACTCTCTTCTCATTCATTCCCGCAGCTTCACTGTGCTTTAAACTGTGTGGACGCTGAGCGTCGACCGCGCGGACGCTGGGCGTCTAGAGAGTTCAGTGTAGGTTGTCCCAATGCATTGAAACGAGACGAGTCATTGGATAAATGCTGGTTTTGTCCCGCCCATTGGACGCTCAGCGTCTCTGGGAGTCTATGGACAGTGGGTGTTTACAGGCTGGCCAGGAAGCTCAGTTTTTCTGCATGATGATTGGATGATCTGTCTGAGGCTGAATCTCTTTTTGATTGACAGCGAAATGAGCCAATCACCGATCTTATGGTGAAGGCATCCTTTTCATTTTTTTGAAAAGGAACAGAGAGTAGAATTCACGTATAAATAAACGGACACATTTTATGATGTAGGCCGAAATTGAGCTTCCCCTCCTTGACAGACCAGCATCCGCCACTGACTTTATCCATGTTGAAAAGTCTCCTTTTGCTTGTTTGCACAAACATTGAAGGGAATGCAAAATAACAGCTGTGCTGGATTTGATTTGTCAGTCTTTGGCTGATGAGAACAGAATTCATATGAACCAAGCATTTCTTCGTTTGACAGATCTTTTCTTGCACTGCAGATGACTGTAGCACCGCATGTTCTGTCTGAGTCTGGTTTTGTTTTCCTGGCAGTTGGCTCTTACCAATGTTTTCTCTTGTCCCCATAAGGGAGTGCGCTGAGCTGGATGCGGTGGACAAGAAGGCAACTTGTGAGCTTATTGGTAATCAGCTACTAGTATTTAGCTCAGTGCCCACACCAGGAAAATGGCAGATTGTTCCTCTTGTTTCTTTGTATGAGGTGATTGTTCTTTGCATCCTGTCTCACTCCTGGTTATGATTTACTCCTTGTTAGACATTTTTTGTGGGGGTTCTGCTTTTCTGTAAGCTTTTCATGTCTTCCTGGTGACTATCGTAACACCCTCTTCCCATCACCATGAACAACATATTTTCTTTCCACTCCTTTCGAAGGCCGGGTTTTTTTTTTGGTTGTTTGTTTTTTTCACCAAAGGTTTTCGTTGTCCAGCGTAGTGGCATTGAAGACAAGTTCCCGGCAGGAATGTTCACGGGAGTGAGTCTATGTACAGGGCAGCGGCACAATGAAAGCCCACAGACCGAAGGCGGATGTCATCCGCAACAGGTAAATGAGAGAAAGTGGAACAGAATGACAACAGCATGGCAGAGTCATTTGCCTGAGCCCTCAGGATGGAAGCTGATGAGAGCTAGTTGGCTAGTTGAGGGAGCTAGCTAGCTAGATGATGTGAAAATTAGGTGGTGATGGTTCTACCCAGTGAAAGTTAACTGCACTGAGATAGGTGAAAACCTCCATTACACTTTTGGCCATGGTACAACAAATACTAGCAAAAGGAAACCACTAAAGACTAAAACAAAACATTGTGATTGAGAAACTGCAGCCAAAATGCGCCAGCACGTTCTCTTTCCTGTTCTGATAAATGTTAATCAAGACTTGACTTCCTATGTATGACAAAAATTCTGCTTTGAGGTCGACCTATCACGTACCTTAACTAGTATCACATCCTTAACCCTTTCATGCACCAATAATGATAACCTTTAACCCGATAAACTGTCTAAAAGTAGCCACAAATTTTGCCGCATGCTGCAGCCGTGTCAGAGACTCTTTTTGTATGGCACAGTGATCCCTCGCTCGAACGCGGTTCACTTTCTGCGGCTTTGCTGTTTCATGGATTTTTTTTAGTGCAGTTTTTTAAATGATTTTAACTCTTCAAATCAGAACGCGTCAGCGGCGGTGCGTGTCGACAGTACAGTATTTCCAAAAACTATTATAGTTATTTGTTGAAAACATTTTTTTTTTTTTGTAATTGGGCCTGAAAACAGGTTTTGGTCTTTGATTTCATTGAATATATAGTTAAGTATTGTATAATAACTGTAAAAAAAATAAAGTTCACTTCTTCACGGATTTCACTTATAACTGGTTCTTTTTGGAACGTAACCCCGCGATTAACGAAGGATTACTGTATTGGCAAACCTTTGACAACAACACCCCCAAGATCATATTAGACTTTGGATTTTTTTTTCTGTGTGTGTGTGTGTGTGTGTGTGTGTGTGTGCATGCTCATTATTGCAACTGCAGCCAACGAGTGTGATGGATGTGGACAGAGAAATAAGGATTAGGTAAAAGAGAACAGAGGAGAAAGGCGCTGTCAAAGATGCTTAGAGGCAAAGGGATAAAAGCCAAATCTTCCATGTCAACAAAAAATGCATTGCATGACAATTATGCTGCGTAACACACAATCCACAAAGTGCCTAATCGGCAGCAAAGAAAGACAAGATGCGAAAAAAAAGTTCATTAAAAGAAAAAGAAAAATAATGTCACAAGAGGTGTCATCATTATATGTGGTGACATTGAGGCTTTAAAAGGCAAGTCCCCAAGTGGAATGCCGACAGAATCTCGTCTGTGTGTGTTTTCCCTGCTTGTCTTCACCATAGCGTGTTGTGGCTGCCAAGCCTGTGTGTGGTCCTTGTGTGGTTCAGCTTCTCAGAATCATTTCCATCTTTCCGTGGCCCTCAATCAATCATGCACCTGAAACTGATACTTGAGTAAAAGTACAAGTACCTTAACAGAAAATAACTTTGGCAGAGGTTAATCACCTTTACATGGGTAAAAGTAAAGTATCTGAAATGTACTTAACTATTAAAAGTTATTTTCAACATTAAATGTACTTAAAACATTTTAGAAAGTGGCTAGACATTTGACTATGGTTGTATTTATTTGTAACGTTATGTTTACATCTTTAGCCAAACTATTTAACGACACTATTAAAGTAAAATAAAAAAGTTTACTTTAGTGGCGTAGTTTTGTGACTTGGCTAATGAGTGAAGTCAGCTAGCACGCGTTAGCCTGACAATCACATTAGCACAAGCTCACGAAACTTTCAAAGAACATTGACATTTTGACTTCAGATATTAATTTAACTTTTCTTTTGATGGCGGCGCGGACACCCGCAGCGGCTCCTCTTGTTTTATGTTGAGAGGGAAGAAATTTAATCTGTGCTGTATACAGCACATTTGACAATAAAGTTGTATTCAATTCAATTTAACCTACCAGGTTGGATGGGGAGTCTTCAAATTCCACTAATATTTCTGTCACTTTAGGTTGGCATTTGAAGCAGTTCATCAAATGTATGGAAAGCTTTTCCGTGTAAGTATATGAAAGCGTGAACATCGATGTAATTCTGTGATTCGACTACAATGCTTAAAATATTCATTTGATGTAGTCAAGATAACGGACAAATAGTTTTGATGATGAATGTGCATGGGCCCTTTTGAGGATATTTTGTCTTGTGATCAGTGACTCGTCTCAAGGAGCTGCAAAAAGCAGTGTACCGTATACCAGGAATGTGGCTTCTCAACCACATCATACATTCTGAAATGTTTGGGGGTTTTTTTTTTCTTTTAATGGACATTTTCTGGGTGTGGCTGTCTCGGCCACAGACTTATGAGCCGAGACAGTTCTGTCAAGATAAATATATGTACAGTATACATTATACAACGCTGCACTCAAGGGTAGGAGTGGGGCAGTGTAGCACTAGCTTTGAGTCTGTTGTCGTAAATCTCTTCAAATATGCATTGTATACCCCATCAAACACATTTTAAAAGAACCATCAGTGATTGCCGATGTCACACATGTTCTTCTGGATGAATTAACAATCATTTACAGATACAACTCCAGTCCAAAGGCAGCCACAAACATAAGCTCATATAAACTCGATACTTTCCTCTGCTTTACTTTCTTATGTCCGAAAACTTGCTGTCCTATTTGCTGGGGGATTGGTGAGATTCTCACCCAAATATGAAGAATGTGTTCTTATACTAGCATAAAGGAAAGAGCGCTAAGCATGTATCCCTTACTCAAACGGAGGGCGGCAGCGGGGCTGCAACTGTGGCGGATCCCCAGGGAGTCGATTGCGTTCCATGAGTCTGCCTTCACGCCGATGGTGTGTCGCAACACACTTTCGTCAAACTCATCTGGCAACCAGGAAGGAATCACAGACCGGATTCGATGTGTGTTGACCCCAAAGAGCTCTCAGCCCATTATAGAGTGATAAATGACCTAGCAGCGAGACAGGGAGTCTTTGGAGCATTGAAAGAGGAAGAACAGGATGAACTGGGAGTGATTACAGTCACATAGCTCTGCTCAAGGGACACAACTGTTGAAACAGTACAAGAAAGATCAGACTTGAGCAGTGAGCTTTACTTTGTCAAACTAGGGTGGCCCTCAGAGGCGACTGGGTCAGAGGTGCCAAGGAAAGAGGGAGATGAAGCATGTGGTCATGGGGACCTTCAAGTTGACAGCCACGGATGAGGCGCCTGGGATACTCTCGCCGAAATTCTGCGGTTTATTATTTCTTGCACTACTTTGTTTGCACAAACACGATACGATTGATCCAACATGCCATAAAGTCCTTTTGCATGCATGTACGCATATGGCCTGAAAATCAATATCTCGCGATTGTTTGTGTCGAGTTGTTGAGCATTTGCAGATGTGTGTTGTTGTTGGAATTCAATGGCTTTTATGTGTCTCTTGGTCGATGAAAGAGTTCTTGGTCAAAGGTGTACAGTGAGGACAGAAGGGCAAAACAACAGATGGACACCCCCCCACCCCCCCACCAACACACGCACAGACGCACTCGCACAATTGCCACATTCCCATTGATACGCAGACCAAAATTGGAAGAACAAAGAAAGCAAAACATGTAAAACCTCAAATCTGTCTGCAATTTGGTAATTCAAACTCAATATAAAAGCTCTTCATTCCCCTTTTGTACATGGCTTTATTTAAAAAAAAAAGTACACCAAAGGACTAATATCAATGACTAAGGCAAAGCTTAAACTTTAACAACTACTCACATCAGAGGACTCAAAATGTGGTTGTCACAGTTTATGGGTACGACTGATAAGTTATATTTTAAACCTTTTAGTCATATTTACTGTACAGATGTAACATACATTTTATAACAAAAACGGAGATTTGTACTTTATGTATTTATTTTGCAAAACGAGGGGCAATTCAACATTTTTTCTTTTTTTTGAACCCCGGCCACTAATAGTCATTTTAGCTTCATTGTTTTTTTTAAATCTTCAGAATGATAATTGCCCGTGAAAAGTCGGTACCAGAGGAAAGTGCACCAGTCTTGCTGCTAATGGGTGGTCCGTGGCTTGAATGCTCACTATGGAGTGTCAGCGAGGCCACTTTGTCATCGACCTCAAATCTGAACAACAGCAAAGCTCTTGTGCATGTGATATTGCTATAGCACCTGACTGATCACACTACATTAGAGCTCTCAGTCCTTTCATGAATATTTGTTGTCAGCTAACTCAGGAAAATGGCCTTTAACGGTGGTGAAAGGGGCTAGAACTGGAACATTGGGAGTTTTTTTTTCTTTCCTTTTCTCCAGGTTTTTTCTTTTGTGTAATTTCTTTGTGATCGTTTTACATGCCAAGTCGATTCGACACAGAAAAGATGCACAGATGCAGCCAGCTCTGGTCACCTGGGGAAGAGCGCCAGGAGGATGAAGAGCAGCGTTGCAGAAAAAGCTGGTGTGAGAGTGTGAGCTCCTCCACACTCCATTGAGTTCTCCTGCAGAAAGAAGTGGGCCAAACATGATGATGTAGAACAGATATGGAACATTTGAGTACAACCCGCGTGCTGTCTCAGCTGAGACTACAAGATACAGACAATTCAAAGAGCAAGCACATACCTCAGGGTGGAACGGGTGACATGTATCTGGGCGCCTCCTATCCTTTTGCGTCTTCAGTCTCTCACACTTCAGAGATTCGTTATGTGAGGGGAAAGTTAAGGCGGCTAAGAGTAACGATTAAATGCATATAAGGTGTCCCAAAAGTCACAATGCACTTCAATTTCCCTCTTTAGTTTTTGCTATCATTCGGACAGGAATGAGGCTAACAACCTTTGACATCTTCGGCTATTCAGTTTTTCTAGAAGCATATTATCGCCTTGCCCATGGCTCACCATTTCACATTGGCATTCCAAAACTGCCGCCCGGCAAAAAGTTGTTGGTGTTTTACCTTTTTTTTTTTGCGGCAAGTTGCGACTGTTACACCCCTATAACCCAAAGTACAATTCATGCTATCCGAGGCAAGTTCTTCAAAACAGAATCTGCTCTTCACAAACCATGCAGCGGAAGGCCAGCACCACTGATGAAAACACAGAACTCCGAGAGCAGGCATTCGCAAAAGCCAGGAAAAGTGGATCCAGAGTTCTGCAGTGTAACTCAACATCAACCAAAACTTGATTCTGAGAGCAATAAAGATTCAGTTACTTCAGTTGGTTCAAAAGTTTTTAAGACGGAGATTATCATAATGATCAACCTGAAGTCGGTTTGGGTAAAGCTTGATCACGATCCGAAGAATCCACTGAATCAAGCTTTTGTGGATGGTGGGGGAAGTAGCAGGCCTTTGGCTATGGATTGAGAAACTCGGCGAAAATTGTATGACACGTCGGAGGCAGTGTGACAGCCAAAAAGCTTGTCAGCCTGGGGTTGAATTTTAGTCAGGGACAGAAAAACGTCTTGCCACCAAAATTCACATTCACATGCACATCTCCATTTCCGCCCACTTCAACCTCTGAACATATCAAATCAATCGCCACGGTAATTAATGAATTCCTTTTTTCTCTTATCAAAGTGAGATGTGAATTCACTTGAATGGAATGTTGACGCATAAACGTTAGTTTGTCCATCGTTGGCGTGCCGGCGCTACGACTGCCAATGTGGCTGCGAAAACATCCAGCAACAGGTGCGTGACATCTGGAGCTCTATTACTGATCGTCTCGTGTCAGTCTGCATGATGCGGTTTCATCTCAAGAATGTGATGTGACCCAGAGCCCGGTGCTTTTACAGTCCAAGCTTTTCTTCGTAAAGGATATACATGATTTCAACAGGATCCATGGTGATTGGCTCCAACATGCTGCAATCGCACTTGTTGTCCACCACCACCATGAAGAGATTGCTGCTGGGGATCTGCTGGATTACAAAGGACCTGCCAATCACAGCCAGAGACAAAAGTCCTTGATCATTGTAGTTTAGAGAGGTGAGTTGCGAGGCTTGGTTCACGGGGTTGAAATATATGTCTACGGCTTTGCGTTCGCAAGCTGCTCTGGCGGAGCAGAGAGAGCTGACCTGACGTGCATCAAAACTCGTTGCCAGCTGTCAATCAACACACAGACACAGGAGCACACATCATCATCCTCAATCTGTCCTTTCCTACTTTTCACTGAGACGCAATCCAAGGTGCACGTCAATGAAGTGCTACTGAACATAAAACATGCAGAAGGAGACAAAGGGGAACGAAGCCTTGTTCATCTCTTCATGGCCCCCTGCTGACTGACTACTGAGTTGCATTGGAGACAATGACTGTCATGAATTTTAAAAAAAATCTTTAAAAATACCGTATTTTCTGCACTATAAACCGCTTCGAATTATACGGCGCACCTTCAATGAATGGCCTATTTTAAAACAGTTTTCATGTACAGTGGTGTGAAAAAAGTGTTTCCCCCCACTTTCTGATTTCTTCTTTTTTGCATGTTTGTCACACTTAAATGTTTGATAATCAAACAAAGATAACACAAGTAAAGACAAAAAATGAGTTTTTATTATTAAAGGGAAAACAAAATCCAAACCTATATGGGCCCTTTTTTGATACAGTGCTCACACTGGGTCACATGACATTGTGCAGGTGACGTGAAGGTAGACGACACTGAGATCACACTCCCACTGATATGACGGATCTGTTTGTTCGCCTTTCCCACTTCTTCATCCGCTATCTCGTCTCTCTTTGGCCCTGAAATCTAGAGTCAGATGTCCTTCCCACAAGGCTCAGTGTGTACAATAATTTTAAAAAAAAAACTGTTGCGGTTACGTTTATAGTTTCGGCACATAAACACAATGGAATTTAATCGAACCAGCAACTAGGAACAAAAACTACCTCATGACTCCAGGAATATTCTCCAAATGTAATAGCGCGGCCATTTCAACCAACCGCAAACAGCCTTGACTTGCGGGGTTGCACCACACTTTTAAAACAGTCATCGCACCATGACAGACCAAACCAGCATGGAGGCCAAGACGGTCCCACTCATACCGAACGGGACGTGCTGATGTTTCATCTGCTGCTCTTGGAACAAAACATTCGCTGACTGCACACTCGATGGCCTTGAACATACTGTACCGACGGCAACACCACATATGCATATACACACACATAAGCACTTAAGCGCGCACACACACACACACACACACACACACACACACACACACACACACACACACACACACACACACACACACACACACACACACGTGTACAAGGGCAGTGTAAATCTTGGACGAAAATACAGACAGTGTCTCACACACTTGATCAAAATAGCACCGGCCGTCAACACTGAACAATATTTTGGGTTACGGCTATGCTAATGTGAGTGACAGTTGCCCTCGATGTCATTTAGTTCGTATGCTTTGCTCTGGAGCGAACATAATGTCATTCACCTTATTTGCTCACTTTTGGCTTAATGAGCATGTGGCTTCATATTTTCCAATTGCAATTTTCCATAAATGAACGTGTGGTTTTTCATCTGTCATTGCAGCAGAGAAATATGATCATTATTAATGTTACGTGGTTCCACACACATGAATTCAGCGATGTTTTTCTGAGTGTGATTATTTGGGTAGTTCAAACACTTGAAACATTACCATAAAATCATAACAAAGATTTTTTTTCACACATACCAGCCAAATGTGTTTGTGGTAATGAAATCTGATACTACACTAGAAGAAGAAAATGATGCAACCAGCTACAGAACACACTTTTTCTGTTGTTTTTTTTCTCCAAAACAAGACAGTCCACTTCAGCATGCATATGAAAACGCAGTTACCAGACACTTCATTAGATGCACAAATTAAACCAGAGTTCGATACAATCACAACAAACCTAAGATTGCTTCAAACAAACAAACCTCTTTGACATTGTCAATTAAAACTGAGTGTTTTGTTCTATTTTTTTTTTTTTAGTATGCATCCCTGCAGTGAGATTGTGTAAAGAGATGTGTCAGGACTGACACACACGCGCACACACACACACACACACACACACACACACACACACACACACACACACACACACACACACACACACACACACACACACACACACACACACACACACACACATTATTTCCGTGGCAGTTCCACAGCTGGGAGCAATGAAGGCCCCATTGGAGAGTTCCGGAGAACACCCCACAATTGCCTGACAGAAAAGCACAAATTGTAAATGGGGACCACACTCATTTTCCCATTTTTAAAAGGAAGCCCTTTTTTCACCTCTCCTTTCCCCTCTCAAAATGCCTCGCATATCAAACTGCAAGCATGTGTTACCAGACAAATGACTTATATGGATCGTATATTTATATTCAAAATGTCCTTATAGATGCTGAAGCTTGTTTGAATGAGCTCTGAGAGGCCTCCTGAATATCAGTGGAGTAGTGCAAAACCTTGTGGTACATCCTGCTATTCCCGACCTCATTTTACATTTGGCAATACCACGGCACACCAGCAAAAACAAATGCCACCAAAAGTATACACAGCATACTGAAATAATGACAATCTTGTCTCAGTTTGCTCACAAATCCATGTACTCATTGTAAAATCTGGGCCTGTTTCAATGAACACAAAGCTGAAAGAGCCAAAGGGAACCACGACTTATTCTGTTGGAGGCAAACGGTCTATCGTCCCTTCTGTCAGAGCATCTCATCGTTCTGCTTATGTACATCGCCTGGATCGATAAGACAGATGAACAAAGATTTATTCGCACCGTAAAAGACATGACTTTTGGACAAATGAAGTGAAACTGGAAAATTAATTTCCCACCCTGGGTGGCAATCAACTGCTCGAGATACAGCTAAACACAAATGTGCATTCAAGCCTCTGTTTGTGTGTCGCACATACTTGATGCAGCCGTCACAGTCGATGTTCCCTGTGTTTTCTTTGATGGTTCTCTCCGAGACAAAGGCCGGGTACTCGGTATCACATGGTACCTGCATGGCTCGGCCCATCCTCTGAGCTGAACAAGAGGGGAAGAAAAGAGGAGCGGAAAATGAGGAATGAGTGAAAGAAGTGAAGGCGTTTGTGAGGTGTTCCTGGAACCCTAACTGCCAAAATAGTCGTGCAAATAGAATGCAAGCAAACAGTTCGACACACCACATCCTAGTAAATATACACGCTTTGGAGAAAACAACTTTGTGAACAAGGACATGATCAGCGTGAGCCCAAACCGGGAGGCTGATGTTGAACTCTCCTGCCACCCAGAGGTCTGAAAGCGAACTGCAGTGTAAACATCTTCAAACGTTCTTTCCGGGTCAATGTTTCAAGGCTGCGCTATCAAAGCAGGAGCTAATCCTACTTTGCACGTCTGAAATAATAATAATATAATACATTTTGTTTATAAGCGCCTTTCAAGACATAAACATTTGAACAAAAGTGGCATCCTTTCATAAGCTCTCAACACATTTCCCCAGGCAAGCCTTCAAGGGAAGGTGGATTATGTCTATAATTTGAATGGAGTTGTTTAATTACCGGCCGTTAATGTGTGTGTACAAAGCCTGCATGCATTAATGTGTGGGATTAGTTCAGTACGGTAGGTGTTGCGGGCCGGTTTACAGGCGGCTAAATGGGTGCGTGCCATCTGGGTGTCACGGGTCCATGTATGCATTGTAAAAAAGCTGGAGAGAGTGCTGCTAAGACCTGAGGGTAGCCAGCTGTGAAATTGTCCCGACTCTTTGGTAAGAAGCCGCGCTCAGCTTCGCTTTTATTCACCATAAGCGCGTGTGAGGAATGCATTGACATTCTCCTTTCTCGTTCTCATCCAAGCACAAAATATTAGCGTTCCTCATAACCAAGCTTTTAATCCCAGACAGGCGTACAAAGTCTCAGGCATCATCGCAATGATTCAAATGGTGAAACAATCAAATGTGTGTGCATGGGAAGAAAATTGAAGCCAACAAAGAATAATTAAAAAAAAAAATAGGAGTTCAATACATTCCATCGTGGACATTACTGACCACAAGTTCCAACATCATGCAGAGTTTGGTACATCACATACCGGTACATATGTGCGAGTTATTTCGGACATACCAAAAAAAGAAAAGAAAATGTGTGTGCTGACAGATCCACACCAGAGCTCATGTAGCTTGCGGCAGTCTCATGTTTTTGCCGCTTTTATTTTTGCTTTTTGGGTTCATTCCTCTTCTGTTCTGTTTTTCCGTGGTCGAACTGACGTACAAAGTCAAATACAGCACTGGTCGTCTTTCACTCACTTTTGTTCCGACAGTTTATGGATCAGTTTACATTTTGGTCTGTGGGTAGGCCTTTCCAGATGGAAAAAATGGTTGCTATTAATGCTTAATTGAAAAGAACAATGTGCATTTTCATATTCCTTCTAGAGCAGAGAACCTAGTTTATGCATTTATTTCTTTTCATTTAAGCAACCAGAAAGTTAAATGAAAATAATGCTTTGTCTACTTGCTGACACACTTTTTCTTACTTAAGTACACTCGTTAGTCTGAAATGTGCATTTTTATCATTTGTTTCGAGAGCTCATGAACTCAGCTGCTTTGCATAGATGAGATGTCATATTTAGAAAGATACACTTTGAAGGGAAATAAAGCAATTCAGGGTGGAAATATATGAGTGCTGCTTGAAATCTGTTTCATGAAACCATTCTGCTATGATCAAAATAAAAAGGGTTTATTTCCTCTTAAGTCTTAAATCATGCTGTCATATAGAATAGAATAAAAACATTTATAAATAAAATGTATTATTATTATTATTGTCATTGTATTGTCCAAATTCAACAGAACCCTGTTGAATTAAAAAAAATTGAATTTGAATCATATTAAAAATCAGTGAGGGTGGATGATATGTTTTCAATAAATCTTCTATTAACATTATTAGTAAGAATCTGTCACAGGCTCTTTACGTGATAAAAAAACAGGAATATAGAAATTGAAAATGCCTTTCCACCCTTTTGTATGAATATATTAATGTGTGTGTGTGGGCGCGCACACACGCGCGTGCACTTACCTTTTGCAGTGAAGTCAGACTGCCACCAGCTGTACAGGTTGAACTTGACCAAAAATCTATTAGATGAAAAGAATATGGACCGTAAAATTACATGTGGAAATCTAATTCACTACACACTGTGACAGACTGAACTGCTGTCTTCATTCCAAATGGTTACGACATTCACCATTTCTGCAGGCATTTTATCATGTACAAATAAAATTTAAAGTGCAAGTCGGTGGAGGGGGGGGGCACTTGGGGGAGGCATCACATCGACGTTCTTTATTGAACAGAAAGTCGTACACAGTTGGAAGCGGAACATTGAAATCCATGAGGAAAAATTTCAACGCAAACACGGACAAAGCTTCGTATCCACACTGACTGCTCACTATCGCCATGATGCACTGCGGCGACAACAGACCACCCAGCATCATTCTGCCGCCGCCACAGTATAGCATGACAGGCATGCACCCACTGGCTTATGCAGGAAACAGCAAGCAGCAAATGACTGGTGACCACATCAACATGCGTCAGTACGCAGCTGGTGCGCAAAAAGACATCACATGCGATTGACTCCTTCAACAAAAGACAACTTTCACAGTCGTTCTGTCACAACCAGACGCTACACTCCCACATCACACGCCTTACATGACAAGCTCTGTAAGGAGCCACTTCACAGCTGAGAGGAAGGCAAAGTAAGGCTGAAGGAGAGAAAAGGACAAATACAGTATGCTCTCTTTCCAGAATAATATATTTATATACATATATATTTTAAGAAATAGGTTGCCCGGTACAAAACGTACATCCAACAGTGTGTGTCCGCTGTCACTGCTCTCTGAGTACACCCAACACAGAGCCTGGTAGTCATAAAGAGTCACTCTGTGGAGACACAAGAAAGCCCCGAATTACATGTTGCATCATGAACGCAATGTCAGGAAAGTACGGTCGAAATAAAGACATTTCTAAAAGATTCAGACTGGATCTTTACTGTTAAAATGCACTTTGTGGGTGAGCCAAAGGGTGAAACAAACTCTTGCTTTACCTTCGGATATAACACAGGATGGGCAAGGAGGCAGCGCGGATATATATATTAAAAATAAAAAATAAAAAGAAAGAAAAAAGCTGATAGCTGAGAGCTTCCTCAAGTGATGTCGAAAGGTGTGTGTCAGGATTCCATTGGTCATGTATTACTGATTCTTTCAAGCTTTAATGTGCTTTGTGACCGCTTTAACATACTTTGACATGGCCCAAAATGGTAAGATCCACAAATGGTGACAGTAGGTCAAGTATTGATACAAAACGTCTACCTGTTAAGATGCCAGGTTATGAGATTAAAAAAAATAAAAGGATCAAGATAAATTAATACAGAACTTTTTTTCCACTATTAGTGTGACCTATAACCTATACAACTCACTTGGAAAAAACAAATATTTTTGAAATATTTTAGAGAGAAGAGGAAAAAAAAAGTGACACAAGTGAACAGCTGAACTTGATCTGAATCAGAATCTCATCAGAAGCACTTTAAATCCTGGCAACTATGTATTGACTCCGATTTAAAATGAGTTTGAATGTGATTGGCGAATCCTGAACGCAGCCACATCACCGGTTATTGCACACTGCAACCCCATTAACGTTTTTTTTAAATACAGGTTATCAGTCACATTCATGGTGGAAAACGTTTCAAGCCGACTTATGGCAAAAACCTGGGTGTGTCGACATTTTTTTCATCCACTGTACTGTATATGTAATCTAATACACTATAAATGTAAATACAATTACATCGCATCACATTGAAACGCCAAAAGAATATTTGCTCAGGTGTGTGCCATTACTTGGAAAAAAGCGCAACTTAAAACTGGTTTGAGAGCCGGCCTATCCCGCTTTCGACATGGTATGCAAATCATATGGAAAGAGTGAGGAAGCATATTGCCGGTTATCCTTGCTGGCCTGACGTGAGAAGTATAAAACCTTCTGGGGCCGGCTGCCTGTGTTGTTCATCGAAACTGCTCATTAGATGACGTACCTTCGATGAATAGACATCATTGCAGTTCAACACTTTTCATCTCAGGGTATATTTGACAAGACCGTTCCGTGTGTCTGAGGGGACCAGGTTAATCCGCAGCCTCGGGTCAGACAAAAACCTCCGTCACGGGACCCGTGACACAGCTGCTACGCACCACCAGGAACCAATTAGCACTAAGCCAGGTCCCATTATGTCGTACACAGCAAACCTGTACTAATGTCCAAATGGGATACGTGGGAGTAATACATCGTACGTGTTATTTTGCCGGCGATTTTGCAAAATCCGCACCAATTCGCCTTTCCAATGCTCGCATTAGGAAATGATCATCGCGTCTAATCGGCAAAGTGGGCTGAAAACCAACCCTTAGTTGATCCTGACAAATGAGTGGGCAACTTGCGTTCGAGCTCAAAGTGAGGATTCACCCGAATCAAAACTGCGCAGATGGCGACGGTTGGAAAGAGTTAACGCAGCCCTGCTTTCATTCGTGTTAAGATCTACAAGCAACATTATTCACGCATCACGTCATGCTCAATTTCAGACTAATCCTGAAGATTCTCCGAAAGCTCTCATGGGTCTCCTTGACAACTTCATCCCTACAATAAGTGACATGATGTCGCCCATGCATTTCATAACAAACTTGAAATGTACTTGTAAATAATTTTGTAGATCCTCGATTCCCTGAATTCATATTTTTTGTACAGTAACATGAGTCATATGAAGACGATGGCACATAGACTGTATGTGGGCAAATTTTCCCCCCCCAAAATCAGAGGACCACACCACAACAGCAGCTCTATAACAAGCTTCGTATCCGCAAATGTGTGCAAATTCTGTGTGCGTCTCGATGATTTCCAGTTTCTCTGGCATTTCAGCAAAGTCTTTGCGGTAATCCCCAAACGAAGAACGCTTTGCTTCGCAAAGGGTCGGAGTTCGGCACTTAATAGCTCAACATGATTGGCCAAGTTAAGAGCTGTCAGCGCCATTGGAGACATGCTCTCATTCTGTGGCCCGTCTGTGTGCCATGATATTTTGTGTGGATTTTCTAACTCATACATGTGCGCACACGCACACACACGCACACACGCACACGCACACACACACACACACACACAGAAAATGAGACATACCTCTTGAAAGAACCCATCTGCAGGAGCTTACTCATTACAGCCCCTTCGGCTTCTCCAAAAAAGGTTCCTGTCTGAAAGGAAAGAGAGTCAAAAGTCAAGTCCATTCTACCTGTACGTCACCAAATCTCAACAACAAGCTATCTCAAGGCATGTCCATTGGGAGTGGGTCTCGAAATGTGCTCCTCAGACACTTAAGAATATCAACTGAAGCTCACATGAGCAAGCGCTTTGGAAACAGAGGCAAGAAAGAAGTCGGTCTTAAAGAAAAAATCCCCAACAGAGCCAACCTTGACTGGATGGGTTGAAATAGAGAGCTGGGGGAGAAGGACAAAGGGCAGGCACAGAGCGAAAGAGAACAATCACAGCAAATTGGAACATGATCTTGGTGTTGCCACATGCCAAAATTCTTCGAAACAAAATCATGGAAGCACCATCAATTTCAGCTTTGTTAGTAATGGCTGCGCAGGATCTTTGTAGAAACTTAATCACGTGGCCACGGCAAAAAAAACAACAACAACAAAAACAAAAACACAGCAACACAACCTCCCTCATGGTACCAACTGTATCTTTTCTGCTGTATTTAGCCGCTACGAAGGCTACCTCTACTGAGTTGATGTATTTCAACTCATCGTCAGATCTCTCTCAATCAAAAAATGTACAAGGTGTATATTTAAATGAGTTCTTTTCTCATATGCTGTACCCGTACATTAAAATGATTACATTACATTATCATCTAAACCACTTGGGGGCAGTATTGACAGGTCTAAAATAAACTATATTCCTAAATTGAATGCGTCAAATGCATATTCGATATCAAGTTTGTAGATGTGGATTGCTTTTTTTCTCTTTAATGCTGTCTCACTATCTTTAAAAAAGACTACTCCAGATGATCCAAATAAATACATTATGTGGGAACCGCCATGTTGCAAAATACTGCATACATTTCACACTTGTCTTGTTTACTATGAAAGTCAGTGTCTTTATAAAAACTGGAGGCGAAAGTGCAATAACGCTTACCCTGATTTGTTTATGTGACTTTTTAAAAAATGAACTAAGTGGAATCTAGATTGAATCTGGCACATCCAACGCAATTTCTCTGCCACATGCGGATCATAATCAGGTTGGCTTGCTCATGCCTGACGATATCATTCGCTGTTTGCATTCACTTGTGTGTCTAACCAGCATATAGTCCTCTGCCACCAGAATGAAGCCGTTGTTGTCAATGAGGTAGCATTTGATGTTCTGTTGAAATCAAGAAAAACACATGACATTCAGGTTTAAGTTGATATGTAAGAAAGTGAGCCTGGAACAAACCTCATCGTCACAACTTATGGAGCATTTCCCATCGAGGGCAGCACACTGAGAGAGAGAGAGAGAGAGGAAATAAAAGTTTGTGCAATGCAATATTAGGGGAAGGCAACAAACACAAATTCACTCACCAGTTGCTAATGTTTATTATCTAGTAAAGTTATGCTTTAAAATGAATACATTTCATGAACCGATTTATGACCCTTTGAAAATAATAAGCATTTAGTATTGTATTAGTATTGTGTACCCATACCACCCTCTCGAAATTACCTTTGTATCAAATTGCACTCCGAACTTCAAAATAAGGTTCCCATTGTAATATTTATGGAAGATTTTTTTTCTATATCCATACCTCATTCATGTGTATGTGATATGTCTTTGTGTACCTGTCTGCTAGCTGTCCAGAATTTCCTCTGAAAGAAGTCGAGTTTCATTTGGATGCCGACAGCTGGAAAAAAAAAAAACATCGCCAGGAAGATGTGACATCAGAAAAGCCATTGCTTAGAAATAACATGAATGATAAATTCGAAGATGAATTCAAGTCACTTAATACAATATTGGTCCGCACATGCGTAGATGTGGTACTTCAAAAATGCACAAAGCAAACTTTAACACCAGGTCATACCTCCCAGCGCACCAATTCGCCTTCCCCTTCCCTATGGCTGACTCCTCGCTCTGATTTTCTAACAGACTTCCACAGAGGAGCTCATCTCACATCTACAGTTCCAATCTAAGCTGGAGCCAAAAGAAGAAAACCAGGCTCATATTCGCTTGGAGTGCAACGAAAATAGGTTTGAATTGGAAAATTTGTTTGAATTACAGCCAAACCGAATCGGTACATTTTAAAATCAATGGTGTCGCACCCCAAGTCAGCAAAAATGTAGAATGTCACTAAATACAATCATTTTGATTGAAAGACCGACAGATCATGCAAATTGATGCTTGGGATTCGTATTGAGAAGACTGCATTTCAAAATGGCACTGCCTAAAATTGTAACTGATGGTGCAAAGATTCTTGTTCAGTCAGCATGGGTTCAGTTCCCACTCAGAATTGTTGGTCTATTCTCAAACCCTCTACTCTTCGACCTAATATCATGCGAATTTCAAGCCGCTTGCATTTTCATTCCACTGCACTCACAACTTTGCTACATTTCATCATCGCAAGCATTCAAACCGTTAACAAGCATATCCCTTATCTCTTTACTGCATTTATTTTATTTTACTCGTCTTATTGTTATTTTCACAAGTGTTGAGACTTACTGGGCTAACTTGGGGCCCCGGGTATCATATTTTGTACATCATGTGGAAATGTGTGTTGATGCGACAAAAAATGTATATATATCCATGGATGCTTGATATCTAAACTTACATAAATTAGTAACAAAGTCAACTAATAACAGCAATGAATAAAATACAAATTAAATAGCGGCTGTTCCTTATATGCAGTCGTTGGCCTCTTAGGGGCAGTGTGGTGCCAAGCATGAATGGAGTACAATTTTACAATGAGATAAAAAAAAAAAAAAAAGAAAAAAAGTTTCAATTCAGCTCCATTAATATAACTTGTTTTTCACAGATATGTGACTTTGACTTTGTTTACACTCCCCTGTATGTACAGTATGTGTTTCTACAGCGTTTGAGTGTGAATATGGCTATTTGAAGGAATATCAGTGCCAGAAGTCGATGCTAATTTCCCATTAGCTTGTTAAAATGATTTTACATTGAATTTAGCATTAGCAATGGTGATGTTTCAAAAATCATCTTTTTCATCATCAAATTCATCTTTTTTCTTTGATGATACTGTTTTTAAACTTGACTGAAGCCAACATTGAAATCTCAATGAAAATATCTTTACAGGTGCACAATTATTGACTGGTGAGCAGGCCAAGGGTGTGGTCTGGCTTTCACTTCAACTCGGGACAGACAACTTTCTATCCGCGACTTTGAACAGGATAAGCATGATCCAGATAGGATGGATAGTATTGTCTAGACCTGAAAACATGTTCCACTTTTAAATTGACAGTGTTCAACTCCTACCAAGGTATGTTTGGCATACTGGACATCTTTTTTTTGTTTGTTTGTTTACTCTCATTCGGGTCACCGATTCGATCATAGCTGACTTTGGGCGAGAGGCGATGTACACTCTGGACAGGAAGCCATTCCACAACGGTATCGAACTTTGACTATAAAAAGCCACTGTAGCGAACTTTCAGCCACTAAAACACTTAATTTGATCAAAGAAGGAATTGTAGTTTTGTATTTGTGTATGCTTGCGCAATTGTTGAGGGCAGTGGTGTGCTGCTGTGGCCTGTTTTAGCTGTCGCCCAAAGGAACAGGTGCAGATTATCTCATCATAAGCTTTGCCAGATCCCTTCAGCAGCCCACCATTTCTACACCCACTTGGAAAACCCAAGAGGAAAAGCTAATTTAAGACGCTGGGCAATGGAAAGACAGCCTAGCACATGATGCCAAAACAGATACAATATGATTTTTATTCCCTGAAAAAGCAGAACACAGAAATAGTGACTGTGCGGAATAAAAATAACAAGGGTGGGAACCGTCCAGTTCTCATGCAGAATAAATGTCAAAGTGCATTACAGGTAAAAAGAAACGGTCAAATGATCTTCTAGCTTGAGCTGTGGTGTAAAAAGACAAAAAGGGCCTAAATCTGTCATGGTAAGGTTTCTGCACTAATGGAAAAAATTAAATGTCCCCGGGTATGATTTACGCACGTGCGGGGTGGCCAGTATTATGCTCTGAGCTGGGCTTATGAATCCAAAGATGAAGAGTCATAAAATGCACTCCAAATCCACTCGTTGCCTCAGTCCCAGGCAGGGAGAGATGACAACAGGCTTAATGCCTCCAGTTAATTGGAATTCTACTAAGAACTGCCAAACCTAAAGACATTTGAGTGAATGGGTGACTTAATGCTGCATATATTCCAGATATAGCCAAGGCAAATGTGCGTGAATTGTGTCGTGGTGTAATTAGACGCAAGCCCAATTGACAGGCAAAAAGTTATTAAAGCAGTTGAGGCGACATTGGGGCAGTAGAATCAGGCTGCAGGCTGCTCGTTTCACGTTTGAAACGATGAGTATTCTTTCAGCTCCATGATTATCATGGCCGCTTGCAAAAAAACCATAGCAAGTTTTGACGACCCAGGTCAATTTGATTAGACTTTCCTGAACAGTTAGGGATCTTATGTTGATTCCATACGTTTTAAGCAGAGTGCATGCATATGGCAATTCAATTTGTTCAGTTTTCTGATGCTCGCAGCCACATCATTGTTATGATAAGGGGATGCGCATTCATGACAAATCTCTCTTTCCATTTTCATGATTCATTTTTGTCTCAATGTCGGCATCTTAGTATTCATATGCAATACATTCTCTTAACAGTATAGAAACATATCTGGACTGTGGTTGAAGACCTCAGATCTTTCCTGCCGCGTCGCATGAGAGTGACACTAAACAACCAGAAAGTCTTGTCTTCTGTCTGTCAAAATATTTGGTCAATAAGATTCTGATTCTGACAAACTTGCTCGTGGTTCCTGGGGACATTTTAGAATGGAGACAGGCCATGTACAGTACACCGTGAACTGGATGACAGGACAATATCCACAAATCCGTGCTATCTAATACTTGTCATGGTGTGTGTGTGTGTGTGTGTGTGTGTGCGCGCGCGTACTGATCTATTGTCTTTTAAAGTATTTTCATGTTTAATGTAATTGAGCCCTGATGCTGAGCTGGGTCATCTAATAAAATTGAATTGCCAATGTAATGCATATAAGTGTGTGACATAAATTACCGTTTTATACGTCAGGGAGAAGAAAAATCATTCAGCTATACAATACAATACAATACAATACATGCAGATTTATATAGCGCTTTCACAACAGCGACAGCTGTAACAAAGCGCTTCACAAAACAGTTAACATAAAGTAAAATAATAAACAACACATAACATAAAACACGGACAGTTGTGCAGTCCTAACCACTTTTCCGTCACACGCTTTGTTGTTTGAAGCAGTTTCAGATGAAAGAGGAGAGAATCAAAGTGTCCTTTAACCAGTGGATCAGAGACGTCATGCTCAAAATGTGCACACGTCGGCCACAAGCTAAGTTTCAAAGTCAACAAGAAGCTGTAGCATCCATTGACGAAAAAAGAGATTGGTTCACTTCTCCTGTCCCATGGAAATCCATTTCAATTCCAAGCGGCGACTCACGGTTCCAAATACGCATCCTCTCTCCTCATCCTCAACTTCAGCAGCCATCCATCCAGCCGCACCAACGCCGACTGTCCAACAGCGCCGACATAGCCACTGAACAAAACGGGGTTGTGAAAAATGCTGCCCATTACAGGCGCAAAAAACACAAGCACCCCAGGTCTGTCCAGCACCGACAGTCAATGGCGACGACATTCCTCCAAATCAACATCTGTGCTGGTACAGGCGTGCTGCCGAGAAGGCGCAACCACCAAGCACAGATACTTCTCCTTTGACAAATGTCGTGGCCAAAAAGCGCTGAAAACAGTCCATATCAGGTCCACACGATGAAACAACAAACAACATGTCACAAAACAAAAGACAAAAATACCAAAAAAGAACAAAAAAGCAAGGCTCTTGAAGAGCACTTGCTGAAGGCTGCCTACTCGGGCGCCATCTTGGGGAAAAAAAAGCTATAGATAGGATGGGAATACAGACAGAGGGAATGAGCACAGAGGACATGATCCAAGATCACGTTGAGAGCTTAAATATACTAAGAACCATTAAAAATAAAATTCCATTATTAATCTGCCTCACCCATTGTCCATTGTTGCTTCTCTTTCCATTGACCCAAGAGCTCAAGAGAGCTGAGCCAAAAGAATTCAATGTAGATTTACTGCAACAGATTAAAATGCTGCTCTGTCTATGTGTGTGCATTGGTGCCTTTTGATTATTTTTCCCCTTTCCTTTCCTTTTTTTTAACTGTGCTGGGAGTTTGCTCTGCCATCGCCTCTGCCCTTGTGTCATGCGTATTAGCATTAGAGCATGCCACCACACTGTGCCAAGGGTGTTCTTGCACATTTAATTATTTCACTATTACACTCCAAATTCAATTTTAAGCTCTTGCCATAGAAATAGGAGCGGTGGTGAATGTCATAGTGCATGCGGACCCCAAAATTTAAGGGGCACAGCCGTCCTCCGGGAGATGACATTTTACTGATATAACTAAGGACGGGGAGTATGGAAGGCAGGGTAAAGGGAGAGAGAAAGACATTGAAGCACAAAAAAATGGTGATGGGAAAGAAACGAGTCAGAGAGAAATAAGCTGCAAGGGAGAGAGGGAGAGAGCGAGAGAGATAGAAAGAGAGAGAGAGAGAGTTTCAGTATCCCACACTGGCTGTGTGACTGGCAGTAAGCTCTGTGTTCTGATCCGGCCCCTCTGATGGGGTTTCATGCTTGTAGGCAGTGTTGATGATTTGGAAAACAACATAGGTTTCCAAGCCTCATCTTGAAAAAAAAAAGACCTTATTGGCCAACCCAATGACAATAAGGACATCTCATCTCAGCTTCAATGACAGCTAATGGAGCCTGAACAAGGGTCAGTCACAAGAACCCAAAAGGGGAGATAAAAACAAAAACAAAACAAAAACAAAACAGGACGGCGAACTCAAGTGCTCAAAGGACACCTGGCAGATATGACAGGTAGGAGAGCAATTCAAAAATATTTTGGTTAATAATTCTGCAAGTAGGCATTGACGCGGGCTGTTTAATCTCATCTTGCTGTGTAAATGAATGTCTAATATATCAACAGTTTAACAATAATAATAAGAAGAATAAAAAATGATCCAAAAATAATCATAAATGTGTGTTTATTGTGGATTTTTTTTTTTTGCATCAGCTCTCATAGCTTGAAACGACAAGGCATTGTTGTGCAGCTGACTTAAAGTGGTAGCCACTTGCTGTGGGCTGCGTGTGCACATCATTACAAGCCTTCGTGCATGCACTTGGGACTGAAGGGACACATGAGCGCACGGAGCCATTCTCCATTGTTGACCTCGTTCGAGAGCTACGATGCTTCACTGAGCTGATGCTCTGTTTATGTGCGGCCATGCAAGGGCTCTATGTATGCACACACGTGTCAGCGCACTCTTTCAAGGAACAATTGCGGATAGAATCATACTACTGTACATATTAATTAATATGTTCATTCTAAATGGTCGAGTTTCAGAAATTGTCAGCAAAAAATCATGTCTACAGATGCATTTAGAATGATTGATCTGGTAATCTGATTTGAATTATTAATAAGCACAATACCATCAATCGTTTGAATTTTTTCAATAACAAATTAGATCCTGCTCATTTTTGTTTGTTTGGTTGGGTTTCTTTTTTTTTTTGGTGTTTTGACTTGTACTACTTTTAAATCCTTTATGGAAGCTACTATGAGATTGACATGGTGAAAATATGGTATAACTGAGATTTAAAAAAAAAGATAAAAACATAGGATACTTTACTTTCCTAATGATTTCTAATGTTTAAGTTTGTTGGTTTTGAAGAGTGAAACATTCCGTAGACCACGAATCAGTTCAGAATCTGTAAATAGACTACATTCCCAGGCTTAGGCCTGAACTGCATTTCATTTAGCCTTCAGCTAGTCCAGCCAATGCTATAAATACTGCTGTGATGTTCCAGGAGGAATGGACATGTGAAGTCAACTCAAAAGGATTCAGACACCCAATATCTGCTATGTATGGATTTGTGCGTGGGTTGCGAGTTGGTGAGGGGTTGTAGTTTGCGATTTTGACGTCACAGAAGGCCCAGGTCTAAGCAGGTCGGAGAAGTGGGTGTGAGCATCGTTCTTATGCATCGTACTCAGACTTTTTCTGCCTTCAAGCAAAATATGTTCAACTATTCAAACTATTTTATGTTGCACTTAAGACCAAGGACCCTATTTTGGTATTCTGACGTTCATGTGCTCGGCAAAGAAACGGGTGTATATTCATTTGTGTGCCAGTGCAAGCTATGTCTACCGTAGCTTGTGTTGCGGCTCTCTGAACATGCCTCACCCCCGACTCCTCTGATAATTTGGTCACAGAAAGCAGTCTGCACTTAGCATAAGAACATGCTGGGGCAATGGGCTAGTCCAGCGTGTTTGTGATTATGGTAGACACGCTATGCCTTGCTGAGTGTTGCTGCCGCAACCCCCGGCACATCTCCAAATCTGGTTACAAAAGGTACACTACAATTTAGACTCATAAAAAGCAGCTCTAGCTTGAGGCGTGGGTGTTGTAAGGCGATTTTATTCGGAGCGCAGGCAGACAAATTTGGTGATCTACAGAGTTGCGTGGTGGGCGTCATGATATTTCATTCATAATTATGACAGCAGCGTGGGATAATCTCTCTGAATCATTATAGAAATCAAATCATAAAATGCATTTCAATCATTATCATCTTTAAAATATTTTAAAAGCACACCCGTCAGTATTGCGTAGTGGGGGCAGGGGGGGGGGGGGTCACAGACAGACACATGGGGTGCAAGACGGTCTCCATTTGCCCATGTCACAAGCATGGCTGACTAGATCATCCGCTAGGAGAGATCTTGCAGTTGACCAGCCAATGTCATGCATGGAACCTAATTAGTGGTTTTTCTGTTTTCACAATATCAAACGGAGCATACTCGGGCGTACTGCCCTCAGAGTGCTCCTGAGTCAGATTGAGTGCAGTTCCTGTTTTGAAATATTAATTAAGTAATTTATAATTACAACTTTCTGTCTCTACAGTGATACTGGTGTGTTGCCTTCTCTCCCTCCTCTCTCTGTCACGTGCCTGTCCCAAAGAGTGCAGCTGCAACACAAACACCAAAGCTGTGATCTGCCGGGGTCGAGGCCTGTACGACATTCCCCGACGATTACATCCAGACACCCAAGAATTATATCTCCAAGACAATCGCATCAGGGGCCTCGGATCGATGGCTTTTCGAGAAATACCCTTGGTCCGCGTTCTCGATCTATCAAATAATTCCATAACATCCGTTTCTCCAACTGCTCTTCTGGGGCTCCGAACTCTTCAGCATCTCAGTCTCGCCCACAACAGCCTGAGAGAGCTTGATAAGAGGTTGTTTGGACCCATTCACTCACTGTCACACCTTGACCTTTCACACAACAGGTTAGGCATCATAATTCTCTCGATCGGACCGTGATGACATTTGAAACATTTTGGTCATTGGATTTCATCTTGCTTTCTTATCATGTGCCGTCACGAAGCCTGTGGGGTTTGTCCGGAGCCATGGGAGAAAATTTGAGGAACCTGAGCCACCTGGGGCTCGCCCACAACAGGCTAACACGATTAGACCGATCGGTGCTGGAGGCCTTGGCCCGCCTAGACAGTCTCACACTACGAGGCAACCCGTGGAAGTGTGACTGCCACCTTATAGGCCTCAAACTGTGGCTGGAGACCTACCTCTTCAAAGGTGCGTGAACTCAAAATATTTTGCAAGATTTATTCCAATATCCTTTCGCAATTAACATCATATATTAGTACATTTGTATAAACGAATGACAGAAAAATCTAAAATGGAGACGGACTGTCTGATCTGAACCCGGATGAAAACAACTTCTTACAAAACTGTTGCAGTCTGCCCCCCTCCACACACACACACACAAACACACACAAAAATACAGGTGTTGGAAAGTCCGTGTGTCTTTGTGTCATTCAATGTGCAGTAGTGAAAAGTTATTGTTCCTGTTTTGGTGAAAAGAACACATCCTACATGGGTTAGAACAGGGTGTACCAAAAGTCACTTGCACTTCCTATTTAGAAATCTGCGTCATGTAGGCCATCAGCATTTGACAGCTTAGGTTTTGCACTTTTTGCAAATTTGTCCATGGCTTGCTATTTGACATCGGAGCACCTTGCAAAATTGGCACCCATGTGATTATTATTATTATTTTTTTTTTTTGTGAGGAGTCGTACTTTCATCACACTGCTCTAGTGTGATGTACAATTAACACTATCCATGGAGAGTCTCTCCAGATCTGTTCCTTACAAACCACACAGCATAAAGCCTCTTTAAGCATGCAATTGAACAAAGCCATAGAAAATCTATCTGGAGGGCTTCACTGAAAAACAACATGAACAAGAGCTTGAGTCAGCAGATGCTTCAGAGAGTGATAAAGTTTTACTCGCACCAACTTCAGGACTTTCCTTGGCTTTGCATCAACGCCTACCCAAGGAAGGAGCACTTTGTTTTCATCAGTAATGGTAGTGGCAGGCCATCTGCTGCATGGTTGTCAAGACCAGATCTTGTTTCGAGAAACTTGCAATGGATAGCGTAACCTTGCACTATGTACTGGAGAAGTGTGAGAGCCGTTAATCCTTCTGAAACTCTTGCTGAACTGTTGTCAGGGACTGTTAGGATTAAAGTCATACTGGTAGTGTCTGCAGCAAGTCTGTGCAGGTGATTCCACTTTGGTGGAAATGAAGGTGGACTGGTGGCTGAACATTGGTTCGCGATTGGTAGTATCAGGTGCTCAACCCCTTTAAAAAGCAGACCTACGATGACGGCGAGAGGGAAAAAAAAACCCTCTCTCTCTCCTTCCAACATCTTTGAAAGAATGCTGATAAGAAAATTGCTGAGGAAAGTAGGGGTGAAGTGCCTCGAATGTGTTCAACTGTGTTTTCTGTTTTTTTTTTTCGTTTGTCAGGAAGGAAAGAATTGATGGTCTTGTTCCATAAATATTTAGGTTAGAATTGTCACATTGCCAGTCAGTAATGCTTTGTTTGGCCTCCGTTCATCCTGAAGTCTTTCTGTTTAGTTAGTTGTTGGTGAGAACTCGAAAACAGTAAATATTGTAGATAAATCTCGTTTACTAGCAAATGTAAGTGTTTTGGGGGGCTACTTTGGAGCTGGTGGAGTTTCATATCATGTCCTGGATATAAGATAAAATAAGAAAACCTTTATTAGTCTCACAATGGAGAAATTCCCAATTCACAGCAGCAAAGTTATGAAGGGAAGAAGTAGAAGAACAAAATATAGGAGCTGCTGTAAAGGCAGCCACTCTCGTGGAGCCGGCTTGAAGTCAAAATAACAAAATAAAACAACACAACGCATAAGACACAGACAGTCGTGCAATCTTAACCACTTTTCTGCAACCTCTATGTTGTATGAAGCAGTGATAGATGAAAGAGGATATATTTAAATATATATATATATACAGGTATATATATATATATACACACACACATATATATATATATATATAGAGAGAGAGAGAGAGAGAGAGAGAGAGATACACACACACACACACACACACACACACACTCATACATATATACACATGAGTATTTTTACAATAGTGTATTGGTCTATGGTCATTTGTTCCCATGTGAGAGCGAGCCTGGCATGGCATATGCAATAGATGTACTGTGTATAACAAATAAATAATTTATCCCTTGTACAGTGAAAGCCACATTCCGTTGGCTGCCTGCTTCAAAACCTGTAAATTACAAGTGCCGCCGAAGAGAACAATGGGCCTTGAAACAAGAATGTGTGGTTAAAAGAAGACCAATGATTATCCAGAAAGTTAAAAAAAAAAAAGTACACTGACAGAGAGACAAATAAAATAACGACTTACAGGGGGGGAATAGAGAGGGCGGCCGCTGAAGTGCAACCATTAATCAAAACACACTCCGTATAACCAATCAAGAAAGGCATTATAGGTTAGATTATTTACGACTGCCTCTCGAGCCCATGAACTGTTTGAAGCTGAGCTATGACTGAGGTCATCCCTATCGCGCGGTGCCAAAAGGACTATAAGATCACTGATGATGTATATCTCTGCTCCCAAGGTGGAGTGGTGGATGAGGTGCTTTGCAGCCAGCCCATAGAAATGAGAGACAGAGATCTGCAGAAGGTCCCTTACCAGCTCTTCCATGCCTGCATGACCACGAGCTACCATTACTTGTTTGCCAACATCCATCATCTGGAATCGGAAAGGCTGCTGCGAGGCCACATGCATGGCAACCATGCTCATCCTTCAAGCCATGCGCTCCATGTCCCCATGGCAATGGGGGAGGGATTCGGTGGCGGAGGGGTGAATATCCCAGAGTGTGAGACGAAGCAACGGCAGCGGCCGGTCAACCTACGCCACGCTATCGCCACAGTCATCATCACTGGCGTCGTGTGCGGCATCGTGTGTCTGATGATGCTGGCTGCAGCAGTATATGGTTGCGCCTATGCCGCCATCATGGCCAAATATCAGCGGGAGCTGAAGAAAAACGAGGAGTTGGCAGCGGCCCGTGCGGCCGATCATGCCAGGCTAGATGAGAAGGAACCACTGGAGAATGCCATTGCCTAAAAGATGACGACACAAACTTCAAACTTGGGCTTCAGCCCTTTAACCTCGTCACCGTGGGACGACATGTTTGTGTGGATCTGCTGTGAGGGGAAGAAGAGTGTGAAAATTAATCACGCTCGTGTGACTTGACATTTTCTGAAACTTAGGTAGCTAATTAAATTCCGCAGATATTTGACTATGCACTGAAAAGAACTGGAACTCTATGCCAATTCAATGGGGAAGGCCAAAGTGTTACAATGAGTATATTCCATTTTTTGTGAGAAACACATATCACAGATACAGTAGATACAATCTGCCGCAGAGAGGTCCCTATTGTTAATGCTCTGTATTTGTCGGTCTTAGTAGAAAGCTGGTCTTTGAAATTTATTCGAGAATGTGCGTGTCTTTCAGCTGTTGTTTCCTGTTTTGTTGTCTCACATCAGATTGATTTCTAAATTTGTAGTAGGCAGCTGGTCATGTTTACGTTTGTTTGTGATGAGAACAACTGAGTGATTGCGTTACCATTAATGCTTGAGTGTATGTATATGTACTGAAAGCACGTAGTGTACTTGTAGAGAATTTCATTGTTTGTGCCTGATAATGTGATATAGTTTGGCAGAAAAAATATGTTGAAGAAAGATATTTGTCTGACCACCCTTGAAGTGATGATGGGAAGTTTGAAGCAATAACTACTTTACGGGTACACATTGGGGAACCATTAGAAAAAAAAATCCTGTTGAGTTAGATTTTTATGCTGATAAAAACAAAAATTGGCATGCTCATTCCAAAATTGCAATCTTTTTTTTTCCGAGCACACCTCTTTGTTTTTGTTCTCCATAGTTTACCATAAACGGAAGTAAAACTTTACAATCTACGGCCATTTGTGAGAGGAGTGTGCAGCTCCCATTAGGTCAGCGCAATCAATATCCGCAAACAGAAAGCTAGCATAGCAGGAATTAAGAGAAATTTGTTCAAAACAGCTGTCAGACCTAACTCAACAACAACAACAACAAAAAAAACTGTGTTCCCCAGTGTTAGTGACCATTATTGTAATGCTGCACAAAATCATAAACACACGCAAACTTTTACTGAAACGTCAGTCAAGGTGTTGTTTGTGAGTCATGCTGATCTCCTTCAGTATACAAAATAAATGGAAACATTTGAACTGACAACAGTAATTGTTTTGACCAGTGAGCAGGAGGACATTATCAAATGGAGAAAACCCAGAAAGAACCAAACATTAGAAAACTTCGACTGCAAAGCAATGAGGCAGCAACTGATACATTCTTAATAGAAGCCAAGACAGGAAAATCAATCCCTGCCATGAACTCTCAGATGAAGAGAATGTCATCAATATAAGGTGTCATTATTCTCCGTTTGAAGAAGGCAGTGTCCAAAAGATAACTCGGGCAGTATTTTCCTTGAAAGCTGGCACACCAGGACAGACACCAGGCATTCCGATAAAATGAAAACAATTTGCACAAGCTGAAATGTGACGACCGGTAATCATTTAAGAACACAACCCCCATCCAAAAATGCTTGCATACTTTATAATGAATTACATTTGTAATCATTCTGAAGGATTTAACTTTGCAATAACAGTAATAACATTGTGAAGGTTGGGTTAGGGTTACCCTAACTCGTATACTCAGCTATGGGGGAAAAAAATATGACACCACCGATATTTCCTCATTTTCCTGTATATTTTAGAAGTACACCTATAAGTTGTGCAATTGGCTGGCAATGAGTTCAGGGTTTACCCTGCCTACTACCTCAAGTTGGCTGGGATTGGCTCCAGCGCGCCCACGACCGTCGTGAGGATAAAGCGGCTCAAATAAAAGTGCTACAATTTGTTTGAATCAATATGATCAGGACAACCTAAACATGTCATAACGGTTGAAGTTAAGAGCAGATTTAGACATAGTTCTTGATCATTTTCTTGATGATAATTGGAAACATCATCAACTCGAACCCAAAATAAAAGTCAGATAATTAAAAACCCATAACCATGTAACTTTCATAAATTTAGAAAAGGTGTTACAATAATAGACTACACTGAAAATCTACACTTTTTACCCTTGGTAGTCGACTGTGGTTATTTCACTGTGGCGTTTTCTGTAATATCCATAATCAGAAAACAGCACTCCATTGTACTGTAGCTTGCTAAAGCATGTACAGTAAACATACACAGATGCTGTTGGTCTTAACGGCTGACCTGACATTCATGGCTCTGTGCGTTATCCCAGCAAACCCACTTGCACGTGGCACAGGATGTGACACACTCACAGATATGTTGGCATTCACGTGTGTGTGTGTGTGCGTGTGCGTTCGGCAACGTTGTGACTCAAGAGATGTCTCGGGGGTCCAGTGGTGGGGAGGGGGATGGGTGCGATAGGCCCATGGGGTACCGTGGCGTGTGATGTCATCAGCCTGTCCTGTCAAGTTAGTCTGGGAGCGTATTCACAAGTCGACAGCTCGTTCGAACACAGGCCAGTGAAAACTGGCCCCAACCGGCCGACGCTAAATTTGCATTCCAGCCTACATATCCCCTCCCGTCTGACTCTCTTACATAAAATCATTCTAACAGGCAACCGCCAATCTGACAGCCATGATCATCATTACTGCACATCAGCAGCCTTTGTAATCGTTCTTTCTCCTTGTTAAAGCTGGAATAGTGCCTCGGATTGCAGCTTCACGAGGACACAACCTGAGAAAAATACCGACACGGTGGGCTGCATGCTTACCGCTCTGCCAGGAGTGCGATGCATCTGCGTGCGCGCGCGTGAGCGAGAGAGAGCCGAGGCACCACACAGACTCTCCCATCTCTGTCCTTCTGCTCCAATGGTTCCCCCCAGGCCTATAGTACCCACAATGCATTGCTCTCATGTCAACGCAGTCAGGCACCGTGAAAATATTTCTCTTTTCCTGCCCTTCTCTGTTCCCTCCCTTGTCTTACCAATGGTTATTCCCGACACGATGGATGCTCTCTGCCAACGTACAGCTTTGTCCTGTGATTCTTGCCCGACGATACTCGTACTGTGCAGCTGTTTATATGCCTCCATTTCTGATTGTACATACTGCAGTTTCTCAATATTGGCGTAGATTTTTCTACCCAACAGAAAATCATGAATAATCGAAGAGGCGTATTATCCAAGAGTACATGCAAAACTACAAAAAGTGGTCACAATCTACCAGATGTTTAATGGTAATTAGGGCTGTGAAATAGGTGTACTTTGATTCCGATTTGATATGTAATGTCTCATGTTCCAACAGTCAAATATAATATGATTTTTGCTGCACACAAAGATCCAAGTGGATTTGTCCCCAAAGGGTTTGGGGCGATCAGCATAAGAAACCGTCTGAAAATAAAAACAAAGACGCCGTTGCGCTTTATACGGTCCAAAAGTGGATTTCCTGGACGGCAAGAAGTATTTTCTTATAGACTTTTTTTTTTGTTTTAATTTTTTGCCATTTCGCAATGCTGTCACCTCGGACACACTCAGTAAACACTGACGACGATCGGCGCATCGCTGTGGGATGAACCGCTGTTTTTGGTTTTGTGAGATCACGTGTTCACGCGACAGGTTTTCGAGTGCCACACCAGGAAGTGGTGACAACTCCGACAAAGGCCGAAACTGTTATCAAGGTAATAGAACCTCTCTTTACACACACACACACACACACACATTCATTCATCTTCCGAACCGCTTAATCCTCACTAGGGTCGCGGGGGATGCTGGAGCCTATCCCAGCCGTCTTCGGGCAGTAGGCGGGGGACACCCTGAACCGGTTGCCAGCCAATCGCAGGGCACACAGAGACGAACAACCATGCGCACTCACACTCACACCAAAGGACAATTTAGAGTGTTCAATCAGCCTGCCATGCATGTTTTTGGAACGTGGGAGGAAACCGGAGTACCCGGAGAAAACCCACGCAGGCCCGGGGAGAACATGCAAACCCCACACAGGGAGGCCGGAGCTGGAATTGAACCCGGTACCTCTGCACTGTGAAGTCGACGTGCTAACCACTGGACTACCGGGCCGCCTCACACACACACACACACACACAAATAATAATAATGTGTCTGACCACAAGAAATCCCAATCTATCACATTGCAATGCGGTTAAAAACAGTGTCATCAACATTACAGTACACAACAAAACCAGCTTTTGAAGGCAATTTTCAAAGTGTGTGTAACATGAGTAGGGCTGAATATTCATTCAGATTTCCAAAATGGATTCAGTTCGATTCATAAGGGCCAAATTTGATTCGATTTATGATTCAGTTTGATTGATTTTCGATCCAGTTACAATAAATAATCATTTTAATTCATTCCAACCACAGGGCAGGCTGTGTAAATAAAGTGACAAAAATACACTGTCTTCCACATTCGTCTGACTGTGTGGCAAAGTTTCAGTTCATTGTTGTATTTGTGTTTTTTAAAATCAAAAAAACTTCCAGACATCTGCCTTCAAGCTTGTTGGCACTTATTTCAGTGCTTCGGCCATGTCGTTTTGTTTTGCTACTCTCACAAGGTGACGAGATCTCTCGCAACTCGAGAGGTCACTTGAATTTCTGGCAAAAAGGATCGCTGTATGCTTTTAAGAATCGATATCGGGCCCTGAAAATAAAAATCGATTTGATTCAATTAACTGACTTTTTTAAACGCAGCCTTGCTGCTGTAGACTGCAAATTTCCCCAGTGTGGGACAAATAAAGGTTATCTTACTTACTTATATGAGTGTGTGTCATTCTCGGGAAATGATGGTAATATTAGGCAGAGAAGGATGGAAATAACCCCTGGATGGCAGTTTGCAATCATATGCACTGCACTGGGTGTCCATAACTGTATTTTCTGTCATGTGATGTGATGGATGAACTGGAAGGGATAGAACACCCTACATCTGCTTGTCTACACCACTTTTTACCTTCTCATTATAACTTCCATTGCTACAAAATTGTGCAAACACGATGTTCTCTCAGCTGATAAAATACACTTGTGGCATTTATGAGCCTGACATCTATGAATATTTTCAGGCTTGAATACACCTCGATGAAAGAGTATGTTCATGTTAAACCTTCACCTTTTTTTTCAGCACCTTTTTTTCAGCCTTCATTCATACAACGGCAAGCACATTTAAAAAAAAAAAAAAAGATAAGTGAGACAAATGCAGAGCATATCAGCAGAGGAGAATTTTGCAGCCACTGTCAATCAAAGAGTGAGCGGGGGAGATAGAATCAGCCATCCTCTACTTACCCGCAGCTATGGGTGATTTCCTCTCATCCAGGAGCTGAATGGCTGTGCTGGCTCGGACAACACTCTTGTTTTCGGAGCCTACAAGCAAACATACACAGCTCATGATTCATTTCAAAATTCGTTTTGATCAGTTCAGAACTGGCGAGGGATGCACGAAAGATAAACGCTGAAGAGCATTGTTTCCGGGCTGCAGCTTCCTGCAGTGTATGAGTGAATCCAAGGCCAGTCATTGCCAGTAAATAAGAGGCTTTCAGATCACTTGTATTAGCTGAGACTAATGGAAAGCCTGAGGCTGACGACAGATAAAAACAAGTTCCTCCTTTGGAGGAACCCCCCCCCCCCCCATCTTAGCGTTGGAGTTTAACTGTGTGTGTGTGTGTGTGTGTGTGTGTGTGTGTGTGTGTGTGTGTGTGTGTGTGTGTGTGTGTGTGTTCTGGCCAAATCACGATGGAAAAGGCTGGACCTATTCCGACCGCATCTGATGTCAACCCAAAGCAATCAGACCTGTCCACAAGGGCACGTCACAGAATTAATATGAGGGATGGGAGGAAAACATGTCAGTAGTAGACTACCAAATGTGTGTGTGAAGAAGAAGAAAAACTTGTCGACCTAAACCAGGGGTGCCCATTACATCGATCCTGATCGACCGGTAGATCTAGGACAGGCCCCAAGTGTATCCGAGGGGTGTAGAGGAGAAGAAAAAAACCCCAACCATTTGTGTGTCTTTGTACATGTTAGTAATATATTTTTTGTGTTAATGTACGCTGCACCATAATCATCCTATCAGTCTCATTTTCACGAAAAAATATTTTAAAAATAAAATAAAATAAAGCAGGAAAATCATTAACCTATGGTGGCGCGTGATCTACATCAGAGGAAGTTGTTAGCGCTCAGCAGTCTGCAATTGCAGCTTGTGATCAGAGCTGTTGCGCTACATCTTTTATCGTCATTATTCTCATTCAGAGTTTGCTTCGTGTACAATTCACCGAGGGCACGGGCAAAGAATAGGAATCTAGAGGGCCCAGGGAAGCACTTTAAAACGGTATGTGTGAGCTATCTAGATAGTTAACAGGCTGCAAAGGAGCATTGCATGCCTCCGTGTCAGGCTGTTTCTCATCATGGCGTGCGCGCGTGCGCGATAAGGGGCGATCCCGGGAGGTTGGTTGATCGAAAAGTCGATCCGAGGTCCAAAAAGTTTGGGCACCCCTGACCTAAAACAATGGTTCTTAACCTGGGTTCGATCGAACCCCAGGGGTTTGGTGAGTCGGTCTCAGGGGTTTGACGGAGCCTCTGCCTTGGAGGGTAGACACACTTGACTCAACATGTCAATTAGTTATGACACGCCCGCTTGGCCACCACTGGCTGCAGATGATCACATTACATTGCTTGTCCAATCAGTGTTGTGGGAAATTTAGTTTGCTTATTAGTCAACGTGTGACTGTCGTGACAGTACATCGTACAAAAAAAAAAAAAAAAAAAGTATACTTATCTCTTGAAATGTTATTTACTTTTGTCTGTTTTGAATAAATGTGTTTTTTTTTAATATCTTGAATTTGTAAAAAAAAATATATATATATATATATTTATTTTTCACTCATGAAGGGTTCGGTGAATGTGCATAATAACTGGATGGGTTCGGTAGAACCACTGACCTAAACATATACCTTGTGTTCATTATTTGTAAGAATTCTGTATGATAGCCACTTCTTAAAGTTTAGGGAGTCATGACTACTGAACATTTAGGGATGCCAAGAGAAATAAATGGTATGTTTTTGGAAATATTAAAGGGGAAGTCATCCCCCTAATTTCTTTACGATATGTTTATGTAGCTCAACTGGTCTAAACATGGCATTCTGATTAATATTTTGTTTGTGGAATATGTTTTGTCCATCTCAGGGAAAACACTCTAAATTGTCCTGAGTTGTGATTGTGAGCACGAATGGTTGTTTGTCTGTGTGCCCTGCGATTGGCTGGTAACCAGTTCAGGATGTACCCTGCCTACTACCCGAAGACAACTGGGCTGGGCTTGGCTCCGGCACACCCGCGACCCTCATGAGGATAAGCGGATTGGAAAAGGGATAGATGGATGGATGGATGGATGGCATCTCAGGGCACGGCCATTTTGCCACTTTTTGTTGACTAAAGATGACATCACAGTTTGCTCGAGGCTCAGGTAACAACCAATCATGGCTCAATTTCAGAAAGCAGGTGCAGCATTCTCATCTACTAACCTGTGTTGAAGGGCAGGGAATAGACGAAGGTGCCAGGAACTTGTTCAGCTGCCCTTTTGTACCACAGGGGGAAGTGATCGGCATTGAACACCCCTTCTTTGTCCTCAGCAGTCAGGAAGTCTCTTGAGACACACAGAAATGAGGGAGATGATCCATGCACATTCAAAAATTCACATGATGTCACCAGACACAATTTGTTGAGCCAAAACCAATAGAATACGAGTATGGGTGGAAACGCAATCATGACAAAGTCACTAGTGAGCTGACATTGTGTTCATGACCGTAGTTCGCATTGCAATGTACACTGTTTTTGCAAAATAAGGGAACCAAATTGAAACTTTTACTTACTGACTGGTAAGCTTGTCAGGCACAACAAACAGGTTGATTCTGGACAGGCCGGTCCTTGTGCCAAGATAGGCAATCTCAACTCCTTTGTCAGAGTTCCTGTGTTTTAAATGGTTAAGAAATGCCGACTCAAGTAACACCATAATACGGCAAACGTTATATTCGTGTGGGCGCATGAGCATATGTGATTGTGCCGTACTCAGATTTATTGAGCACCAAGCTGGTCCAATACGCCTCCAATGGAGCAGTTACCACGGCATCAAAAAGGACCTCTTGAACCAACTCCTTATCGCCTACAAGAAAGAAAGAAAAAAAAACAGCCACAGATTGTAACCGGTCAAATAACACAAAGTGCATCAGTTAATTAAGATGGCTTGTTGGTGAATTTTACAAACATTGCAGTTGGGGTTCATGACCACTGAGGTAGCGTTTTATTGCCTCTATTTGGGTCAGGTAGCGGTGCTCTGGGTGCTCATCTGTAATGCAGTAGGTCCTGTTTTTAGGCAGATAAAAAAAAAAAAGCCCCAAAGATGAATTAAATATCGTATTCACAAAGTGCCAAATGCCAATTGACAACAGATGTTTTCCATGTGGAGCAGTTTGAAAATCACATTTTCAAGAATATGAACTGAACCCAAAAATCTAAGGCCCAAACTATGGGGAAAACACATTTTCCCCTAATAGGATACAGTTTTGCATAATGCATAGAGAAAACTGGTTGCAATGTCATAACAAGCTTACGCTTAAAACTGAAATCATCTTTCAGGATACAGTGTGTATCAGTCACTTTATTCTTTCCTATTCTTGACAAGACGAAAGCTGTCTAAATGTTTTTTTTTTTTAGTTTTAATTCAAATGAATAGTTTTTAGAAACACTTTAAATTACACTCTTTGCTACGGTTCTCAAAAATACACAGTCAAAAAAAGAAAAAAAACTACAAATATCTCCTGAGAAATTAAATTGATTTCCCTTCAAAGTGCTTGTGTCTTTCGTACTCATACCATTCATCTGCAAGGGCTACATCAGGATGCTCTAAATCGTGAAGGCCTGTAAGAAAAAAAATAAGAATAACAATAATTTAAAAAAAAAAAAAAGATCACATGAACTACCATTAAGTTAAGATGGAGAAGCCATTAAAGTCTTGCACTCTCATGAAGCAGGTGTAAAAAAATGTATTTTGTGTCTGGTTTTGGCAGGTCTGATTGGATCAGGAAGAGCCAAGTCATGCTCAGACCGCTCCCAGTGATGGATATGTTTGGAGTTATAAAGAGACCACCGTGACATGAATATTTACGTGCATGAGGCTGGCGGTGGAAGTTAGACATTGCTTGACAGTCGCATCGATCACGACATAGTCAACACATCTAAAAGGCCGCTAAAGAAATCTTCAACTTCCCGTCTAATGAGGAGATTTTATCTTACATTTACTACTTCAGCGTATGTAATGGTGGAACAACTTTTGCATTGATTTCCATCTTTAATATCAGGAAAAAAAATGCCATTTGAAAAGAGGTGTGAAGACTTTTTACCACTGTCTGCATGCATAAAACCATATGGCTTCAGAAATAAATACTGTGAATGTCATACCTTCTTCCACAGTGACCTTCCCTGTGAAGAAGAACTTGCCCTGGCCCCTGGAAAGAGCTACTCCAAGACTAGTGATAAAACAAATACCCTTTTTTGTTAAAATCTTCATTGTGCAAAGACAAACGTCTCCATGTTTCTCACCTGAAAGGAGTACCCTGGATGTCTGTGTAGTAGTAATCGTTGTGCAACACCAGCACACGCCTCTGGAACAAAACGAAAAACACATTCTGTTGAAGCCTGTATTCATATTACCAGCACTAACTCATTTTGTGGTTCAGTATTTTATAGAAATTTGTTGCAGCATGGCTCCATCTAGTGGCGATGCGAGTATTTGCTTGTGGAATGCGGTTGTGTTGTTTTCACCGTGAAGTTTTTATTTGCATTAACATTGTGAATATGAATGAGCGTTGTGCATATGAATGTGTGTACAGGATTTGGAAATCTGAATTTGCATACTGAGTGCTTATTAATCAGCTGGAAATGCTCACGAAAGCTTTAAAAGTGCAACGCAAAGGCACACGCACGCCCACACACACACACACACACACACACACACACACACACACACACAGGCGTGTGCATATGAGTGTGTGTGTGTGTGTGTGTGTGGTCCAATTCGTGTGTGTGTGTGTGTGTCTCCAAAAGACACAGGGGGCTCGCTTATATTCAGCAACATGTGCATGTCAGAGATAACGGGCTCACACACTGAGACAGACACACTCGTGCATGCAGAGCAAACCGAATCGGACACAAATTCCCCAGTCAGTGTTGGACATCACTGTATCACCTCTTGGCAAAGTGGTCTTTCCCTGCTCAGTGCTCCTTTTGAAATACCATTCAGGACCTTCACAAAACGGTTTTGTTTGCATGTTGTGCATCTGAAAAAACGGGGGAGTCGCTCACCCCTTTGTCGATACTCTTTTTCACTTCCATTGAGAAGGTCCCCGTCTTCCTGTTGACCATGGCGTTCCTCAGCTATGAGCACAAAGACCGTGCTAAGGGTCCAACATTGGTTTAGAATCACAAAAGGCGTCTCACCGTATCGTCTTTGTCCTCCCATTCTACCTCAGACAGATCCACGCTGCTGTAGTTTGGCTTTCTTCGCTTTTTGCCGTCGCCGTACTGGGCAGGCATGACACATGCGCGCATGGAAAGAGCGGTAAAGTGAAGAAATTGTGACGGGATGACTTCATATTTGTGTCCAAAAAATATGTTTTCCCCATCGTATGTTTTGAATTGATTCAGGTGTGACACATGGATGTGGTTGGTCGGTTGATGAGCCAACAGCTTGCAAGACACATTTTGTTGTTTTGTGCTCTCTTTCAATTTGTCACCCATCTGTGTGTCGACATGTTTTTGTGGAGCAGTCCTGCACACGTGTACTAGGAAGCCTCGTTCGTGTTCATCTGTCAGTGAAGACAGCCTCCCAACCCTCATTAGCACTACTCATTAACATCTTTGATTCGACCATTATTAAACCATCTGTCGGGCTGTCTTATTGACTGTTTTCGCTTCTCCTTCTTCTCCTCCTCCTCTTTACCCATCTCATCCCTCCAGTTTTACTGCACCCTGTTCACTTTCTCTACCCATGCAACTGCACTTCCTCAATCCATACAACAACGCTAACCCTTAGATGCGTGACCTACCATACCTACACATTTCCATGAGTGGCTTCAAAAATGACCTCCCTCATTTTGGTTGAAGACGCCCATTAATATTCTGTAAAACCCTTTTTACCTGTCTTGGACTCACAAGTTAACTCACAAATAACATTAACATGAAGGAATATGTTCCAACAGCAACCCATGCATCTTAAAACAGCTAAAACAGAGAGGTCCAAAATCAGTTAACTTCCTCCCAACGTCGCTCGCAATGAGCAGCTAGGACTCACAAGTGGCCGCAGATCTGGGTGGGTGAGAATGTAGCCGTTGTTGGTAATTGCAAATGCATAGCCGTGAATGCCCAACTAGGAGAAAATACACACACACACACACACACACACACGCACACACAGACAACAAACAAATATATTAAGCATCTAAAATGAACAAAGTCACTTGTGTTGGCTGGCAAAAAGATCAACTGCAGATGTGCACTATTTATTTAAATAATTATAATAATATTAAATGTCTAATGTTTGGGTTTCCATATTTTCTATCACGATGGGTGGAGGAAATTATTAGAAGGCCCTGCCTATGATGTAGAGTAGTTTCCACACTCTAAACTACAACAAGAGTCATACTTACCGGTAATCTAAATTCAACACCGCACCGTAACCGTGTTCAAGAAAAGTAAGCAAAAATAATGATTTGGAGTGTCCCTAATTTTAAGCCTGGTGATCAGTCTGTTTGGGGAAAGGTAACATGCGTGGTTCAATAAACCTAACAGCCCAAATACACCCTCTTAAGTACCCAACCCAAATTGGTGAAGAATTTACATAATTACTAGATTGGAGTAAGAACAGTAAGCATCAAACCTAATAAAAACCTCATTTATATCCTCGGCCCGCTTTGCTATTCCAACTACAGCATCCAAGTCCATATGCAGTCTATAATTGTCCTGAGGATGTCGAAAAATAATCATGGCATCTAATACCTTGTATTTAGGAATAGTCTTGAGTAGCTCTGAGACAGGGACATCTGTCCCGACCACCCCGAGTAAAATGCCATGGTTCCGCTGAAAAACACAAAAGGAAATAGAAAAAGTCAACATATTTTTGAATGATTTGAAAAGATTACATGCAGAAAGAACACAGTCTAAAAGTCATTCACACTTTCAGATATAAAAATGGACAACTGGGAATTATTTGCATCTTAATAACTAAACAGTGAGCATTGTCATCAGTGGCGGTTTCTGGTATGCGTGGAACTGTGGCTGCACATGGCAGCAATCACTGGAGTTTGTTTTGGGAATTTGAGCCCTCTTGTGGAGTCGGCCTCACTCAAAGGCATACAGGATGAGGAGTAGAAATACTTCAGATTCATGTACTCGTGATAGGGGGTGCAGATGTCATTTAAGGACATCAAGACCGAGTTTTGCCTCATGGAAGATTCGAAGAAATAGAGCAGGGGTGGAAGTTCTTGCACAGGCTGCCACTCAAGCTGCTAGGACCACCAATTCATGCCATTTTCAGGTCTCCGACGCAGAAATGTTGCATAATCATGCATGAAATCTCCAAAACAAAGAACAGAACCTCTCAGGCTATGTTCACACTGCAGGGTGTGATGTCCAATTTTGATTTGGGGGTAAATCCGATCTTTTTATGAACTTGTTTACAAAACAAAAACAAATGCGACTCGTAATGCGATGGCAAGGTGTCCATGATTTGATGCACAAAGCACGTCGAGTGACATGCCCCAAAAGCAAAAGTCACATGGCGCACTGTTTATGAAAGTAAATAAGGACTTGCATGTCGGGGCTCATCTTTTTATCACCTTATATCGCAAAGTAGCGAGGTGGGAGGAGGTAGAAATATTATGAGGCGACGGTCCTCGATCTCCTCATTTCATGGAGACGTCTCCGAAAGATGATGTCACGTCATTGCCTTGCATAATAACTGAACTGTCCACGAGGCTGAATTACTATTATCACCATATATGTTAAGTGGGATTAAAGTCAAATTTAAGACAATACTGTTATGCAAAACAAGTTTGCACATTCATGTACAACTGTCAGTAGTCTCCCGCGCACTCCCCCCTGCCCGCACAGACCGCATACTGGGCTTTTGGTGACATATAGATCGGCTATGTGCTGCAGGAACGTAGCGCATACATATCTGATTCATATCCGCACCCGAAAGAAGCCCAGAATTTTTAAAAATTAACTTGAAATGAAAAAAATCTGATGCATGTCAGAAATGAGCAGAAATTTTGCAATTGAGCCTATGTTACCCAAGTGTTTCCGAAGACAGCCAGAGGCAGGAGTTTATTTAGTCAAATCAAGTCAACAGTAAAAACATCCACATATAAACCAAAACAAAGAGCGTGTGGACTGAAACCAAAGCTTGTATTCTCTCCCCTTGTCGTACCCCTTGTCGCGTTTGTCGTCAAGAAAAGACTTGCGATGGAAATACTTCTTGCCATCTGTGAACCCATTTGTCTTTGTGTGTGTACTGGGCTTAAAGGCCCGTGATTGATCTTGGCACTCAATCTTAATGTGTGAGGTACTACTCTGTGTTGATCTTATCCGGAGCACAACACACACACAACACGACCAAAAGTGTAAAATACCTGATTTCTTATCTTCATGTGTGGGGAGGGGCGGGGGGGCTATCACAGATAAACTTATCTTTCAAGATGTGAAAAAAAATTCAGCGTCTAATTTTGTGATCGATTGATTAACACGTCTGTCAAGGTTTTTCTGTCACTTTTAACTCAAGACTTTGTTTGGTGTTCTTGCATAAAGTGAATGTATCTTGTTGGGCGAAATATAGTTAACGTTATATTGAGGAGCATTGGCAGCTCCGTTTGCTTGAGTGCTGTTCTCTGTTCTTTTTGTTTTTTGTTTTTGTTTTTTTGCCTTGGCCTTGGGGTTTCAACTTCTCAGCCAGCCTCTCCAATAGGGAGTCTACTCGAAGGGTATCCAAAGTACACTGTGGTGGTGAATCTGGTAGAGCATACTCATTAGATTGCTGCTCAGGGAACTTGTGAGAGTGGGCTCTCAATTGTTGCCGATTTTGAGTGTTGGAGGACTGCCTGTGAGCCTGAGGTCTTGGACAGTTTGCTTTAAAACTTTGGAGTAATTTACGAAGGTGAGCTCATGGATTGATATCGTAATTGAGGCGCCGTCTTGGGCCTTGCTAAACAAAGGCACACTGACCAGTTGTTGAAAGGAGCCCGAACAGTTGGAAAATGATTTTCTTGACAAGCTTATTGAGGCTAAGCACTCTTTTAAAGACTCATATAATTCACTGCCAGGTGTGCCTGTAAAATCAATCATTCAGTCAAAAACTGGGACCTTTTTCCAAAATGAGCAGTCACAGAAAGCTCTAACATCACTTCGCATTTGCTGGAACTTGCAAGGGTAGTCATCGTGAAATAATGGCGCTGATACTTACGGTCTCATTTTTGGTGCTGAACACAGGCATTGCCACGGTGGTCATCAGCACTGGACCTTGACCGTCATCCAGCTAAGTAGATATTGAGTGAGTAAATGAGATAGAAAAAGAGGGAGGAGAAAAAAGGGAACCAATAATGGGACACAATTTACCGGTAAGAGGTTAATAAGAAATGACGTTGCCCATTGTCAGGCACATTCCGCGAATCCGCTTGTGACACTCATTTTCAGATCATTCCCTACACAGCGGAGCTGGGAGTAATTGTGCAGCGGACCCAGTCCTACTCAATTCTTCAGGCTACACCCAACTTATATGACATGTTTTATTCATGTTCCTTATTTGACTTAAAACATGTTCAATCACAGCCAGTCTTTGATCTCCTTGAGAATAAGCTTATCCAAAGGCAGTGCTCCTAGTTAGGATGTGAGTATCTTTCCTCCCTCAAGACTGCTGGAATAATTAAGATATTTATCTTTCCAGCGGCTGCCTGTCTACGCTTGTGACTTCAATTTCTTGACGAAAGTTTGACGCTGTTGTGTTGTGCAGAAACTGCTCACAAGCTGTCGTATGGTTGTCCACTAACAAAGCCCACATGCTTTTAGACGTACTTTACCTCTGTGGGTATTGACTGCCTTGTCATTGGGGTGGTAAAGTCAAATCTTCTGTTTGCTAAGGCTTAGACATTTGAAAACATGCTCGTGCCATTTTGGTCCTTGCATTAGAACAAACAAACTAACCAACCAATTAACAAACTTACTAACCAGGGACAGACTCGGGATTTTTTTCCTCTTCTTGGGCTGAAGGGGGGCGTTGACTGATGTATAGGTGGAGCTGAGCAAATTATTTATAAATATATTTAAGAATATCAAATATAAAGCTGGCGAGAGATTTCTAATGGGGCAATAGACTCCTTAGTCCTTCAGACAACAAAGTGTATGCAGAAAAGTGGTGAAGATTGCACGACTGTCTGTGTCCTATGTGTTGTGTTATTTTTGTTATTTTGACTTCAAAATGGCGCCGCGAGAGTGGCTGCCTTTACAGCAGCTCCTATATTTTGTTGTTCTACTTCCTTTCATAACTTTGCTGCTGTGAATTGGGAATTTCTCCATTGCGAGACTAATAAAAGTGTTCTTATCTTATCTTATCTTAGCCCCGGTCCTGTAGCTAACTAACTAACCAACCAACAAACATAATGGCGTTAGGAATGAAAATGATATTAATTGATACTATATTATCATAAGGTGCCTTTGAAACTTCCCAATTTCACCCCAAATAGTTTATATTTTCCAGTGAACTTCACACATTAAAATAAATGATTTTAATGAATTTAATTTTATGATCATTAAAAATCATAGTGACATCACACTCTTTTGAAAAACAATCACTGCAAATTGGCAACATGACAATGCAGAGCAGCAAAATATGTGCGCTTGTTGACAGGGTAGATAATGACAGGGTGGACATTTTTTGGCAAATGTCAGCATTTAAAGAGCACATGGTGGACTTTCTCATAGCAAAAATGCTTAGTGCACTGTCTGACGGTTGAGGGACGCAACCACCTTTCCGAGAAAGTGGTTCGGAAGAGATAAGGTAATAAGCCTAAGCAAGAGGAAGGTCGGATGTGGATGGAGCTGTCAACACCAGCTGCAACCTACTTGGTGTATTTGTAATGATTGTACACATGTACGTAATTTTCACTCACATACACGCACATAGTCAAAACAAGTTCAGTGTGTCTTCAACAGCCCTCACCCTTTAGGTTGGACACACCCATGTATTAGATTTCCAACGAGAAATAAATGAGAGGGCGAGCGGGGAGATCTTTGGGTGACATACAGAAAACTGAAACCTAACGCTTCTCCTCGTTCCCCCCTCGAGAGATTTGGTTCCAGAATCAAGTGTCTCCTCTCCTCATTGGGTCTTTATTATGAATGTCTAATTGATAACTCTGACAAATATGGTTCAGTTAGCAAGCCGATTGTATATTGTTCAATAAAAATACTTGGAATTTCTGAAATGGTAATATATCAATTTCATTATGACAGAAGGGCCACACACATCAATTAAAAATCACAAAACATAACTATAAATATTTACTCTGCAAGTCGCCACTGTTGCAGCTTTTACTGAGGAAAGACAAGCTGCTAGTGGTCATGGTAATGAAAACATTAGTTACCCCATAATGACGGGGTGGATAGCACTTTCAGGCATATGTGCAAAACGGTCAATATGATTATGAAAATACAGTACAAATGATCAAAATGACTCGATTCAGCAAATAACAATAAAACGTATGGGACGTACCAAACATGTACATTTGACTTTTTTTCGAGAGCCTTGTCATTGTACTGGTGTGCTGTGCAAATGTTGGACCACCTATGATGACAACTTGAAAGTGATATTGACCCAGTTATTGTTGATTCATTTCTGCTGTATCAATCCCTTTCCGACTGTTGTGTTACAGAAAAGATTGCACATCCTCTGCAAACACCACCTCTATTTTACCACCACCAATAAGGGGTAATGACAGAAAACTACTCGCCTTCATCCTTTCACCATCAGACACTGAGCAAAAAGGAAGCGGTGACCGATGGTAATAGCAACTGAGGACACGGGATTGGACATCAAAGGGAAAAAGAAATACGCCTAAGTACTAGTGCTGTAACAATGGGATAACCTTGCTGCTGAAAGAATGGTATCGATCAAAGGACAGGGGGAGGATGAGCGGGACCTTACCTAAAATATATATATATATATATATATATATATATATATATATATATATATATATACAGGTACAGGTACAAAATATTGGGTCATATATCACAGGTCCGTAAGCACGTGCTCGGAGATATTGTGTAGTAGTTTGTTGAACGTTGCCGTTCACTGAATACCCCTTTGTGCTTGAATTCTAATTCATTGGATGGAATTCAGGCTTGTTGTGCTATGCCTGGAAATGGAAAAGTCGAACAAATAATAAAATGAGGTACAAAGGGATGGACAAAAGGCGACGTATTTAAATGTCAAAATCACTGTGAAAGTGGAGCTTCTTTTACTTGCCTTGCCTCGGGGAGTAAACGCATCAATTTACATTGTGATAAGTCAAAGAAGGAGGGACATCCTTTCATACTTAATGAGAGCCACCATCACGCCGCCAGAATTCTAGAAATTGACCTGTTATCTGAATTTGTTTAAAGGCCTAATTATGACTGATATTATGTTCTAAAGCTCTCAAAAAAGGTGTTCAATAAAGGGAAAAAGAACCCCACGGTGGTTGTCGGGAGACTGAGGGGTTTTTGTTCGTCCTACTTCACTAACAGCTTGTGACCAAACCTGTCAACTTTTTAACCTTTAATAAAGGAACACATAGTTGGAGGAAATACTTAGCTCTAGGCAGTAGATTGTACCTTGTAGGACAAAAAATGATGCCTCATTTTGTGACAGGCAAAACAGATGCCCTACGGTTGATGTCTGTGGGGACATCATGTAATCTGGGTTCATGTGACAAATGCAAGAGGTGACCTTAGTTTCCCTGGAGACTGAGCTCGGTAATGATGTGCAATCATAGGATGCTGTGCAGTGCTGCAAAGGAGATTGCAACAACCCACGTAGGAGCCTTCATAAAAAGCTCTCAGCAGAAATGAACATTTAAAATGAAACAGTGTAATTATTCTACAGGCATTCTTGACACTTTGGTAACAGTTAGTCACACTGGAAACGATGTTCAACTGCTCGCTAACTCCGACACCTTGCACACATGTCAATATTGGCTCTCATGCTTTCCTGCGTGTCATGAACATCCTCAGGAAAATAATGTCGAGAATTGCTGAGGACACTGTGCACGTAATAATTCTGCTGCGGATTTTTTGCCAGTCTGTTTCCTGTTTTTGTTTCTATTTTGTGGTGTGTTGGGAATGCAGCATTAAAAAGAAGGATAATGTGCCATTGGCAAAGCTGTGGCACTCAAGTACGGACCCCTGACTCAACATGTTTTTGACCCGGACTCCTTGGCATTTGACTTGAATTTATCTCAGACTCGGTCATTGGACTCAAAATATTTTTATCGACTCGACTAAGGCCAACACTGTTTTTATTCCTGAAAATTAACATCCTTTAAAGATACTTCCTTCCAGATGAATGTCATTAATATGCATCTTTTGTCCAGGACACGCTCGTGCCTTGGAGATAATGGTCACATGGATGCCTGAAATGATCATTGTAGTCCAAACCATCACCCCAATCTGTCCAACCCTCTTACATTCCTTTTTTTGGAGTCAGTCCTAGGTGCAGTAAATACTTTTTAGACACTGCAGCTGTTTAGGGAGTCTCTGTGAGTTCATTTCACTTTTGCTTACACAAAATAACCACTGTGTCCAGAGCTGTGTTGGAAAGATAGCATGCAACTAAATAATGTAGAGTTAATCATAACCACAATGCTCGACAATACTGAATCTATTTAGGATTTCTGCTGCGCTGCTTTGGTGTCTATCACTGAAACAATGCGAAATGTCTGCCATAGGACTCTACTCTCAGTTCATATTAATTGTGTAATCAAATATATCACCGAAATGGCTAAAAGAAATAAAAGCATCAGTGCAGATCATCCCACCAGTCATTATGGGCTGCTGAATTTCCATTCAGACTATAAAAATATCAACATAAGTTAATTCAGAAAATCCCACCGAGACAAATGTGACAGAAAGGCTTGTTTTCCCCTTAAAACATGCATGGGGGGAAAGAAACCTCGATTATGGTCACAGTGCCAGCACAGACAAATTCTGTCACGCATGGTTGATGCTGCGTCACCAGTGACGAATGGGAAATAAACATTTGTATCGATGTGTTTGTATCGATGTGAGCAAACATGCGAGAGAGACACTACCAACAACAACCACAAGGAATGCTTTGACGCGAAAGCCGAAAGAATCACAGAAAGACAATGTAAAAGGAGTCCCCCCGCACCCCCCAAGACTATGCTGTCTTATTGTTGTGGTTTGACACCAAGACCACATAACATGATGCAATCCCATGACCACACAGGCCTCAACACAACACATCACGACAACATAATCTCAAATCTCAATTTTTATTTACCTTTTGTGCTTGAGGAAGCTAGGGACAGTTCAAGTGGGAAAAGAGGAAGGGGACAGGAAAGGTCACTGCTTTTTTTTTTTTTGGTTTGACTAAAATCATGCCAGTGAACTTCCACTCAACAGAGTTCAACAAGCTACACAACTGAAGCTTTTAACATTCAGAGTGGAGAGCACAGATGACTGAGACATGAATCCAACAATGAAAAAAATACACTCAACGGACCACAGTATGGACATATGACCATACTTACATATGTACATAATGTTTATTCACAAACATTTGACAAGATTATAAAGGGTATGTGTGGGAATCTTCAACCCTCTCATTCATCAAGAAAAAAAATGAAAGGAGAAGAAGTGCTGGTTGGGGTTAAGGCACTCCAGCCCTTTCACACCAAGACATATTTGAACAGAGCTTGCTTTACACACAGTCATTGTTCAAAATGAGCGATAAAAGAACATATTAGATTATGAATGAGGGATATTAGCTACGGTAATTACAGTAAGTACCTTTGAATTTTTGGTGTGACCTTCAGTCTACTTTATTTGTACATGCCAACCTTTACTTTAACGATGTCGGTGTTTATCCATTTTAAAGCTGTTTATCGTCTTCAAGGCCAGGCTGGATCCTAGCGCAGCTAACTTTGGGGGGGGGCGGGGGGGGGGGTCAGAACACCCTCCTCACAGGGCACTGAGGGAAATTGATCAATCATCAGCTGAATGAAAGTCAGCTATGTTAACCGATATAATATCAATGACATGGACATGTACTTTTGGTGTAAATCCACATTTTAATGTCCTTTTTTCAATGATGGTCATTTGAAATTAAAATTTAAAATCTAATACTCCATAAAATTCCCTGTATAATACGCATCTGTGTATAAAAGGCCCCCCCCCCACCCCTCATCAACCTAAAAAAGTAATTTATTTCCCCCCTCCGTACCGTACTCTGATTTGCTGGTATCCATTATCGTCATCTGGCCAGCTCAGTCGCTTAACCGTTCTGTCACCCGCGCTATGGTATGAAGCAAGGAGGGTGTGAATATGACTAATTGAAAAAAAATTATATTCCATTCAAAACAGGATGTTAAACTATGTTGATGAAAAGTGAGGCATTATTAAAATTTCCTTTAATAATAATACAAGAAAGGGTGGTCCAAGAGGGAAACTGTTTGTCTATACAAGAGTGTTTCAAAGTCACTAATGACAAAAGTTGGGATGTAATCCTCGTTCTAGTTCCATCTGCACAAAACACATTCATGTGTTGTGACGCAAACAAATTGAGTGTTAAACCACCACAAGTTTGCAATGCTAAGTAAAAAAGGTAATGCCCACGTAAAAATAAAAATAAAAATCAAAAAAACACACACGAGTGATGGACAGCATAAAAATTTTGGTAGTGAGTTCAGCAACTTACAGTGCTATCAATGTAGGCCTCGGTCCAAACTGTATCATGCTCTCTGTCGATGACCTTTGGACGACTTAGCACATGGAGATACTCCATCACATTCTCCTGGACATCTGCCAGTGTGGATATTTGAGTGAAGTAACCTGTTGTGAAAAGTTGAAGAAGAAACTCCTGTGAATTAGCAATAGAATGACCAAGAATAGAGTTTGAATTGGCTGCTTCTCCTGACTTGCCTACCACTTCCACTTCAAATGGCGATAACGATGCCAAAGTGGGTCATTAAATTTTATTTTTAAAAGCCTTGTATTACAACACAATCAATGTCCTCACAATCAAAAGCATCAGAATCTCTATAGGGCCACTGCTTTCATTTTGCTTTAAAAAAAAAAAAACATTTAAACGAAAAGCTATTTCATCTAAGTTCAGCAGGCAACTTTGATATAAAGCTTGATTCATGTTCACGCAATAGCGGGATGACTTCCTGCAAGGCACAAGTCAAAGGAAAACCAGCATGGGGGGAAAAGTACAGTAAGTGTTCTGTAAATGTCATGTCATTTAATCCAAATGTGGCGCTATTTTATATCATGATAATGTCGTCATTGTGAGGCGAATGTCTATGTGCAGGAGGGAATGCACTGTGATCTCAACAGGGGGCAGGAGGAATCAGGGAAGCAGTAAATCAGAGTGAAAGGACAAAAAGTGGCAAGGGGAAGAGGGGAATCGAAAGAGACCACATTCCACCCGTCCATGAGAGCAAACTGTCACCATCGCTATGAAGCAGTCAAGGAGAAAATCATAGCAAGAGGAAATAGATTTTGGGGTCGTTGGTCCAGGCTTTTCTTCCGCAGGGTTTAGAAAGGTGCCAACACCACATGAGTCAAGATGAATAGAAAACAGGAATATGTGATGGGGAAGAGTCGCTCTCAACAATCGAAACTTAGACTTGGCAATAGGCAGAAACTACACAGACAGAACATTGTTGAAATGAAAGGAAGTGAACCATGTCCTTCTTTTCACACCAAGAGATCAGGGTTCAGCTATTATTCTACCAGATAGTCGGTTACAACACAGAATAGGCTAAGCTCAGGCACAAAACAAGCCGCCTCAATGTAGCGGCATCGTTAATCATGGCGCTGAGTGAAGAATGACTGGCCCCTCCGGAGGCTTAAGGGCGTCCTTCGGGCTGAGCCACGAGGGAGAAGGAGATGAGCTGGGGAGTAAAAAGAAAATAATCCTCCCTGCTTTCATGACGTGGAACACCTGTCATTGGTACAGGCCAGAAGAGTAGCGGTATATGAGCTGTTCATGATGAGAGTATTAATATGAATGGACCTCTTCTGGCATCAGACGTCAGCTCACCAGTAACCCCAATGAGCATGAGCGGTACAGAAAATGACTTTTAAACATCATTACAAAATAGAATTTACAAGGATAATATTCTACTTAATGGTAATGAAAGTGCTACACAATGTTTATTGGCATCTTTGGGTTTTAGTTGGCAGTGTAGAACTGCACTGAATCATAATGCTGTTTCTATTCCTTCTTGACATTGTTGATGTCAAAGCAAGTCTCACGTTGGAGTCATCAAATCCGGAGGTACAGAGAACTTCCGGATTTATTTTTGTGACTAGGCATGCTGGGCTTTCCAGCGGGCCAAGGATGTTTTCTTGTACACCCCCCCGTCGCACCTGACACTTCACATTGGCCAACATTACATCATCCGCAAGTGGAGACCTTCTGCACGGATACCCAGACAGTCTATTTCTGCTTCCACAATGTCAAAGATTGTGCGCTGATTTTAAAGGGAATGAGATGAACAGCTTCCATTGGCTGGGAAGCAAGTCGGCTGTGAACATTGCGGGTGTCTCCGAAAATACCACAAGAAAGAAAACTGGCCTGAGCTAAACCAAATTCCCCAACAAGTGCATTGAGGCTAGCGTTGGCATAAGAATCAGGATGCAGCAGTTTTTAACGCTATACAATTATGGAGCCCTTAATTCTGTGGCTGGTCAGTATATATAATATTGGCCTGATTGAGTTTTGCAGTTCTGGTGGGAGGGCAGTAATGTTAAAAATACACACAACGATATAATATTAGACTGCTTGACAAACGCCAACATCATTGCACACAGGTTCCTCCTCATCTTCAGGGTATGCACACACGTCAATGGCCAAACAATCATTGCAATGACTGATGTTTGTGTGTATCTCAAAGTGACATACTGCAAGTTCTGTGAGGAAAAACCGATTTAAATGGGTGAACAAAGTATGCTGAGCCCACCTTTGTTAGCACATGCCATCCATTTCAGATTATCTGCAAAGGCTGACTCTCGGCCAATCAGGTAAGGGAATATGCGGACCTGAGGAAAAAGAACAGATAGCAACTGTCAGTCATCTTAATTATATTTCCATGGGGCCCTCCCCACCAGCAGGAGAAGATAATGCAGTCAAAACAAGGCAGCCATGGGTTCATTCTGCATTTACAAGTGATTAACTGGCCTGTTGTATTTATTGTAAAACTCACTTGTATTCTTTGGCATTCGACTCAGCATGACTTAGATTTGTTCTTGGTTCGACTGTTTGGTGCTTTCTACCGTCTTTATTACCGATTTGTTTTACTGTTTATTGTATACCGGTATGTTAAATTGCTCCATGTACAGCACTTTGTATGCAGCGATGGCTGTTTGAAAGTGCTCTATAAATACAGTTGAGTTGAGTTAAAACTGATTTTATTGTAGTTGAATTAATATCACGTTTATGAACCCAAATAAGGACAACAATTATTTTAAAGGAGAAGTTCACGCAAAAAAATGTCTTTCGAATAATAAGGTCGGTGCAGCCCTACGAGTCTAAACACTGGATTGCATTCAATATTGTGGACATGGAATATGAGTTAAGAAGCAAAATGCTTCATTTTTTTGTCCACCTTAGCTGTCGACTAAATATGACAGGGTTGCTCAGGGCTCACGTAAGAAGCAATCGGGGCTGAGCTTCAGAAAACAAGTGAGCCGTGATTCATCATTACCTGAGCCCTGAGCAACTGTGATGTCATTTTCAGGCGACAGAATGTGGAGAAAATGGCCGGCGCCTGAGATAGCTAAAAATTGGTGAATTTTCCTGCCTAACTCATATCCCACAAACGCAATATTAGTCAGAATGTCATGTTTAAACTAGTGGAGGCAAATGGAATGTATTACTGTAAAGAAAATTTGGGGGTTGACTTCCTCATTAAAGTTTAAAGAAATGATACATAAGAATGTGAAATGTTTGTGAAAAGTAGAACGACATCAATATATAATCAGTCGCAGCGAGTGTATGTGTGTGCTTGAATTCATGTGTTTGTGGGTGTGTATATACAGAATATACTTTTCTGGATTGGAGCAAATGCAAGCCTTCAAGGGGGCAGCTGTCACAGCACTCAAGCCGGTATTTTTCACTGCCTTTGTTTACTCTGGCAGCATGTGTCTGCTTATGGCCACTACATGTTTGAATGGGCATGTCTTTACCCTGTTTTGAAAGGCCGCACTTAAAATAAGTGTTTCATACTGTTTATTTATCAGACTTTTCATCTTCTTTTCTTTGTTTACCTCCAAATAAGTCCACGTCATTTATTTCACTGTCACTCTGATGTATCATATAGACTCATAGATATTGCTTTATAGCATTAGCAAAGAAATGATTAGCTATAGTTTGCCACCTGTTGCAGCGTCCAGAATTTTTTTGTATGGATTGCAATGCTTCATTGTTATCTGTTCTGAATTTTATAAAACAATTGCTCTCTAATTAGACCGGAGGTCCCCAACCTTTTTTGCCCCACGGACCGGTTTCATGTCAGACAATATTTTCAGGGACCGGCCTTTAAGACCGGATAGATACAACTATATAATATGATACAGTATGACCTGCATGAAAAGTGTGGCATTTTCAAAACATAATAATAAACACGAATCATGACATGAGGAACGTCCTATCTGGCCACCATGTTCTCTGGTCGCAATGGTAACGTTTAAATGTGCCTTCAAAATAAGATACGCCGCAAATAAAAAGTGCATGAAAAATACGACTCACCATCACCGCTTATTATGCAGAGTAGGCTTGGTGCATGTCAATCTCCTGCTGAGATAAAGCCGTTTTTGAAATAGGACTCCTGATACTGTCTATTAAATGTAGCCTTCTCTTTCTTGAAAGTCATAGGCTCCTCTTCTGTCCTCTGGCTGAGCCTCTTCCCCTTCCCGAAAAAACTTTTCAAAGACGTTTGTTTTATATGCGGTAATCACGTGACCGAGAAGTGCGCATTGACCTGCGTCAAGAGTGACATACTGTAGAATGATATAACAGAGAATCCGGTAATTTTTCTAAATAAAACAACTTTCAAATTCCGAAATGAATAAAATGGAAGGAATGTAAGTTATTTATTCTTTCTGTGCGGCCCGGCACCAAATGACCCAACCGCCGGGCCGCGGCCCGGGGGTTGGGGACCCCTGAATGAGATCATTCGAACAATACAAATACTCCATACATACAAACTTGGAGTGTGAATCTGAATTGACAATGCATTACGTCGTCAATGTGACACATGATGTCATTCTGTTTATAGTTTCTCCATGGAGGCCTATGGATAAGAGAAGGCTCAGAAGTGCACTTCAGTGGTCGTTGAGAGGTCAAACGACAGCAGACTGCCTATTAAATATGAAAGTAATCGACTGCACCGCAGAAGTACAAACACGCAGTTGCCGCATGCAATCTTCAACCTACCTGAATGCACACATGAATATAAAGAATACGGTTTGAAAAGAATACAACACAAATGCCAACGTACATTTGTTTACCTCTAGCCTATAACCGTGATTTCTGAAAATAATTCATGATTACGATTTGGATTTACTGGAGGGAATACAATTTAAAAAGTCATTTCCATTCTGATACAAAGTCGCTTGGTGTGATTATGAGGTTGAAGAAAAGCGGCAGCAGATGAGGGGAGAAAATCTCGGCGGAGGAACAGTGACTGAAGACTTCTATTATCAACAGAGCATTTTATAAATTGAACTATAGGAAGCGTTTCCACTTGTCACTGATCTTCAGCTTTGAGGCAGCAGGCAGTCAGAAGTCGGCAAGTGGGTTCAGAATACGGACCACTAAAAACCTACATGGGAATAACTTGGGCCTTCACTTTCATCAGTTTTTACGGAATTGTGACGTGCAGGCAGATAGTTAGCATGTCAACTGGAAAGCTCAAACATGGACTTGTGTGTATAGTGGTCACGTGAGCACTTCCGGAGTGAACGCTGGCGAATTTTTGGACGCCGCTACTCCCCGTGATTTTTTGATTTTTAAGTCAATTTTTTGATCTTTTAAAGTCGACATATTTTTGTCGACCTGCTTTTATGGTCACTGAGTGAACAACGATCAATCCACACTCGATCGGTCGAACTGTCATTGCCTGTCATCGAGTGTTGAGTTGCCGTCGAGTTGCGGCTAGCGGCTAACTTACCTGCTACCTGTCGCTGCTTCCCGACTTTATTACTCCAGTCCAGCTATGTCGATCAGCTGTGAGTGGCTTGCTTTCTGCTGGTTCGTCCTGTCTGTTCTCCACCACCCATTGGAAGCGCTTCACCAGTATGCTGCCACTGAGCTCAAACCCTATTTTAATCCCCACGGTCCACCACCGCCTGCTCTGCTCCAACACCCGGACATCCTTTACGTGCCCCGGCGAAGGTGCACTCACCGGGGCTCACGTCGAAACTATCAATACGACAACTCCAGCTCCATCAGGTCGTTCTGGTCCACCGCTCGCCGCCCACGGAAGAACACCGGACGCCGTGCGGATGCCTCTGTGTTAACACGCGTCCCGAGGTCGGATAGCATCGCGGTCGCTCGCAGTTGCACTGCTGTCAACGTCGGCCTACTGAACATCCGTTCCCTTACGAGCAAGGGCCAGTTCGTCCACGACCTCCTGACAGACCGTGAGTTTGACATTCTGTGTCTGACTGAGACCTGGCAGCAACCAAACGATTATGGTACTCTTAATGAAGCTACTCCACCGGGCTTTGTTTATCACGCTGTGCCTCGCACGACTGGGAGGGGAGGTGGCCTCGCGATGATTCTGCGCGAGGATTGGAAATTTTCACCCGTAAATGTGCCTGCTTTTTTATCTTTTGAAGCTACAGTTATACAGTTCTCTGGATCAACTCCCACACTGATTGCCACTATTTACCGTCCACCAAAACCAAACAAGCATTTTATCACTGACATTACTACACTCCTCACTCATCTGTATACACTATCACCAAATGTGATTCTCTTAGGAGATTTTAATATACACATGGACAATATCAATAACTCACTCACCAAAGACCTTACCTCCTGTCTGGACAGTTTTGGTTTTCAACAGTTTGTCAACTTTCCCACACACAGTAAAGGACATATTCTGGACTTGATCTGCTGTATAGGATTATCACCAACAAACTGTAAAACCGATCTCCTCCCATACACAGATCATCTATTGCTTTCATTCAATGTTAACCTGTCCTTTGTCAAATCCAACCCACAACGCATTATACATTTCCGTAAAATCAAGGACATTAACCCGGACAATTTAGAATCACTTATCAACAACCTCCCCAGTACTGATTGTCTTTCTACAACAGATGAGTTTTTGACACACTACAATACAAACCTCCATAACATTCTCAATACCCTGGCCCCACTCAAAACCCGAACTGTCTCCTTCAACCAAACAGCACCCTGGTTTACCCCTACCCTCAGGCAACTTAAATCAAAAGGCCGTCAACTTGAAAGATTATACAGAAAAACTGGTCTCACTATTCATAAAGAAATGTACACTACCCACTTCCTCCATTACAAGGACTCAATATCCAAAGCCAAATCAATCTTCTACTCTGGTTTAATCAGTTCCAATGAAGGTAACCCCAGATCACTCTTTTCACTCATTTCTAAACTCACCAAACCTGCTGACACTCTTCCCTCACATCTCTATTCCACTGATTTTTGTAATACTCTGGCCTCATTTTTTACATCCAAAATCCAATTTATCCACCAGCAGCTCACCCCTTCATCTGCTCCCAACCCTCCTTCTCCATTCTCCCCGGTTCCTACACACCTGTTCTCTGCATTCACCTCCCCATCTGGCCACCAAATCTCCATCTTAATCCAGAAGTCCAAATCCTCTACTTGTCAACTTGACCCTCTCCCTACTGTTCTAGTCAAAGCTTCTATCCCGGCCCTCTCCCCTCTCATCACTAACATTATTCAAACTTCCCTCTCTACTGGCATTGTACCCTCCCATCTCAAAACTGCTGCTGTCACTCCCATACTGAAGAAACCTGGCTCTGATCCCTCCGACTTGAATAACTTTCGTCCCATATCAAACCTCCCGTTCATCTCCAAACTTCTAGAAAAAACAGTAGCTGCTCAACTTCACACCCATCTTTCCTCCAATAACCTCTACGAACAATTTCAATCTGGCTTCCGTCCCCTCCATAGTACCGAAACTGCCCTCCTCAAAATATGCAATGACCTTCTTCTCTCTGTCGACTCCGGTTCACTCGCCATCCTCCTCCTGCTTGACCTCAGTGCAGCCTTTGACACCATCTCTCACTCCATCCTCCTCGACAGACTCTCCTCCATTGGCATCACCAGCAACCCTCTCTCCTGGTTCCGCTCCTATCTTTCTGACCGCACCCAGTTTATCCAGCTCAAATGTTTTAGAGCTCACCCCTTTCCCCTCACTTCAGGTGTTCCTCGGGGTTCTGTCCTTGGCCCCTTGCTGTTTCTAATCTATCTTCTCCCCCTTGGTAATATCTTCAGGAAACATCACATTCACTTTCACTGCTACGCGGATGACACCCAGCTCTACATCTCTACCAAACCTAATACCATACTCCCACCATCCTCCCTAACCAACTGCCTGCAGGAATTAAAATCTTGGTTCACCTCAAACTTCCTCAAATAGCAATAAAACTGAACTCCTCCTCATTGGCACCAAATCCACCCTAAACAAAATAAACAATTTCTCCATTCCCTTTGACAGCTCTTCCGTCTCCCCCTCTCCTCAGGTCAAGAGTCTGGGTGTCATCCTTGATAGCACCCTCTCCTTCACCTCACATATCAACCACATCACTCGTTCTGCATATTATCATCTTAGAAACATCCACCGGCTCCGCTCTTCTCTCACTCCTCAGTCCACTGCTATACTTGTTCATACCCTCGTCACCTCGCGACTCGATTACTGTAATTCCCTCCTGCTCGGTCTCCCTCAAAAAACCCTCCATAAGCTTCAGCTGGTCCAAAATTCAGCCGCCCGCATTATCACACTCACACCATACATAAACCATATTACACCTGTCCTCCAACATCTCCACTGGCTCCCCATTTTACACCGCATTCAATATAAAATCCTGCTCCTCACATTCAAATCCATCCATAACCTAGCCCCTCCATACCTATCTGACCTCATCCATATTCCTACACCTGCCCGCTCTCTTCGTTCTTCCTCCTCTCTCCTCCTCTCTGTCCCCCCTGCTCGCCTCGTCACCATGGGAAACAGAGCCTTCAGTCGCTCTGCTCCCCAGCTCTGGAACACACTCCCCGCTGACCTTCGTAATACGGACTCATTAACACATTTCAAATCCAGCCTCAAAACACATCTGTTTAGACAAGCCTACTCACTCGGACCATAAAGCCATTATTTTTATTTATTTATTTTTTGTTGTATTTTTTTCTTATTTTATTTGATGCTGTTTTTAACATTGTGTTTGTGATTTTAACTGCTTGTTGTAAGGTGTCCTTGAGTTTCTAGAAAAGCGCCCACAAATAAAATGTATTATTATAAAATAAATGTATTATAGACATAAGAAAGATGCTCTTACAACAGTCTAACTACAGCTAATCAGTGGGCCTTTGCTAATCTGAAGAGTACGCTGTGGAGAAAAAAAACTCTTTGGAATCAGCATGCCAATTTTAGCCCTCATCATCATAAAAATCGAACTCAACATTTTTTTTTAATTGTTCCCCAGCGTTATTGATTGTTGTTGATTAGTCTGTGAATCGTTGCATCTCGAGAGCACAACATGTGCACTAAAACACTCACATGTGCCTCCAATTCCTTCCTTTACTATAAAAGTAGGAGCAACAAAAATGCCCCTGAGGACAGATTCAGGAATATATTTTTTATTTTATTTTAATGATGTAACAGCAGGTCAAGGGGGACCGGCTCAATCGTTCACGTTTGCTTCCCAACCCAGTGACAATCACAACACTGTGTTGACAGCAAAACAATCATGCATTGCCAGGTTGAGAGAGGGACTTGTTGTGCCCACTGGCTCCCAATTCCTCATCGCATCCAATTCAAAGGTACCACACGGTACCAGGTCCAGAATCTGGTCCGGACCAAGCCTTTTCCATTGCTGCCCCATCCCTATGGAACTCCCTTCCCCAACGCATCTGCAACTCCACAGACCTTAAATCACCACCGAAAACCTACCGCAAACTTGACTTCCAAAGCCCATAGTATTAGAACAACCTCTCCTGATTTATTATTGCTTCTATTTACTATCTAAAGTGGTGGCTTTGAGGAATCTAATAAAAAGAGTATGCATTATACTATGATAATCAAAACTTCTTAAAATGTAAAATGTATTCATAGTCCGCTGTTGGTGACCTCAATATAAAATTGCCCTTTAACACAATACTGACAATAAAGAGTGTTGTGTGCATATTATAATACGCTACCTTCCTGTCTGGCCAGTTGAACTTGGCAAAGATGGCATCGTACGTATCCACCGCTCCATCTGTAACCAGCATAATGGCTTGGCTACACTCACTGCCCCTACCGGTCTCGTTGAACTGCGAAGACGGAGAGCGAGTGAGAAAGGAGGGCAGGGTTACTGGAGGATACCAGAAACGGCACCACAATGCAAACAGATTGAAAATCAACATGCCAAACACAGCACTGAATATCATTCCACTTTGCAGAAGGCAATGCATCTTTAATCAGCTTTCATGAACCAATCAAACTGAAACGGATATTCCTATTAGCATACCGTTTCCAGTGACTGAGGATCTGTTGTGACAGTACTTTACTGAGATGAAATGATTGGACTCATTGTGTAACTTCCCTTCACTGTCACTTGTTGCCCTGCATGCTGAAAATTGAATAATCTGTACCGGCATGTCTGAGTACTTTTGCATAATGCAAGACATCTGTACAGCCCCAACTAAGACACTCCATCCTTTTATTTTATACTCTTAAATGTATTTAGGAATGATTCTCTTAGGGTCTATACATATCGATCCAGCCTCCCTTTAAGCTCCAGGAGAGGAAATAAAAAATCCTGGAGCCATGCCTGCTTCGGCTTACATGCGGTTGCATGATCGTGTTGCATAGACCACCAATTGCAGTGTAGTGACGATGTTACAGCGGTCTAAATCTCAGTTTATGTGGCGGGGGTGTCCTGGGGACAGTTTCTTTGTGGGCTGCATCAAGCAATCCACAAAAGAGTGGTTCGGTTATTCAAATAAAAAGTTAAACGAAATGAAAACAATCTTCTCAATCTTAATTAATAACAGTACAGAACATTCACGGTTCTTCAGAACATGAAGAAAATGTGTGACCCAGGCATATTTCTTATTTCCACTTGACTTTGCATTCTGCTCAGCATGTTTGGTTAAGAAATGACGGCTGATTTCTGGCACCGCAACTTTCTCTGTATGTTCAAGACATTTTGACATAACCGTTTGCTCAACAAAACATTTCATCTCCTGGTTTTTCCTGAAATTGGCTGTTCTCGTCGCCAACCTCCCTCTTCAGGGCAGGTTTTGAAAAGGGTCTGATTGGAACTGGGTGACAGGATATCTTTTCCTTCCACTTGGTGTCACTTCAGAATTACATTTCACTGAAATCTGTCATGAGCCTGAGTGATTGGTAGCCCATAAGTAATTCACACTTTTTTTTTTCTCAACGCAAAATGTCAAGGGCAACGACATGGCAAAAAAGGTGAGGGCCAAACAAAAAACCATGATGTCAAGTAGGGGGCCACAAAATATCTTGCCGGCCACAAATGCCCCCCGGGCCACGAGTTGAAGACCGTATTTGCCAGAGTTCTTACCTCACTGAGAAGATTGAAGGCCTCACTTAAAGCAATGTCTAACATTCCGATGCCTTGAGCAAACAGCTTGTAAAGGTGCTCCCGGAAATGCTGGAAAAATAGAGGAAAATATTTGAAAAAGTGTGTTTTGCTTCCCTGCCTCTGCAAATTTTTGGGACGTGTATTTTGCACATACTGCAAAGTTGTTAGGAATGGCTTGATCCAGTCGTTCGAATGGACCACAAAGTCACTCAAACGTATTGATAAAGCTGTTCAATCAAAACTGTATATTCCACATTGGCAGTTCCACACTTATGTAATGTTTAGATAGGATGCTAAATTCAAGATCTATAATTAGGTGACATTAAAGTAGCTTTCAAGCGACAGGCCAGGGAAATGCAACGAATGCAATGCATCAAGTGTAGATGTTTATTTTATTTACCATCAAGTGACAGCTCTAAAAAATGTAAACTTTTTGTATTGGCACAATTGACACATACTTCACATCAATCCAAATAGAAAAGAAATCGACTTGATGGTTTCACTTTTGTTGCATATTGTGGAAAAGGGAACTTTTGCATTGTTGCGATGCTCCCTGTCTCAATGATGACACACCTTCACTGTGTCCTATTGGTCTTTAATTTACCCAACCAAACAGGGAATCAGTGTTTACACATTTTCACGTTTTGGGCATCTATGGACAGCTGTATCAACATTCTACCCACACTGTAACCATCCGCAATTATTATTTTTCTCCCCACCTTCATTTTCCACTCCCTCTTTATTTATGGCCTGGGGTCTTTGGCTCCACTGGGAGGAGAGAAGGTTCTCCACACTCAGTGGGAGGCCAAAACTGTATTAAGTCTCTATCAGTGTCTGCTCATTTCAGCACACAAACACGCACCACCCACACACATCACTAACATGTACCGTAATTGCATCAAAACAACTTCCAGCATCACCCATATGAGTGGAAATGGAAACAGGCACAACCTTTTCCTTAGCATGTGGAAAAAAAGGCTAATCGGTTGCAATAAATAGCTACACCCCAGAGCACAGCATATATTACCTGCTACATTTGAGTGTGACTGCGGGAAAGAACGTGTTCTTTATGTTTGCTGAGGTCAGATTCCTATACATGTCCCAACACAGTGGGACAATCGATCCATATCGCAACGGTGTGCCTGTGGGAGGAGCTGCTAGCTTGTGCGCACTGTAACTGGTTTTACAGCCAGCTCTGAAGTCATAATTAATAATAATTGAGCGCTTTTTCATAAAAGCTTATGATTGCATGAGCCACTTTGAGTGATATGACCGTGTATCCACATTAAAGGTCTACTATTCGCAGATCAATATAAATATTGATAAAATTGATACGACTGCCAGTATTAATATTGATGAGTACCAGTGAATTTGATATGACTTTCAATTTCTTTGTGTATGCACTGCTGCGGCATTATGAATCATAGTTTTGAACAGAAGGACTTGGGGGTTGTTTACTTTCTTAAGAAAAAGAGGGGTAAAATGAAGGGGTACTTTTCATCTTTTTTATTGAAGTTTTTGAAGACTCCGCCTGAAGTGAGTGAATGTGTTATACTGACCCATATGCAAATTCTACATTTGAAATGATTCATGCCTAAAGGTATAACAGGGCTCGACAACAGCAACTTTTTTCAACAGGTTCGAACTGAAGAAAATAACACAATGTGTGATCCACTAAAAAGAGGTACAGGTATTATTATTTGGCAGTCCAAATCCTTACCAGAGTGGACATTAAGCCAGATGATGGCCAAAGGAGTCAAAAACAATGTTGTGGCAAATGTTTCATGGCGCTGAGATATGTACAATACAAGCTCACAATTCTCAAACAAAAACCTGGATCAAATACAGTTTCGCGATTTAATTTCAAATTGGAATTCCAAAAGATTCAACTGAAACTCAACTTAATTGACAGTATAGAGCCTTTAGAATTTGGGGGGAGCGAAGCCCCCTGCTGTTTTGGCACCACTGACAAACACTGGAAGTCCAACAGCACCAATATTTCTCGTGAAATAAAATATAGCATGACACAGGAGACAATACTTATTACAGGAGTGCAACAACAAGCGCCGATATTTACCGCCCAAAAATGTCAGCTAAAATACTGCATTTAAACTGTTAAACACATTTTAGCACAATGAAAAATTAACACTAGATGGTAAACAAGGGTGGAAAAGTAGAAACACAGGCGTGGTTTAACAGGCGTGAAAAACTGCATGATTTAAGATGGCGGTGGGGGGCAATTAGACTCTGATAATTGTAGATATTTCATACAATGGTGCAGGATCTATTGCAGAAGATGCATTCCAGAAGCCACATGTGATCAATATATGAGGTATATTCAAATGTTAAGATTTCGGGTCGAGTCGACCGCACAACACCACGAACCCAATGGGCGTACGGCTTTGAAACCACCCCCATTTAGCTTCAGAAAACGGCTCAATTTGACACTTTTTGATATTCTTAGAGGTGCCTGTCTTTTGTCGGATGGAAATAATAGGAGACGGAAAGAGGACTCACATCTTTGTTGGCGACGTCAGCTTGCACCAATGTTCCATTTAGGCATGGCTCCACATAATGCAATTCCTCATTGTACTGAAACAATACAAACGGAATCTCTAAGTTAACATTCATTTTCACCAAATGTACAATACACTTATTTAATTCAGCGGCTAAGTAGTGCCTGATGTGAAGACGTGCAATGTGCCGCACACTCAGACTATCCATGAACTGGAATGCCTGCCACAGAGCGATAATAAAAAACAAAAACAAAAAAAAGTGCATGAAAGACAAGAGATGGAGTCTAACATTCCCACCACTCCCCAATTTATTTATGCGTAAAGAAGCCACAAACGAAAATACGATTATTTTGTAACAAAGCAAATTAATCCATTAAAACAATCTTTGCTGTCAAAAGAATGTTTCTTTGGGCTTGAACTCTTTTTTTGTGTGTGTGCAATTATGAGTACAATGTAACAATAACAAGTGAAACAATAAAAAGGAAATGAGCCCAAATGTAATGGGAAACATCTTTTCCCAATCCTTCTTGACTTTTCGAAAAGATTTTTCGAAATAACGTGATTAGGCTATGAAACGATAATGACAACTTTGTTTTGTGGCGAGACAGAATGTGGGCTGGCAATGTGACAGGCTACATTTTGATGTGAAACAGCATCAGACACAGACGTATGCGTGGTGACACACACACACACACACACACACACACAGAGTAACAATGGTTTGGATGCCTGAGGCGGGATCCAATCAACAATTCTTTTTTTTTTGCGCTTCAAATCTTCATTTAGCAGACTGCTAATTGGCTGAGAGCGTGACTAGGGAGAAAGCTGATTTGTTCAGGCATTTCCTCTTATCTCGGCAAGAGTATATCCGGGCTTGTGCGTCTCTATCTGAATCCAAAACTAAGTGAGGTTCAAAGGCATGTCTCTAATTCTTTACAGCGTAACTGTGTGGACTTACAGCAATGATGTTGAAGAAGTCATCGTCTCCCAGAGTGTCCAAGATGGAGGAGACAGTTTGCCTAGCAATGGTCAGTCTGAGACCTTTCATGCTTCCGCTGACATCAACAAGAATCACCACATCCTTTGGGGAGGTAGCAGCCTGGATGTACCACTTCCTGTTCCGGCAGTCAAAAGCAATGACCCCGTGCTCATCCGGTTTCCATTTTATCCCTTGGATAGTGGAAAGATGTTCATCACATTGATTGTATGAGTGACAACAGCACCAAAGAAAACAGCGAATACATTTCCCCCACTTTCTTGAGGATTCTTAGTCCTCGATACACTGAGCACAAAATAAACCGAAAGCACTTTTTGTTGTTGTCCTAAAAAAGCCCAAGCAATCAAATATTATTTGTATTCAGAGCTATTTAATTATGCTACTTCTGTTTATGTTCTCTTCAATGTCAGGCAGATGGTAGAAGAAGAAGAAAAACAAAACTTTATTTGTCTCACAATGGAGAAGTTCGCAATTTACAGCAGCAAAAATTATGAAAAAGAGAAAGTAGAAAAACCAAGATTTTTGCGACCAAAAACAAGTATTTGCATGCACCCCCCCCCCATTAAAAAAAAACAGTTAAAAAATTATTACCGGTACATTATTATAAATAACTGGACATTCACGCGCGGCATGCGCAGCATTTCAGGAAGATGGGAGACAAAACACACAGGAATACCCCGCAGCTGAACGAGAAGCGAACACACAAACACACACTTACCCGGGTACTGTCTGAAAAAGCCTTTGGCACTGCCAAAGTACTGCCATGTGAGTGATGGGTCTCTCTCAAAGTTATCCACAAACACTTTGTTCAAGGCTTCTGACCAGTGCACTCCATTCACGATGGCAGAGTCTAATGATTCATGAGTGGGAGGGGGGGATGGTGGCAGAGGGAGAAAAAGGGGATTTCAGTCAAAAATATTCAACAACTTAAGACATGCGCTGACATCAGTGCACGGTGTTTTTGTGTTTTCAGTCAAACTGCTGTACAAAGTTTGCCCTGCTGTGTAACAATGACTACGTTTATATGCAGTCAATTTTCGGGTCGCGGTCAAAATTCCGATTTCTGAAACATTCGGAATAACCCGTTTACTCCGGCATTGAAATATTCTGCGTGAAACGGCGACGCACAGATGCTGTGACGCAAATAGACGTCATATCCCCCTGTTACTTCGTCTCGTCAATAAAACGCATTATATTCACAGCAAAAATAAAGCAGTCTGTTTTCTCCTGGCTCCAAAAGTGTGCCGCTGTGGTGCGTCTCCAAGCATGGCCATGATTGTTGTCTCTTTGGGTATTTCTGGTGAGTTTGTGCACCAGATGTACAGACGGGTGTCTGCATACCACTTTGTTTGTCGTAGAAATTGAAAATAACATGAAAATGCTGTGGGGAAATCAATGTATTCAAGTTAGGCTAGCATTTCCTGTACCAAAAATATCAAGATGCCCAGAGCAAGAGCATGCGCAGAACAAATACCAACGCTCCGTTCAAAGGATGCAACCCGATCATGTTGGCTTGACACAATATTTGGGTTAGAAAAGGAGTAACCCAGGGGTCTTATTCGGGTTTTTGAAAATAGTTCAACAAACACAAGCACAACAGTGTATGATGCAAGATATTGTTTGGTGGTCTGTAGTACGTTAAAAAAAAAAATCCATGTGTGTTTTAATTGATCACTGCTGCCAGTAAAATATTTTAAATCTTAAAAGTAAAAGTGTGCACACAAGCCTGACATGAAGAAATGAATTAAGTGCGGTTGGAGAGGCAGGCACAAGCAGTGCAGGCGTGAAATGGAGACAGAAGAGCAGATAAGACGTTCCTCATCATCTCCGATGCTGGCACCATTGTTATGCTGTCATCATTCATGCCAATAAGCCATGAATGAATTAATCTTTTGGAAGCGAGCTTGATATGCAACACCAAGCCACCTCCGTGGATTGGAGGGGAGAGATATTTGGATGTGAAGCATTTGCACAACAATGCCACCGCATTTTGCAGTTTCGGTCTGTCGAACAATTCGCTCAATTCATCCGCACAGTGCAGAGTCCCAAACAATCCTATATGCGATACATAAACCAGAGTGTAAATACAATGCAATGTTTTGTATTATATTTTGCTCTATATTGTTTGCCGTGATCGACGGAAGCGCATTGTCGTTTTGTTTTCTGACACAGCATTGAAGCCAAGTGCAACAGGATGAGGAGGTCATAACTCAAAAACGGTCCGGGTCTTGGAGACATGCAACCCCGACTTCAAAGCACGCCTACTTTAATGAAAGTGTTCAAAAAATCATTCTTTCCTCTAATCCAAGCCTCTTAGTGGGGTTTTTTTCTGCAGTAGGCCAAAGCTGTTGCCCACCAAAAAAGATCCCTGCAGTCCCAGCAAATACATCCACGTTCTCACTATCGGTGAACAAAGCCCAAGGATTTAAAAACTCTTCGAGCTCTTTCCCTCTCGGTCTGTGGCCCGTACTATTCATTTGCCAGGGAATCAAATCAAGAGTACGCTTCCTCTCCTTGCATTAGCCTGTCAGTCTCACTCAGAGAATTTTCATTCACTTCCTCTCCATTTCCTTCAATCTCCTTCTGTCACTCTCATTAGATTTTTTTTTCTTCCCTCCCATCACCTCGCAATTATTCAAGTGTTTCTTGGGCCTTCCATCAGTTTGACTTAACCTACTTCCTTCGCTTTTCTGCGCCTTCCCCACATAGTTCTGCCTGCTATAGCCGACTTAAGCCCTCGCGACATGTGGTCTGTCTACTCAGGACAATTCAAAGGTCTGCCTTCATTGGTCTGCCTGCGTGACCGGTGAATAAAGATAGCTAAGAAGTCAAACACTCGTTTGACTTCTTAGCTATTAATTTAAAGAAAGCGTGTGACTGAAATAATGGAAAGTGTTTCAAAAATGCAAATGCAGACACAGTGTGCGGGAAAAAAAAATGCATCATTTTCACGTCTGAATTATTCAATATACAATTATCCCCTCAGAAGTAGAAATGAGCATTTCTCACATTGAAAAAGTAGAGCATGTCTCTGAATTGGAGTTTGCAGTGAATGATGCCAAAGCGAGGTCGCAAACATACCCTTGTTGTACATGTTAGTGGGCACTTGGACCACGCTGAGACTAAGGTTGACAGACAGGTTGTTGAAGTGATCGTCGGGTTGCAGGATGAACTCTCCTCCCAGCTCTACATTGTTCCCCTCCTCATCCACTTCATTGATCAGCACTGCATTGAAGTATTCATACTGGGAACAAGAAAGAAACAAAAAGGTGGTGTCCCATGAGGAATTTGCAGATAAATAAAGACACTTGAAACCGCCATTCACTTGCACAGGACGTCTCGGTCATGGAAGCGCTGACTCAGAGAGTATCGGAGTTACTTACGTAACCCGAATCTCCGAATCATCCCAGACATGTATGATGGTAGTGTGATAAAATGCTGAGTTGGCAATTCTCCCCTCTCGCCTGCACACTCCTTTCCTATCAACATGCTGCATGCGGTGCCCTGGCTTCGCTGTATTTTTAGTGCCGCGTATACTGGAAAGACTATTAATAAATGATGGCGCTAGATAAATATAGCACACATGGCTCCCTGCATCCCCGAAGCAAAGACACCACCCGTGGCTACGCCCTGGGGGGAGAGCACGTCGATTAGAATGTCCAGGGACAGTGGAAAAGGGACAATGGTCTCACAATAAAATGAAACATTAACACGCCGGTATTAGTCAGTGCTGAGCATCAAAATGCAATTGTGGTGACCACACCTGCCTCACAATTGAGAACAGAGAGGGGCCACTGAAATGCTGGAGCCGGCCACAATTTTTTGTTTTTTTAATCAGTCCTGCTGGGCTGGCACATAGGAATGCACAAAGCAACACTTTTTCAAATATGGGCAGAATATGTGCATACATGCAAAATACATTTATAGTATAGTATGTATTTATTACATTTTGTCAGCATCAATTTTTCAATGCATGTATAAAAGCTTCACTATCGTAAGCTAAAAACAGAGAGTTTGAAGCAACCAACAACATGACCACATACAATGTGCCAGCCAGGCATTGTTTCAACACCTTTTTGTTCGTTAACTAACTACACACTCCAACATGTCCACCTGATAATTTTGGAACAATTTGTACAAAAAGCTATGCACCGATTAGAGAAATGGCTGCAAGTTTTTCATGATAGCAAACGCTGTGCATGCTCCATTCTCATGGGCAAACCCCCTGCATGGACTAAAACGAGGGAAGCTGAGAGTATTACCGGTACTTTCATAAAATTCGTTTTCATTTTCCTTTTCAGATGCAGTCACAAATACTATACCTCACCGCTATCCGTTACTGATGATCAAGGTCTTTTCGAGCATTTCTATAAAAACGTTTTTTGCCCAAATGCTCATGCGCTGTACGTTTTTAGTAATTTCAGTAAGCGACTTTTTTTTCTCTATTTTGCTTTTAAATGTCATAAATTATTCCATTACCCCCCCCCCCCCCAAACTTTCTGTCTTCAAATGTTGTATTGTCACTATGTGAAGCACATTGAGTTACCTTGTATCAAAAATGCGCTTTTGAAATAAAACTGCCTTGCTTTGGTCACGAGGCATTTTAAACGGCGCTCCGATCCTGCCCATCTGCTTTTTCCCTCATTGCCTCTTTAACGCTTGCTTTGAGTCTTTCCGCTCAGCTAGTGTTCATTGTTCATGTTTCATTACCTTAACCTACCATCTCTGTGTGCTTTCTCTTCCTCGCCGTTGCGTAAAAATCTCAAAAGAAGGTAATGAACGCAAAATGTGATCTTATCACCAAAAATGTAATTTATATAACCCAATGAATTCTGGGGGGGACAAAATTAACCCCCGATAAATGTCATGTTAAACTATTGGTATGAAGTATTGTATAGAGCATGTACAGTGAGATGAACGGAGTACAACAAAATGGCGGTTAATGACGCCATTGATAGACTTATTTAAATTCACAGCATGTGGGCTTTAATTTTGATTAAAACTACATCCATTAGCTTGAGAGTTTCAGCACTTTTGGAGTGAGCGTGGGTGTGTAAATGTGTCTTTGCATCTGTGCAAGCTCCTGTTCGCGTGTGTTTGAGCGCGCGCGTGTCCATGTGTAGGTGTTTGTGTAAAGTCAATTATGCAATTCTAGTAGTAGAGCCAGTAAAGGAGTGCCCGGTGCCACTAATGCAGTCCCTGATCATGGTGTTAACAACCTGATCTTTATGCTGAAAGACCGCATTTGCACCAACGGCACCCACTCAGTGTGGGCTGGAGAGAAGATGAGAGGGTGAGGTGGGGTACAAGAGCAAGTAAATAGCAAATCTTTGTTCCCTGCTTCGGAAAAAAGAGGTTGTCAAACTAGTACAGTACATATACACGTTTTCGGGACTGTTGTCAGTTCGATGCTTGTTTTAGCTTGGTTTCCCTTTCCTTCTTTCTTCTGGTGGTGTGAAATGTGTGATTTTATTCATATTTTCCAAGTCATTTGCCAGGCTGATAGTTGATTGAAGTATTTGATCATTCTCGTCATTGTGTAGCCTGGAAGCAATCTGATACATCTAACTGGAAAGTGGTGGTGGGATTGGGAAATGAAAGCAATCTGTGATGGTGCAAGACATTTAATCACTGAGGGCCTGATTTACTCAGATCCCAAATAGCGGCCGGTAAACTGCGTATTCACTCACTCTAACAGATTGCAGAAACGATTGGAAACAGGTGTAAGAGTAAAGGCGACCATCATATTTTAAAAGAGGTTTTTGCACTTTAGGTCGCGCTGATGGTTTCTACCAAGGGTAAATGACGAGAGAACCGCAAGTATGAAATGGGGTTTGAAGTTACAGTTAAGAGATGTAATGTTCCGATCGTTCTGGAGAAGTCAAAAAATACATCCAACAAAAAACAATACATACAAAGCTGAGTTTGTGGGAACTAGATGTATTGACTCCTGGCAGCACACTTGAAAAATCTGCTTTGGGAGACAGCAGCATCAAGTGTCACAGTACTCTAAATACAAATGACCCAGGTACAAAGAAATGACGAGAAGAAAGTAGTTTTGTCATATTTGTCATCTGGCATGACTCCTTCTTGTGACTGGCTGCAAAGACAGCCCTGACACCATTCAGAAGCTCCAAAATTAGATTACTCCATAAGACCATATGTGGCGATGATTTTTGTTCTTGACATGTCAAAACTGTGTACACAAGCAGAAAAGTTCTCTCTGTCACCTCTCAGTTTGCCTTCGCTGAGCTGTCAAAACTGCGCGTGCCGCTTTGTACCTGCCGTTTGGAGGCTGTCTGGAAAGGCAAAAAATTTAGTCGCAATTTGTCTCCCACATCTGCTCAATACTTGCAGAAATAAATTGAAATGAAATGAAGTGGTACCAGAATATCATATACCGTATTTTCCGCACTAAAAGGTGCACTGGATTATGAGGCACACCTTCAATGAATGGCCTATTTTGTAATTTTTTTCACATATCGGACGCACTGAATTATAAGGCGCAATCTACAATGCATCCACTAGATGGAGCTATGCTCCTTCCATTTGACTCGAGAGGTGTTCATGACCGCCTCCGAAAAATGTAAATTAACGATTACTTCAATGAAACTACGAACATTGAAAATAATGCATCAAAACAGAAAATCAAGCGAGGAAATCACTAAATAAATTCTATAGCCCCCCCTACAGAATTTATTTTGGCATTTCCTTGAGCGTTACCCCAACAGAACAATGTCAGTAAAATGTAGGAGACTGGACTGTCTCAAAAGTGTTTGTTATTTATTCCTTTGCTGTGTACGGTATTCACAAACGAGGAAATCACAAAATTTAGTTTTTTTTCAGTTTTCTGCTTTTTAACTTTTTAGTTGTCAGGAAAAAAAACACAGGTGTGCTTTCAGTCTCCAAATACAGTACAATTGTGTTCTTATGTTTCATAACAACATCAGTATTTTCCACGTTTAGTATCTAGCAAGTGTTTAAGACAACAGCACAACAAACAATTTGTTTACATTTCAATATATGTAGCAGAATATATCCTTTTGTGATCCAAAAAGGTGAATTAAAAGTTGAAAGACAAAAAGTCCATATTTTATACACAATTTATGTAAACGGGCTATTTAGTGTTGCTTTCTCTCTCACACACACACACACACACACACACACACACACACACGCGCACGCACACGCACACGCACACGCACACGCACAAAAAGCATAAAATTGAGTCACAGCCACAAGGAGGAACGAGATAGGGCAACAGAGAGGACCGTGACGCCTCAACCCTCTGGTGTTCACTTTCAACTTTCATCACTCCCAGGGTGTGAAAGTATGAGTGGAAAACAACTGGGGGCATGGATACAGGTAATTTGGGGGTAAACACAACAGTGTAAGAAATAACCTGGGGGCAAGCCCAGATTTGTGCTGAACGCCCCTCGTGCAAATACTAACCAAAAAAAAAAAGTATTAAAGAGTAGGCAAAAGTGAAAAAGTTTGGTTTATTATTTTACTTTAAAACACTTAGACTGCATCAGGTCGATGCTAGATTTATTTTATTTTTTATTTTTTTGCATTTCCAAGACTGTGTGAAGATTTCCGTGGTATCTTTCGCAAAGTGGGTAGATCCAAGAAGGGTCTACTAACATGCGAATGCTAATGTGAATCAGGAGTGTATACCGTAAGAAAAAAATAAGTGCTATATTTGTACCCTTAAAGCAGGGGTGTCAAACTAATTTTTGTCATGGGCCACATTTTAGTTACCGGTACTGTTTCCCTTGGAGGGCCGCTATGACTGAAACCGTATAAAAAGTCAATAATTACGGTTTATTAACGTTTAAGTTACTGTAATGTGGGGTTTGGGTAACAAGAAAATTCTTACAATATGTTATTTATTACATATGAGAATGTTAAATTTTGTTAGAGATTTTAGCAAGCATCATGGAAGTTGACATGTTTGATTTGTTTTCGCGGGCCACGAAGTGTGGCGAGCCAGATCTGGCCCCCGGGCCTTCGGTTTGACACAGATGCCTTAAAGGGTCACGTGAATGGGCTGATCACTGGCACGTATATAATACGCCTGTATGTAGTGAGTAAAGTTTTATTTTTGTGATGACTTTTACCAGAAATTGGAATGCCTTTTTGGGGTGTGACTTTTTTTTCCATCTCGACGTGTACAAGGAGCATTGTAATATTGTTTTCGGGCTTGGCTTGTCATATTCTTTCGTAACCTAATGTCTAAAACAGTGAAAAATCACCAACCAGAATTCATATACGCATTCCTACTCTTGTATCTACATACAAGGTACAGAAATGTTCTCTTTTCCCATTTGGACCATTTGTGTACCTTTTCTAAACATAAATAGTATGTATTTGTACCTAGGGGTTCATACACGAACATACATACATACATATCACGTAGAGCACATTTGACAATAAAGGTGTATTCAATTCAATTCAATTGTGAATTCAACAGGGTAAATACACCATAAAAATGAACCCCTCCAGTAACTTTTGATTTTTTCTGAGAGTATAAAGTTACAAAAGTTTAACAATATATCGGTCATATCGGAACTCCCAAAGTCCAAAATGTGCACAAGTACAGTACAATTTTTATATGAATAGAAAAGCATCATAACACACTGTGACACGGAGATTGGGAACATTAACAAACAAATCTTGTCACACTGAGGCAAATGTCAGTACTACTCATCATCACCATCTTTCAGAAGCCCATGTTCTGTCCACAGGAAATTAGTAATGAACTTAATTACTGGATAATTATCTCTCCAGATGCTCCCTCGCCTCAACGCTGAGCATTGATGTCAACATATGAAATAATGTACTTTGATCAAATTAGATTTTGAACATATTAATTCAATTTACCCTCTTTTGCTCTGGTATATGGTTAATTGTAACTAGTCACTAAACAGGTTAAAAATGTCTTTTAAAGCATTTTTTAAATCAATTTTTCCCAAATCTTGTTCTTGTGCAGTACATTCTTTTAGTAATTTTTATAAGCGACTTTATTTATTTTTTACTTTTTTTTGCTTTTAAATGTCCTGAGTTATTTTGTATGTACATGCTTTTAAACATTGTACTTCTAATTATGTGAAGCACATTGAGTTATCTTGTGTATGAAATGGACCATATAAATAAAGCTGGCTTGCCTTGCCTAATGTTTTGCATGGTCAAATTACATAATAGTTTTGCTACAAGCTAAAATTTACTTACGCAGAACACACCAGCACAATACATACTGTGGGGTTGCGTACATATACCGGTACACACACAGCATTATATATTGAAACCGCAATCATTTTCATAGAAATTGTGTGCGCGGGCACAGGCCAGTGAAGCAGAAGATGAAGTGATTATACAGGTAGCAGCGTGGGTCAAACATGCTTTGACAAAGAAAAACAAACAAGCTGGCAAATCTACAAGCACAAGGCCTCTTCTGTACACTCCTTTGGAAATAGCGAAGATATGATCGTGCAAGAAACAAAAAAACATGAGGGGTTTTTCTCCCCGCCTCCAAGTGGGACTACATTTTCTGGAAGCAGCATTAGGCTTTGCAATTGGTGGATCGTCTTCATTGGCTGCACAGGGCATGGAAGACTGCACGGTGCTTTCCTTTTTACAGTGCATGAGCATTGCGGGTAAAAGAGCGAGGGAGGGAAATCAGAGCAGATTACCGTGCCAATTTCTCTTGGAAGCAGAAAAGCTCTGGAATGGATAGATAAGGAAATTCCAAGCAAACCCCTGCCAGCCAAATATGTATCCAATGGCCAAAAAACATACAAATACACCCTGAATAGTGATGGAGGAGGTTTCACCCTACTGGGTGGATGGGTATTTTTAACCCAGCTGGTGATAATTACCTTGTATTATTCACCCTGGTCTGCAATAAACAAGCAACATCACAACTACCACCAGCTGTGTGACACACACAGATACCGTATGCAAACCTTTGCAGGTGTCGTGGAAATACAGCAAAAATGCATATTCACACAATTTAGCACTTTAGGTTCTCAACTGAAAGGAACATTGGGGGAAACCACATTTAAATGTTTATTCTGTTGTAGTAAAATTGTTCACGTGTATCAAATCAGAATCTCTAGTCTGTCCAGTTTAAATGGGCAATCCGGATCGGACCCAGGGCTGCAGATAACCCACAACAACTAAGAGAGTCCAAATGAAGAATATCATTATGCAGCGGTAGGCTAAACTCGATTGCTGTTTTTAAATCACAAAAGTTGGACTTTTCTTTCTTTGGTATTTTCATAAACACGTGCAGTTGAAACGAGCGCTTGCGCCATTGTGGGGGTGAACACAGTCCACTTGCTCGCCATCCAATGGAAGCGGCTCCTCTCATTCCTTTTCAATTCAGTGCAGGAAAGGTGCGCGGTCTACGTAGCGGAAGCATAAACTGGAATCCATTCAGGAGATCAATTCATGCCATGTATGCTTATGAGGAACTGTAAGATGTCCACTTGCAGATGGTGTAAAGTTGGCTGCTCTGGAGTGGGCACTTAGGAGACTGCTTGCCTTCCACCCACGACCGTGCTTCCGTGCGTGATAACCGCCGTGTAAAAGAAAATGCCCCCGGCCCACCGGTACGCCCAGTAGGGCGCATCCAAATTCCCAAGCACGTTAAAGGAAGCTTGTACCTGCAAGAAAATCAAGATGTGCCACTTTTTGCATCCGGACGCACATGTGCTGTCTACAATAATATGTAAAAATGATAGCAATCTGGGGTTTAAGTAGAATTATTACATGTTAATGACTATATAGAATGAAAATCAAATCTGTGAAATACAAGAGTGATATATGAGATACGTCTATAGTTGCCTACCTGAATTAAAGTGGCGGGCCGTGCATTTCAGTGACGTCACATACATGACAACAATACAGTATAGGCTCGTCAAGCAGCACTTAATTTCAGGAGCATTTAAAACCATCAAGTATGCATTCACAATTAAGAGCAGGAAACTAAATATATAGATATTGTCAAAAATAAAAAGATGATTTAAAAATACAAAATAAAATGCCACCCAAATTACGCTGTGTGATCTTAAACAAGTCTGTCCAATAAATTGCGCAATGTCGCAGTTTCATATAAGACACCAACCAAACAATAACAAAACAAACTATTTTATCTGTTCTTTAAAATAAAGTAAACAGATCATTTGCATTTTGAGAACAGCAAATAACTGACGATGTTGAGCAGCTGAGATTGAACGAACTTTAGTGCACGAAGGTGACTACAATGCGCCATTATAAATTGCAGGTGAGCAGATTTATTTGATACATTTTTGTATCTTTGTCATTTTATTTCGTTACCATTAATTTAATACTAACGAAATAAAATGACAAGAAGAAATGTAAAATAAAATTCATTTACTCACCAATGTAGTGCCTGTTCACTGAGCTGCACATCTACGCGAGTGTCCCCAAACGTTTTTAAACGCACCGTAGTTTGTAAGTGCCCAGCCGTGCTCTGATGTTTCCTTGCTGCCTTGGTAAAACAACTTAAATGGGTAAATCCAGTGTGGCTCCAAACACCAAATCGGTCCGTTGCAAGCAATAGGCATTCCCAGCAGTACAATTTGCAGCATTTCACAGAGACTGTGAGCCACTGGGACCGTTCATAATTGCTCGTCTGAAAATGACGGACAAACCCTTTTCCTTGCTAGGACAGGCTAGCTAGCGCAGGAGTTGGGCGACCTCTTCGCACAATATCCAGCTTATCGTGGAAGGTCCGTCTTGAAAATTGTGTGGAAAGCAGTTCTGCAACCAGATCAACGTCTTCTTCTTCGGCCATTTGGGGTTAAAATGCAGTGATAGCGCCCTCTAGCAGACGCTAATCCAATCACCGAACGCGCACGTCCAGTCTCGACGTAAGGGATTCTAGCTGGCCCCGGTGCGCAGACTCGTGATCTGATTGGCTATTGCAACCTGACTGTGCCCGTTCATTTACAGCACACAGGGGCCTGCTCTGTTTAATCTGAAGGCCCCGAGCAAGTTTAATTTACCTGGCAACACAAGCTAGCTGAAATATGATTGGTTAAAAACTCTACCATAATAAATAAGTTATTTATCGAGTGGCTTTCAATGTTAAATAACATTGAAAGCCACTCGATAAATAATATGATGTAAAGAATACAGAGAATAATTTTGTTTACATATTTATGAAAATAAAATAACATGAATTAAATTTATGTTATTGTATGAATGTTTAGGCCAGCAGAGAAGGCCTTGCTGGCCCTGACTGCTGAATTGTTTTTCAACAGTCAAATGATATTTCTGATCTGTTTCCACAGAAACGATAACAATATGAGTGCTCGTCGTCCAACATAGTAAAGTTGTATTTTAAAAAAGGATACTTTTAATAACAAATTGCCAGTAAAGCCTTACAACACAGTTTGATAGAAATTCAGAACAGCACAATTACCAATAGTTTGAAGCAATGGACCGTTTCATGAGCAGAAAATACCAGGGCATTCGCTCTGATACCTTGAAAAGCTGACAGCATCAACACAAATTCACTGTAACAGGCACACAAGCACATCGCCAGACGCAAAAAGTAGTTGAGTAGCAATTCTTCTCAAGTCGGCTTTGCATCACAGTCCCATTTTAAACCTCAACCTACTGCTGTGTCCCCTCCTACTTTTCGAAACTCCCGAGTGAGCGCACAAAATCAACTTTAAGAAAAAAAAAAAGCATGACAAGTGCCCACAAACACACACAGCGATTGCTATTTTGTCTTGCTCCTGCTGGCTCTCGCACATCCACGCGCATGTAAAGCAAGATTGCACTCTAAAAATTAAAGCTGCTCAAATGGATTTGGGGCAGAACGGCGAGGGAAGAGGAAGTGGTTTGGTTCGTTTTTGAGAAGGGACGTGACAGGGATGTAAAACTATTATTAATCCACGACCTGTGAATATTTTATCAGCAAATAATGTGCCGATTAATTTCTTCTCCCATGAGAAAAATGATGAGTTTCCTCCCACGCGTGCCTCACAAAATGAACTGAAGAATCGGGTCGCATTCGTACAAGCAGTAGCTTGAATGCCGAACAAAATTGAATGTCTCAGGTTACGCTGTGCTTCTTAAATGCAAACAGCATCAAAACGTAAGACGGAAAGATCATTTTTTTCACATATCAAGTTCAAGTACAACTTTATTGTCAAATGTGCTGTATGTGCAACATACAACACAGATTAAATGTCTTCCCTCTCCAGACAACATGCAACAAGAGGAGCTGCTGCGGGTGCCCGCGCCGCCATCAAAAGAAAAGTTAACATAAAATGACAAAATAATACAAGACAACACATAAGACACAGACAATCGTGCAATCTGAACCACTTTCCTGCATACACTTTGTTGTTTGAAGCAGTTATAGATGAAAGAGGAGCGATTCAAAGTGTCCTTTTCACCAGTGGATCAAAGACGTCATGCTGAAATGTGCACACGTCTGGTATGGATTAAACCCAAAGTGCTGTGGGTGTAGAAGTAACACTTTGTCTGGCAAAGGGTCAAATAATATTTGGCTTTTCTGTACCTACTTTTGAAAAAGTGGAAGATTAGAGCAAAATAAATAAACACAGATGTAAATGCCAACTTGATTCAGAATTGGCAGAGATTGTTCTGCTACTGAATGCTGGGACAAATTTTGAAGAGTACCTTTAACTGTAAAAAGACGAGATTTGGTCGCAGTCTAAACAGAGTAAAATTTAACAGTGAAATATTCAGAGTAAATTTTACACTGAAAAAAATTGGAATGATATTTACTCTTACTCGAGCAGAAGTATCAAGTTAATTTTACAAGGAAAATTTTGGAGTAAATTATACTTGCATATGTATCAGTTTTATTCATTTAAAAAAAAAGGGAAAAAAGTCACTTAAGTGTTGAGGAACAAACCCACAACCTTCAGGTTGGGAGACGGCCACGCGGCCGCCTTTTAATAAACTAATACTATGCAAGTACTTTCCTTGTAAAATTTTCTTAGAAATTCCAATTTTTTCAATGTAAAATTGACTCTGAATATGTGACTCTCCACTTTTACTTTTCAGAGTAAAATGTACTCTATGAAATTGACTGTAGAGGCATGTGAGGCTTCAAAAGCTCTGCTCTCCACATATTTGCATCACTTTGGCCTAAAGGACTTGCACAATTGGCTTTTTGCCGTTTTTGTTTTTTTTATATATGTATAAATTGTTCATCATCAACACATCGCGTCTGTCACTCTCATTCCGCTGACCAATATTCATCTCCACCCCACACAAAATGCATGGACACTAAGTCATCAAGCATGACATATGACACATTTCCCTTTTGATTTTACATCATGAAGCTTTTTAAGTGCATCTGTTGGCATGGTTACTTCTTGGGAACTGCAAGTACCTGACAGGATGACAGACGCGAGCTGAAACATTTACTGCAAAAGGGGATTAGAAAGCAATGTAGAGGTGCAACATTTGAAAAAGATAAACCCTGCAAGAAACTATTCCTCATCGCTTCTTGGCCGTTGTGGAGTTCTTTCATAGTCGCGATACATGACTCTGGCTCTGATGAGTTTACCGGCACAAATGATGTTGCTAATGACTGCTTTGCTTGTCGACGGCAGGAAGCATGCGTGCTCACCTGCAGGTCTGGATCCTCCTCATGCTGTAGGTGGGCTTCCTCTGCCGCCACTACAAGTCTCTGGTAAGGTAGAAGACAAGCAAGTGTTAAAACAGAAGATAATATGCAGATTGTGCATACTTGCATCAAGTGAGACGATAGATCACATGTGTCAAAGTCAAGGCCCGGGGGCCAGATCCGGCCTGCCATATCATTTTGTGGCCGGCGAAAGCAAATCAAGCATGTCAAGTTCCATGATGCTTACTAAAGTCTGAACCGAAATTTCAAACTGTCATTTGTAATCCACAATAACAGTCGTTATTCTTGACTTCTGATTTTAAAACTAGTTATACATCAATTTTTTTTGTGTGCTGTGTATGTAATATGTGGAGGTGATTAAACATTGATATGGTTTTAACGGCCCTCCAAGGGAAACCGTAACAAAAAGGCGGCCTGCAACAAAAATGAGTTTGACACCCCTGCTAGATGATGCCAAACTAGAGAAGCCTTGATTGTTGTTGTATTGCACATGTGGGCTTTCAAAAATAAAAATAAAAAATAAAGTGAATACATTACTAAACAATAGAAAATTATACAGTGGCACTCAGGCACATGATGTATATTATACAGTGGCAATATTTTCTATTCTAACGACAAGAGGACAACAGCGGCTGGTAGGGCCCTGTCAACAGGTACTTGCTCTTCTGACTTCATCTCCCTTTGCCGTTTTGGATGACAACGAGTGACTTCTGAACGTGCAAAAATCCGCTTCAGAAATCGTCACGGCTGTTAGTGCTCAATCAATACTAAAAGCCCTGCGGATAAACAGGGCAGGCAGTTTGCCATCTTGTGAAGAAGAAAAAAAAGTTATTTTCCTAAATGGTTTGGCAGCAGAGGTAATGGCAAAGTCAGAGTCAGTGGGCACCACAAAAACAAACTCAATCATCATTCGGCGCTGTCCTTTCTACGTATACTAGCATCAGTTCCGAGCTGCTAATGTCTATTTATGGCTGACCAAGGGATTTCACATCCACAAAATGCCTTGGCTGTCCATGGTTCACCGCTGGCTCTGGTGACCGAGTTGCAGTCCTGCACTCTCATTTCATTCCCATTCAAATGACTTCATTGGTACAATTAATTGCGCATCTTAACCTGTGCCGTGTTTGTATTTACGTGTTATGCTATCGCTTGCTGGCTGATTTGGGATGCAAGCATGCTCGGTGAATTCTGGCCAGTCTTTTCTTTCTTTATTTTACCACAGCAGCCCACCTGCCCACTGAATAATGCTGCATATTATTCCGCAGTTGATGCCATAGAGACATTTATTAATTTCTGCATTCATTCCTCTGTGCTTCTGACAACCTAAACGTCCTCCTCCTCTATTTTAAACTCTAAAACCACTTGTGCATAAGGCCGGAGAGCGGAAGCTTCTTCATCTGCCCGAGAGCTGGAAAACAATGGCTTCGGAATACACAGATCAGAACAGTGGAGCGAGGGGAGGATGAAAATGGAATAAGAAAGTCACTTTCTCTAAAGGTCTGAACACTTAACTTCACACACTAACAGCAAAATGTCAGAAACCACCTGTGAAGTTGACATCAATAGACGATGTTTAGGTATGAGTGGGTGATGGAGTGAGCATGTCTTAGTGTGCTTTTCCTTTTTGTGCAAGGTTTTAAGATATTAACCTTTTCAACAATTCTCTGTTCTGCAGCTATTTCTTGCAAATGTCACTGTGTGTCTGAAACACTTCTGACGGTGCATGTGTGCGTGTTTGACTTCATGAAATCATGCAATTTGTTTGACAGAATACACAGAATTTCAACAGTGAATTTGCTAAATACTGTATGATTGTTTCTTTTTTTTCCAAACTATCCGATCCATCTTTTGTTGATAAAGGATGGACTAAAATGTGTCAATGATAGCTCATGCGTGGGGCAGGAGAAACCAAGCAGTATAAGCAGCACGCGCAGCGACAAAATGTCCAATGCAGGAAGCTGCGATGTCGAGGGGGTGAAAAAATTTCGGAAAGAACAAGAGGGTAGGAGAAAACGAGTGCTCGTGACTCTTAGTACGCTTCACTCCAGTGAATTTCAATCCCACCATATTAAAAGGATGCACACTTCATTCATTGCCTTTAAATGTGACTTGTAGTGGGCGGACATGGTTGTGTGCTGCGTGTCCCCATACGCAGCAGACTGTACATTCTTTTTTAATTGGAGTCCTTACACTGTATCATGTAAAAAATAAAAATAAAAACATGATCAAGCTCTTCGGTGAAGGCTCAAGCTTCTCACACACACACACACATTTTTTCGATACATGCACAGTGGGCATCAAAATGTGTTTGTTCTATAGAAGTCATCCGGAAGGAGCAGTGTTCGGTCAAATGCAATGCTGTATGTTCCCGTTTTCTGGATCGACAAGAAAACATGGAAATGTGGTTTGTAGTTGCCCATTACTGTCAACAAACAATAACGAAAACAGAGCCATCCTTGGCCGTAGCAATTACCGCGCAGCACTCACTTTACAATTCTCTTACCTGAAGCAATTATTTCCCGTCGAATGAAATTTCATTTTCTCTTCCCCTTTCATCATTTTCATCACGCCCTTACCCCAAAACCAAGTAAATTCCTCAGACATTTTGTACTCATTCAGTGCCTTTCATGATCTGACAACCCGTGATTACAATTTGTCTGATAAAGGCTTTTGATTGTATACAATTTTGAAATTCAAATGAGAGCCCCATTTCAACCAGCAACTTGATTGGCTCATTGTTTTGAACACATGGATGTTCATCCCACGGCGAGAGACATAAAAGCAAAGTAAGCCGCAACCGGATCAGGCTCGGTCCTCAAGGTCTTACACCTTGAGTTTGATGTTTGGCTGGAGGTGAATCACAGGCTGAGCTGCACTGAGGACACCTCACATCCGCTGCTCAATAGGACCGGGGACAGCAATCACCAGTGCCAGCGATTCCAGGGGAGACTTGCAGCCTCAACAAAACTGGAAAGTGCTCGGTGACACCTTGGTTTCTGTGCTTGGCTCATTGGCGCTGGCTCAGATCCAAGTGGACAAAAGCAAAATGGCGAGACAGAAACAAAGCTAACGTGAAAGGGGAACAGCGCGTCCTGCATTTCATCATTTGCCTTGGCTTGAAATTATACATTTTCGCAAAGGGTTTTTTTCCTCTTTACTTCCCACGCATTTTTTTTCCACTCACCCTGACTGCATCTATCTTTGATTCGTCAAGTAAATTACATTCATCTTGGTGACAAAAAGAGACCCCAGCAGGCTTTATGTTTTCACTGCTGGCCGACAGCTCATATAATGGCAATATTCTCCTGTGTGCTTAAGTCAGAAAAGGCGCACTGCTGCACACTTTTTTTGGGCTGCACAGATTCTCCCATCGATTTCAGGGTGCTATTTATGGATCTTCATCAAATGTACGCACTCCACAATCTGGAACTTGCAAGCATCCTAAAAATTCCATTTGCGAGCAGGTTTTTCAGATGGACACAAAGTTGACCAAGTTTCATGCCTCCATTGATGAAGCGGATAACCACACCTGTGACACAAACCTGAACACATCGGTGGACAACCGCGACATGAGAGGCAAAGAAGTTGACGAAGGAATCCTAAAGAGGCTTTTGGGCCAGTTGGAGGAAGCTGGTGGATACCACCAGGAATGTGGAACGCAGCTTTGGTCTTTGTTGAGGTGTCGGAGTTTGATGAGAAAAAAACACATTAAAAATCCACTTTTAGCAAATCCACTACAGTTACAAAAATACAACTTTATTCAAATACTATACAGTACTGCATTTAAGTGATGAAACAATCATTTTTTGAACACATATTCTTGTTGCCTGCTGCAATAATTGGAAATTTCTAGAAAGAAAATTGCGTGTGAAGTCGTGTGTGCTTTTATTTCTCACACATCGCAATGCATTCTCTGTTCACCGCTGGCAATCAGGTTGAAGACTACAAAGGAGCGAATGCCACCGGTGAAATGACATCAGCAGGTAAGGACTGATTGCCCCATTAAAGGAGAAACAGTGGTCAGGCTTTTGAAGTGCGGAGTGAATGGCTCAACTTCAAAGAGCGTTGCCACAGCTCCATTTTAACTCGGATAAGACACACCAGGCGCCTGTTGTTCCTATGCACGTGTTTGCATGACAATAGGGAGAGTTCATTTTCATTGTCTGTGCAAGTGGGGCTATTCCGGGATGAGAGTGGCTAGTGATGAAAAAAGAGGAAGGGGCGTGGCCGGGATGGGGCCGTGGTCGGCACGGGGGCGGGGCCACTTACAAAAGTGGCACTAAACATGCTGAAGATGAAGTGTATTCAATTTACACACTATTTGAAACTTTCACAGAAAAAAATCCCAAGATTGTTCACTATTCACTATTATTTATACAACATTATACAGTTTCTTCATTTTAAGCTTTTTAGCAAGCGCTAAAAGCTTCTTGGTCCTCCCCGTCTTTTTCACTCTCTTTTTAGCCAACTCCTCTTGTTTTTACACATGCTCCAGGCTGTCGAAAAGCGCTTGAGATCGAGTAGTTACTTTTCAGTAGAAATGTCAGTTTTCGGTGTTTCACCGAGGTTGCGCGACTCTGTAAAGCTTTCCATCCTCTCGATCCGTATAGAATGACGTCGTCACACACTGTACACAGCTTTACCGGCGACATCGAGCTTTTTCGCGAACAAGCACAGACAATGGTTCCTCTTTAGTGGTTCCTACTGGGGACACAGTCAGCTTTCTATCCAACCATCGAAACGTGTTTTTCAGATCCGCATCTATCTGACGCACTTTAGCTTCGTCACGAGTCTCGATAACATTCGGCATTCGCGAGAAAGGGGTTTAGGAAGGCGAACACGGATTGGTTGTGATTCTGCATTTGCTGATATAGCGACCAATCACAACAAGTAAGACATTGGTTTTAGCCCATATAGAAGTAACGACAAACTAGCGCTTCGCGATAAAAAACGGGATTCAAAATGGATGCTTGCAAATGTTGTAAACATTACGAGCCCCGAATCTGCCAAAGACAAGTCCGGATCCCCCCCCCCCCCACCCCCTGCAAAAAAATTTACGGATTTGCAACAATATAAAATAGGTCCATTTTGACTGGAAAAAAAGTGGAAAAATCTCATCCCTGCTATTACAGCGGGAACTATATCATTCAGGATTCAAATTTTTTTAACTTCTTTTAGAGGTCCACTTCCTATATATCACAACATTTTTGGTGGGTTTTAATGTTTTAATGCCATTCGGCCAATTTACCACAAGAACACAAACACATTGGTGGATTTAAAAAAGAAATAATCCCAAATGCCAACAAACAAAACAAGACAAAATACAGAAGTACCGGTCTTGTAACCCACCCCAACACGCAAACACATACACACACACTAGCATTTACAGGTCATAATTTGACATGCCATTGGCCCCTTTTCAAATCAAAACCATTTCTGTCAGACACAATTAAACCAAACACTGTGTTTCATCTAAACGCGCTTCAAAAGAACATATTTACAGGTGCATCCTTTGGCTCTCAGCAGGTGGCGGCGAGCGATAAAGAGGGGGAATTGACACAGACACTGGGAGATAAAAACCACGATGACGGACAGGGCTCAGCGCCTGCACGGAAATTGAATCTCTGGAGTGCAGCATTATCTTCATACAAAAAAAAAAATGGAAACGACAGAGATGGGAGCGGTGGTTCGGGCAGAGAGAGAGCGAGAGGGAGGAGAGAGAGGAACCAGACAAAAGAGATTTGAGGACAGCTGCGAGTGTGCATGCTAAGAGCGACAGGTGAGAGTTTTGCTAATATAGGCAGAGGGAAATTGGACAGAAAGTGAGATGGGGAGAGAGGACTTGCCATGGACTTCCATTGTGCATTCCTGACTAATAATTCAGCGAAGGGTGAGAAAAATGAGAAAGGTGGCAATCAAGTGGAATAATGATAGCTCCTGATGTGGAGTCAAATTTCCATCCGTTTTGGTCAAATTCTGCTTCACAGTTATTCATCTTTTGCGAGAGGTTCCGGTCCCTACTAACCGTCAAAAAAATAAAAATAAAAGGAATTACCGGTACTGCCAATGCGTAAATCGGTCTTGCACATAAAACTCATAAGAAAAACAGTAAAAAGCAACATTTAGAATTTGGAGAATGTCATTGTGCTTTTTAGGTATGACTGGTATCGATGAGACATTGATCACAGTACGCAAAATGACGTCAACTGCCGGTGACAATCATTCCGATTGGCTGCAAACGAGCGAATCGGTGCGTGAGACAGAAGTCGACTCTTGGATGTCACTCTACCGATTCTGCAGCGACCGGTCTAGACAAGTGCTGAGGTGGACCACCTACTTGGAGGCGCTGCAATGCAGATTTCCTCATTGGGCAACCAGGCTGGGTTTTGAGGAGGATGCACCTTTCCAAAGGGGTCTTCCTGCAGCGTTTCATCTTCTCAAATGGACTCTTATATTATTCCGACTAAAGTTGTATAGCACCACATTGCGTAAAATGTTGCCCACTCGGCATCATTGCAGGCTTATATAATGCAAATAAATTTGACTCGACTTAACATGGCAACAGCACAGAAATATTTCTGGCTGCGCCCCTGAATCAAGATAATTTTGGGGGATCGAAACAGTATTGTCGTGGGATTCCCATTAAATGCAGTAATGTTTGAATTAGCCAGAGAATCCATGATTGATTCTGATTATGTTTTTATTTGTATTCGCATGTTCACTGAGTAACTGCCTTTGTTTCAGCATTCAATCACATTTGTAATTATTCCACTCATTCCTTTTACGGTAGTTATGAAAGTAATGCGTGCATATTATCTAAATAACAGAAGTGTTATTTTTGTTGCGCTTTTATTATGGGTGCTTACGAATGACTTTTTGAAATGATAAGAGATTGTTGCTCTCAGTGTCTCGTGTGAATGTTTTTACTTGGTGGTGTTGATTGACTGGAGCCTGACTGTCTCTCCTCTCAGCAGCTCTCAGGAAATTTACTTCACATTCAAAATCCCCCGAGATGAACAATTATCAGGCATTCTGCATCCAGGGAAGAGGGCTTGAGAGGACCCATTAACCCACAGAGTCCTGATATCTTCAGGGGTTTAACGCACTCTCCAGGAGACGACACACAAAGAGAGTCACAGCATGTTACTGAACTCAGTACATCTTATCATTGTGCTCAAACAAAATGACTCTTGTCAAAAGTCGCATTTAAATTACCGGTAGTCTTATATGATGCACATCGACTGACAATTTTATACTAAAATAGAGACTTCCAGTGAGTTGTAATCCCTCCAACGCAAAATCTCTGTTGCATAAAACCGAAAAATAGGAAGTCAGTGTTAGCGTGTATGCTGGTCTCGCTGTCGTCTGTACCCCGTGCCCTTCGCCAACCTCTTTAAGATCCTGATGGGAAAATGCGGGAGCGTGTGTCTATGAACCGAAACGGAGCCAACCGAAACAGTCGTAAGGGTTAGGACGGTTTCCAAAAACTGTAATACATTTAAGGTGGATCAACAGAATGAAATGAATGATTCATGTCTTATAACACATCGCCCTCTTCGAGATTGATTCATTTCAAGCTTTGCTACAGCATGTGTCGTACCTTCATTGCCTGGGCTTTCTTGTGAAACATCTCCTCCATGTTCTCAGCCAGTCTCTTCACGAGACGCAGCCCATCAATCTCCTCCACACGAACAGCCCTGTCAAACTCCTTGTATTTCTGCAGGGGGAAAAATGGCGCACCATTACCATTAACGCCATTATGAGAAGCTTTGCGGTGTCTTCGCTGATAATCGTTATTTATATCACACAAATGAGCTCGACGATGTGAGATGTCACCTAGTAATTTAATAGCTTTTTAAGGAAGGATTAATCATCTGAAACTTTCTTGGGGGGTAAAGGTAAGCCTTGCCATAACTAAAAAAAAGAAAAGCGCTTTTATTTTGCAATTTGCAGTGTCTTCAGTTATTTTTCTTCCTTTTTATCTTTGAAGAACGATATACAAAACCAAGAAGCTCAGCCTAGACATTTATCAGGCACCTTTACATTTTACCAACCGCACAGGAAGTGGCAGTGACGCACCACTTCCCTGGCTTCCCGCTCCACGCCGAATCCTATCATCCCACTATAAATCCATTCACATACGCTTGCCAGAAGCAGCACCTCAATTTGGGACAGTGACATTAAGTCTGGTTAATTCCAACAACCACACTTGCCCCGCACACGTTGAGGTGGTAAGTAAAACAGATCATAATATCATAATATGAAGAGAACCTGATCACATTTACATACTCGCCCACACACAAACGCACAGATTATGAAAGCAAGCGAGGATAGGCTGTATGATTTTCTAAAATTATGTGCAAAGCTCCCAGCAGAGATTTTTCACTCTTGAGGGGATTAAATGTGAGATTACGGTCAGATCATATGGTGTGCCCTCCGTTCTTGTCGCCGGCTGCGCTCAGTTCCTCCTGCACAGCACCAGACAAAAGAGAAAGGTGATGACGGGAAAGTTTTGTGGGAGGATTGGAAACGGTCCAGCAGTTTTTGAGATTGAACTAATAGGAGAGTGAACCGATGGCTCTCAGAAATTTACTAGGACGTTAAATTGCACGATACACTCGATGGGAAATATTTATTTTGGTTTGCTTGATTGTAATAGGATACATTTTTAAGGAGACATCTCCTTAAAAATGTATCTGGATCCAGATGATTTTATTCTGCGCAACCACCTGATGACATAAAAAGTTGTAACTCCGACACACTATTTCCTTCGGTGTGCTCTGACAAGAGACAGTTCAGGCATTTAAATGTACAATCAGGATGGGCAGACAGACACATTGAGACAATTTTACAACAACCAAGAGTGTCAATGTTCAGGCAGTATGTGGGCCTGCGAGAGAGAAATGCCAATTAAAAGAATTAAAGGCTCCTAAGTAGATGTGATTTTTAGAGCAGTTACAGAGATTAGAGGTACGCAAGTTTGATTCCTCTGGACACTTTTTTCAGGAGTCCAACTTGTAGTATGATGGAAGGCGACTCAAACTTGTTTGTAAATGTTTGCTGATTCTAGGGATTTCTGTCTTTATCCCTGGAATACGGCAAGGTATTTCCTCTCTGAAGATTAAAGCAAAAAATGTCTCTTTGAAACGTACAGACATGGGTGCCTATCAAGTTATGTTTTGCTGACAATAACTCCAATTCCTAAAAAGTAAGATTCAAAAAGGAAGCGGTGCACAATGCGTGAAAGGAATCATGCTCTTTGGTACGGCCCGGTGAAAACACAGAAACTATTTTCCTTCACAAAGACCGACATGGAAGTGTACGGCAAAGTCTATGCATACACTTTCAGGCACATTGTGACGGATGACTCAGCAGGCAAATCGCGAGAGCTTCATCCATGTGAAATCACGGCAATAACCCCCCTTATGAGATGACAACTGCAGCACTTCGCCACGGAGTGTGGGTGGGGGCAATGCTGTCAAGCCAGGTTTTAGGACATTGTCTGTTTCTGCCTTAATGCAGTCCTGTGCACAGCAACGCATTTGTTTCTTTTTTCTGTTAACAGTATATCAACAACATTGTCATATAAGGACTTTCAGTGGGCGATATCAAAATAAAGACTTGCATATTTTCGAGAAGCCAAGCCTGTAGCGCAATAATCCTGTCATAAAAATAACCATAAAGCGGAGGAGTCTTTGTCATTCATTGATTGTTTTAGTGTTTATTGTTGTATACATGATATTTGCTCCACGTATAGTACTTTGTATACAGTGGTGGTTGTTTCAAAGTGCTCTATAAATACAGTTGAGTTGAGACCTGGTTTTGAACATGTTTAGTTTTAAGTTCTTATATCCCACTCCTGGACCAATCTTTCTGAGGATGACCCAAATGCCTTTTATTTAGGGAAGAAAATTGTTTTTTATTTAGAAAGGGTGAAACTCTGAAATACCTGGTCAAACTGTGGACTAAAATTAAATCAACATATTTTACCCAACTTGGTAAAGATCGCTGGAAGATTACACCAAAGACCCTGTTAATCCAGGCTAAAATGATCTAATAATATCCTCTTGGAAATTGCCCCTTTTCAATAAGTTTACTAGAAGTATTGAAGGTTGCTTGTGTCCTAGAAATCAACACTGTTGATAATAATAATTTAAGAGTCAATATTTTTGAAGATAGGACTCATTCTTGTGAAATAAGTGAAATATTATTAGCCATGAAGCACACACATCAAGCTTTGGCGACAGTAACTTCAGAGTTCAAATGGAGCATCTGTTCATGTTCACCAGTCAGGCAGGATGTCCTGCTGTGGCGTGTGGCACAAAATGAGATTCTGAGATTTTCCACTCAACAGATATCCATCCATCCATCCATTTTCCGAACCGCTTGATCCCCACTAGGGTCGTGGGGGGTTGCTGGAGCCTATCCCAGCTGTCTTCGGGCAGTAGGCGGGGGACACCCTGAATCGGTTGCCAGCCAATCGCAGGGCACACAGAGACAAACAACCATCCACGCTCACATTCACACCTAGGGACAATTTTTAAAGAGTTCAATCAGCCTGCCACGCATGTTTTTGGAATGTGGGAGGAAACCGGAGTACCCGGAGAAAACCCACGCAGACCCGGGGAGAACATGCAAACTCCACACAGGGAGGCCGGAGCTGGAATTGAACCCGGTACCTCCGCACTGTGAAGTCGACGTGCTAACCACTGGACTACCGGGCCGCACTCAACAGATAAAAAGGTTTTTTTTTGTCATTCGCATAGTCATTGTTTGCATGGCATGGCTCCAGTTTACGGTCACTGATAGGACTGAAATCAAGCTGTATTTATTTTTGTTTGTTTAGATATATATATATATATATATATATATATATCAGCAAATATAAACAATATTGTGACTATATTGCTAATTTGGATCACAACAATCACAACATGAAGTTTATATTGTCATCTGGTCAAGAGAGTTGTAGTGTATTGTTTTCCTATTTTGATATTACCAGCTTCTGGTTACACACACGCAGAATATCACCATTGGGAAAGGTGTTGAGATCCTGGAACAGAGATCCAAAATCTGAACACGTGGAGCTCACAGGCTCCATTTTACAATACCAAACGACAGCCTTTGGAAGTTAAGAGCTGCTCCCGCCCATTTGTTCCCATCAGCGTGGCGTGTTAACGCATAGACAAGAGAGTTACATCATATGCACCTGTTACAATGTGCATTAGCCTCTTAGGATTTGATGATAAAGTGATTAATGGCGTGGCAAAAACGTCATTTCTCACAACGACTGCACCCCGAACTCCCAAATCCCACCTCATTTAACGCACCACTGATACTCACTTCACGCAATCCCATTTTCACACAGTCTTCCAACTGTTGGACTCCCTTACAAATCGCCATCGAAAATGTGAGCCGAGGCAAGTCGTGCCACTTGACCATCACATTTCGTATGGATGAAGGTATTTTATTCTCATTCCGGCGTTTTTTTGTTTAGTCTGTGCTTAACCCAGCAGTCTGGTTTCTTTAACTCTTCTTGGGCTCACCATCGAGCGACGAGTGGAAGAATCTGGTGATCAAAACCAAACATAACAGTGGAGGGTGCCTGTGCGTGCACGGAAAAAAAATCCTTCTACTATTGACACCAAAATATCTGTGAAATATAAATTACCTCATGGAATTATTTTGATAGTCCCCCCCCCCTCCCGCATAGGTTTGCACCTGGAATACAAATAGGTGTATTGGGGATTAATACACACTTTCCTAGAGGAACAAACATCTTGCAGTGTCATTGTTTTGTACACTTTAGCCTCCCCAAGCTATATTTCTAATTAGAATTTCATCACTTCAGAGGAAAGAGTGAAGAGATGATGGAGTGGGGGCAGCAGCTGAAAGGATGGGGGAACATGGGGTGATAATTGAGACCCAAAGGCATCACCTGCTTCAGGTTAATTTGCTTTGCTGTCATTTTCCCGTGTGTGTCTGAGATGCGCGAAATATCAACTGATTTTGCATTCCTACAAAAGTGGGTGGCAGGAGCACAGACCCCAAACTCAGGTGAGGAAACCACTTCTGGAAAACAGGAACTTTCCAAAAAAGCAAATCATCGCTGTGCGCTCCTCCTTTCATGGCCTCCCTCGTGCGGCAGGCGACAAATTGTTCTCTCAAAAGAGGAGCGCCGATCGGAGACGAAGTGGAACAATTAATTTCACGCTTGTCCTGGCTGGCTCAAAAGCAGCTTGGTCCGAGTTCGTATCTGTTGGCACAGAGATGGAGGATTGTCGAAATCCCTCACATGGGGAGCACATGTAGCTTCCACACATATTAGAAATGCTCAACACTCAGATAAAAGTCCAATGATCAGCAGCCTCCCTGTGTGGAATTTGCATGTTCTCCCTGTGCCGGTGTGGGTTTTCTCCAGGTACTCCAGTTTGCTCCCACATTCCAAAAAAAAAGCCATGCATGGCAGGCTGATTGAACACTCCAAATTTTCCCTAGGTGTGAGTGTGAGCACGGATGGTTGTTCGTCTGTGTGTGCCCTGCAATTGGCTGGCAACCGGTTCAGGGTGTCCCCCGCCTACTGCTCGAAGACGACCCTCGTGAGGATAAAGCAGATCGGAGAATGAATGAATGAATGAATGGATGGATCAGCAGCATCTTTTTTTCTTGCATCATTGTTCCACCATTTGCAAATTTATCAGTACACTATAAATTAACTGTAAAAGGAGAGACGCCGGTAATTTCCTGTTATTTTAGAAAGCACCTATATTGTAATCCATTCTAACAGTTTAGTCCTGTATTCTGAAATATCTATTATATAAATTATATTATACAGCATTACCTTAGGATTAGTGGGTGGTATGTCGTAATTTTACGCCTGCTATTTATTTTAACAGTTTGCTATGGCATTTTGGATGACAGTACATGACCGCAGGATAACGGTGTTATGGTATTTTTACAGCACACGCCAGTTTCAATATTAAATCTTCTATTTAATATTAATAATAATGAGTCATCAGATTTTATGCCGCTTTCCTGTCACACATTCAAAGAGCCCACAATGTATATTCATTGACTCTTTCACTGGACCAAACCCCTATTGCTCTCTCTTATCATTTCAAAAATATTCACTAACATCCATTAGGCTGCAAAGTCACCCAGACCCCCTGTGTGTGTGTGTGTGTGTGTGTGTGTGTGTGTGTGTGTGTGTGTGTGTGTGTGTGTGTGTGTTTCTGCCGATTTAAATGATGCCTGAGGCAAATTGAGTGGAAGCGTAGAATAACAGCTGTACACCAACATGAGCATGCACCATGCGCGCAGGCTGCCGTGGAAGCCCTTGTAGCATTGCTGCTCAAAGCGGCTCAGAACGTTTCCCAGTGCGCACGGCGTCTGTTTGGTATGCACCATTGGCTGTAAGAGTCTGAGCCAAATTCTCGCGCTCTCCTAATGGCTGCCGTGCTGTTCTCACATGCAACACGATCATAATGGCCCCTCATTTACACATGTACGCCTGATGGCTTTGGCAATTTTATGTATGCGAGGGGGAAAAAAGGGTTCTCTTTTCAAATAAGAAACAGACCAAAGGGTGCTCACATCATACCATATATTTCTGTTGTGTGATATTCACATTTTTTTTCCGAAAGGTTTCCAAGAAAATCAAGGAAGCATGGAATATCTGGGGATAAGGGAAGTGAAAAAAACTCACATAGTACAGTATAGACATTGTGATAAAGTTGTACTTTCATTGTAGTGATAGGTAATGTGTAATTTTACATATGTATATATTAAAAAAACATTTGTCTCAACATAAGAATTCCAAATCTATAACGTTATTATCCAGTTGATACTTCAATTTTTGAACATGGATACTAAGCAATTCTGGGGAGCGTATTATACATGATTTTACATACACTATACCAGGGGTGACCATTACGTCGATCCTGATCTACCGGTAGATCTAAGACAGGTCCCAAGTAGATCCAAGGAGTGTCGAGGAGAAAAAAAACAAACAACCATTTGTGTGTCTTTGTACATGTTAGTAATATATATTTTTTGTGTTAATGTACGCTGCGGGCGGCCCGGTAGTCCAGTGGTTAGCACGTCGACTTCACAGTGCAGAGGTACCGGGTTCGGTTCCAGCTCCGGCCTCCCTGTGTGGAGTTTGCGTGTTCTCCCCGGGCCTGCGTGGGTTTTCTCCGGGTACTCCGGTTTCCTCCCACATTCCAAAAACATGCATGGCAGGCTGATTGAACGCTCTAAATTGTCCCTAGGTGTGAATGTGAGCGTGGATGGTTGTTTTTCTCTGTGTGCCCTGCGATTGGCTGGCAACCGGTTCAGGGTGTCCCCCGCCTACTGCCCGAAGACAGCTGGGATAGGCTCCAGCACCCCCGCAACCCTAGTGAGGATCAAGCGGTTCGGAAAATGGATGGATGGATGTACGCTGCACCCTAATCATCCTATCAGCCTCATTTTCACAAAAAAAAATTTAAAAAATAAAATAAAGCAGGTAAATCTTGAATTTACGGTGGCGCGTGATTACGTCACCGGAAGTTGTTAGCGCTCAGCAGTCTGCAATTGTAGCTTGTGATCAGAGCTGTTGCGCTCTATCTTTCCTCGTCATTATTCTCATTCAGAGTTTGCTTCGTGTACAATTCACAGAGGGCACGGGCAAAGAATAGGAATCTAGGAGGGCCCAGGGAAGCACTTTAAAACGGTACGTGTGAGCTACGATAGTTAACAGGCTGCAAAAGTGCATCGCATGCCTCAGTTTCAGGCTGTTTCTCATCATGGCGTGCGTGTGTGTGTGTGTGTGTGTGTGCGTGCGCGCGCGCACGCGCGTGCCGGTAAGGGTAGATCCCGGGAGGTTAGTTGATCGAAAAGTAGATCTTCGGTCCAAAAGGTTTGGGCACCCCTGCACTATACTATACTTTTGAGAGGCAATTTGCGGAGGTGAAGAGGATTGGGGGATATTACTGCATATACGAGAACGCATTATGAAAAAGAAGTTACTGTCATAATTGATCAATTTATCAATTGCAACAACATCGAGTCTCACCAGAGAAAAGCGCTAACGTAGAGCAAACAACATGAGAATTAAATGACAAACACTTGGAATATTTTGCATGCATACTCCACCTGCTATATATCTAAATAATGAAGAGAGTCTTATCCATTCCAGAGAATGTAGAATTGTTCGAGAACGTTTTCTCTTGTTTCATTCATGCCTCTTGAACGTTGTGTTGTCTGTGTTATTATCAGCATCTATTTTCCTGCAATAAATTTAATAAGCTAACTGGAAGACTGCATTAAAATAAATAAATAAAACAGAGCAAATAACAAAACACTTTGCCGGTATTCTTGTTGGAAAATAATGATGTTATTAGTTCTGACTCTTTAAGACGAAGAACAAAACTAGTCTCTGGAGTGTACCTCATAATATCATCACCAATGTTACGAAAAATTATGTTTTTATACTTGTTTGCTTCCCTCTTCTCTCAAATGGAGCAATCAGAAGTCAAATGCTTCATCTTTCTATCATAAAAAGTCATGTTTTTGGTATCTATCGGTCGTAAGTGCGATTGGCTGATGACCGGTTCAGGGTGTCCCCCGCCTACTGCCAGAAGACAGCCGGGTTAGGGTATGGCACGTCCACAGCCTTCATGAGGATAAGCGGATCAAAAAATGGATTGATGGATTATCTGCCGTATTTTTTTTTACACCACAAAAAAATGGCATTTGACCAGAAATGTGTCCACCTTTTATATGCACTGTACTTGCAGCTCTCTAACCAATAAATAATTGTTGTGTTGCGAGACACAACACGCACTGCGCATGATGACCTGCACTCCCACTGCCGCTGCCTGCACCACAAGTCCAAAATGTGTGATTGACATGAGGCACGAGCAAGTGCAGGTGAAGGTCGTCAGCAGGAAGGGCAGTCGCTCCACTCATCTAGAAGCTCCCTCTCTGCTGAAGAGTGATTTACCAAAGAGGCGCAGTGCAGTGCTCTATGGAGTAGAGTCAAAATAAGAGCATTTGTGTTGATGTGGTTGACGATGTAACGGTTGACTTGGCGCGCATATTGTGACCCCCCTCCGTGAGAGTGACGCCGGTGCAAAATATTGTGCTGGGCCAGCACAACTATGGTACACTGAGGACCTGTGCAGTCTTGTCCCAAGATCCCCTTCCATGCATTCTTTAGTGCCATAGCTGCACACTATTCATTATTAAAGCATAGTGAGGGTGGGGAAAGAGGAGGGATTTTGAAAGGTAGTTAAATAATTGGCCAATGCTGAATCATGGTGGCAAGCCAGAGCAAAAGTTTCACATTCTCTCTGTATTCCGTTTTTGTTTTGAATGCCTTTAATTAATGGAAGACTTTAGGGGCTCTATTTTTGTAGACAGCGCACCTGCGCCTTAGCGCAACTTTCTTGCTTTCATGTTCGAGCAAAGCACGCTGCGCATCTTTGCCAATTTGGCAGACGGGTCTCTGCCAAACTGGACATTCTGACGCAACAAAAGTGTGTCCTGAGAGATGGGCCTAGCGGAGTAACAACTTGGTAGCAGAAAGTTGGTTTAAACCCAAGCCTGCTCAGAGCACATGTAAATACTGCTGACTTCATAGTGCAAATGTGCCTCCTCTCTAGTGTGAGACTAGCACACCGCATTTATAGGAAGTGAAAGGATGGCTTTGCTTGGCCATGATTGAAGTCGCCTGTGACCACTCCCACAGCGGCATATCCCTCCCTCATCTGCGAAATGACCAATGTCGGGTCTTGTCGCGCAAAGCAAGGTCACACACGGCGCCACCTTAACACTGGTCACGAAAATAGAGCCCTGCGACTTTTACCCAAAGTGCCAGGTGAGACAGCTCAGCCACTTAAGTTTCCCTCTACATCGCAGACTTCAAAATGTAAAAAAAACAATTATACATTGTCACTCTCAACAGGCTCAACTGACCATGTTGGTGTGGTTGTTGCAATATTGTTTCTGACTACTCCTTGCTTCCAGTTGGCAAAGCAGACATTTCTCAGCCCAGTTCCTGAATATGTTTACAAGAATGTGTCGCTGCGTCTTTACCTGCATGAAACGCCCTAAAAACTTGAGTATGGTAGATCGAGGACGCAGCAAGTCACTGACAGTCCTTCACACAAAGCTGCACATATTTGGTACTTCTAGTCGCTCCCATTTCCAAAGCTGGCCACTGTTTACTAGCAGTGAGAGGGAGCTATTAGTCATGATCACGGGAACGCAATCTGATAGATCAAAGGTGCTTGTGTGTGTGCATGTGCGTGCGGGTGACTGAATGAATGCACCTGATGGCCTGCGCTGCTGCACGGTGACAAGCGCTTTATTTGCTGACCACCTGAGGCCATACCTGAGTTGCCGATACCCGATGGCCAAGTATATTCATCTCTTCTGTGCGCGTAACACCAGACTTCTGAAACATTAAACATCACCCATCGATTGTCAGAATGAGCATCTTCTTAAACTGTTAAAATGTGGATGAGAAGCAAAATAAATAAATAAATAAAGCCACTAAATCAAATACCTCACATCAGCTTTGTCAGAGAGGCTGGCAATAAATCAAAGAGGCCCACAGCACAACAAGGCATCAAAAGAGATTTGATTTTTCTAAGCCCACAAATACAGCGTCAGCGCATGTGATCTCAATGCTTGAATCGGGTGGCCAAAGGCCTTGTTCCCCTCCACTTGAGCTCTCTGCAGCAGAGGTGGTGGTGTTTAATTTTGCGATGGCTTTTCTCACACACAAAGCGCTAATTCAGAGATGAAAGTGGACTTTCTTGAAAATACAAATACATGCCGCCTGGTGTTACGAGCACAGAAGAGATGAATATACTTGACCGTCGGGTATCGGCAACTCAGGTGTGGCCTCAGGTGGTCAGCAAAAAAAATTATATATACTGTATATATATACATAGTACATTTTATGTGTATATATATATATATATATATATATATATATATACTGTATATAAACAGCTATGCCCTGCCAGTGATCAGATGCCCTTCAGACACTGAAGGAATAATAAGGTAGCCAAAGGAAGAGATTCAGACCACGGATGTTCAGACCTGAAAGCTCCTAACCATGCATGGAGGGTTCCATCCCAAATCCAGCACCCTGAGACTGTTGTCAAGCCGTAAGGAAGTAAGCCGGGGACTAGTGAGTGTGAGAGCCACTGTCCAGGATGAAACATCCAAGCTCCATGAATTAATCAAGGAGAAGATGTACTCAGAGAATGTCTCAGACAATGCGGAACAGAGGATGAGGCGCTGGAAGAGGGACCATCATGGGAGGACAAGCCTCTACACGGGATGTAGCACCGGACCATAACGGAAGTGGCTGATCTCAAGAAGTCCTATCAGTGGCTAGAGAGGGCTGGCCTGAAGGACAGAACAGAGGCACTCATCTTGGCTGCTCAGGAGCAGGCCCTGAGCACCAGAGCCATTGAGGCCCAGATATACCACACCAGACAAGACCCAAGGTGTAGGTTGTGCAAAGAGGTACCTGAGAGGATCCAACACATAACTGCAGGGTGTAAGATGCTGGCAGGGAAAGCCTACGTGGAACGCCATAACCAGGTGGCTGCCATAGTCTACCGAAACATCTTTGCGGAGTATGGACTGGAAACCCCAAGGTCAAATTGGGAAACACCTCCAAAGGTGGTGGAGAATGACCGAGCGAAGATCCTGTCGGACTTCCAGATCCAGACTGACAAGATGGTAATGGCGAACCAACCGGATATCGTGATCATAGATAAAGGGCAGAGGAAAGCCGTTGTAGTGGATGTAGCGGTCCCAAGTGATGGAAACATCAGAAAGAAGGAACATGAGAAACTCGAGAAATACCAAGGGCTCAGAGAGGAGCTGGAGAGAGCCTGGAAGGCAAAGGTGACAGTCGTGCCTGTGATGATCGGAGAACTTGGGGCAGTGACCCCCAAACTGAATGAATGGTTGCAACAGATCCCGGGAACAACATCGGACATCTCAGTCCAGAAAAGCGCAGTGTTGGGTCGGACAGCAAGGATACTGCGCAGAACCCTCAAGCTTCCTGGCCTCTGGTAGAAGACCCGAGCTGAATGGGGGACGGACACCACCCGATGGGTGAGACGAGGATTTTTATATTTACTTTCTAATGTCGTCGGACAAAAAATCTCCGTTCAAGTCCTTTTCCTCAAGCCATAACCACTTGAACGTGTTCCCTAATACTCGCGTCTATTGCACGTATGTCAGCTTGCCTGTCTACCTGTTTGAACATTGCGCTGCGACCGTAACTGGCCGATCACGCATGAATTAGTTTACATAAAATGCTATTCAAATACTCCACATCCAATGATTAATCTGCCTTTCGCGTTTACACGTGCACGCTTTGTGGCTTCCGTTCTCGCCGAAATTTCGAAATCTCCGAGATTTGGCGAGGCCATGAGAATGCGAGGGGAGGGGTGTTACTGTTACTAGTGTTCATGCCGCAACATGGCTACGCTCGTGAAAGCAAAAAAATGAACTCAAACGCGTGTTCGTTCACTGTTGTCAACTAATATCCGGATTAATTTTAGGCAATTTTTCATTGATTTTCCGGTGGAATTTTCATGAAAATTTGAAAATCCGTAATTCCGGGAATATCTGGAGGACTTTCATCACTGCTAATTACATTATGAGTAGGTGGCTGCGTTGCAAAGCTGGCTTGCTCGAATATGAAAGCGCCAGGCTGGCACAGGCTTCGCTCCTTCCTGCCGACTTTGTAATTAAGTCTGCACATGACATTGCTCTTTGTTCTTTGCCTCTCATTTACACACAAACACACACAAATAAGCACCCTGTATTTTTTTGCCAGATCATTTTCGGCAGATGAGAACAAGTGGTCGTGGAGAAGAGAAGCAAGGGGAGAGTTGCATGTGTTTTAGGGAAAGACGGGCAGTCATCAGTACACACCCCTGACACACACCCTTCCCTCACGTCGTCATCAGTCACGCTGAACGGAAGCTGACAGCTAGTCAATTTCCCCAAAACTAAATCTCATCTGCGGCTGTCTCCGATGCACTGACACCGAGCAACAGTGGAACGCCTCAAATGTCACCCATCATTGGCAGCAGATTGGCTTCATCGCACATCCCACACTCACACTAAAACATCTCACTCGAAAGAAGGCAAAAAGCAAAAGGTATAAAAACAAAATACTTTCATAACCATGGAGGCGTAAAAATGCACTGCATAAAACTGAGAGGTCTTTCATACATTTAATATCAGGCTGTTTTCACACAAACTTGGAGCAATTACTCAGCATTTTTCACACATGAACATCTGAAGTGTTGGTTCTTCAAAGGAATATGGTGTAGGTGGAAATTTGGTGTATGCATTTCCATAGTTCATGGAGCAAAACGATCATTATCTTCATAGCTTCGGCAGAACTTTTAACACCGCTCATGATTTATTGGGACAGTGTACCTCATGTTGCAGCTAAAGTGCTCAGCAACAGCTCCCAAAGAGAGATGAGCAACTCTATTTTTGTAGACAGCTCACGTCCACAATGAGAGGTGGAAGGTAGTATCCACCTGCAGATATAACAGTGGTCAACATACAGTCAATCATCCGCAAGTGGAGATCTTCTTCGAGTCTGTTTTATGCGTCTGTACTGTAGACTGCGTAGCTCTCTTGTGGTGAATTTAAAGGGAATGAGAGGAGCCGCATTCAATGGCTGGGAAGCAAGTCGGTTGTGTTCACTCCCAAATGGAGGCAAACGCCCGTGTCTAACAGCGCGCATGTACGAAATTACCAAAAGAAAGAAAACTCCACCTATGCGCACAGTTGGAACGCCCTTTGCGATAGACGTAAGCTGGGCACAAAGAGATGTTGAGAGCAACATTTACACTGACTTCAATCCCACGCCATCCTTGAGTCATGATCAGAGCAGAAAAGAGACTCTCAAACATAGCTTTTCACAATGACACGAGAAGGTAATGCTCAATGTAGTTAATTAACTCCAAGTGCTATTCATGTTGGCTCAGTGTAAAATCTAAAATATGACACGCAAAAATTATTCCATTGCTGTGCCCCGAATAGTGGCAAATGAATCTGATCATGTGCAATATAACGTCCACTTTAAAAATATATACATATCTCCCCAATTTCCCTGCATTGTATGCATGTTTGTATAAAGTTTATGCATACACTGTAACGTGTAAAGTGCATGTGAGTTCCTTTTTTGTTTTTTCACAGATTTTTCTGACTGTGTGGCAACATTATGCCTACCTTGAATTTTAAAACTGCATTACAAGAAACATCCGTTCAATCTTAGCTGAATTCTTAGTTTGCGCATGACACACATACATCGGCCCTTAAAGCTGTTACTTTCTCATGTCACTGTTCGACTCCGCTTTTGGAGGAAGCGCCTGTCTTTGGCCATTGGGTCAGCAGACATGTCATTGGATCACAACATGAAGCTGAAGTGAAGGATGGCATCAGAGAACAAACATACATGGCAAACCATACGCACGTTCTCTTCTTCAGGCAAATGGATTCCTGCCAAGCTGTCACACATCATTACACCTTCTTATCGTCCCCTTGCCTTTTACTCGCTAAGGCTCCCGAGTGTGTCAGAAATGCACTGTGATGTTCACGGGTCGAGCATGCTTCATGTCGATGTGCTAATAACCCTCACACAATAAGGCACAAACGTATTAAAACCATCAAAATCAACAGGGACAATCGTTGAGGACATTGAGAAGGAATAGATTACCAACATTGCTGCTGTGTTCAAAAAGTGAATGTTCAGGGCTTCCCTTTAGATTCTCTGAAAAGTGATGATTTTGAAAGTGCAAGGATTCTGCCCAACGACAGGTCTATATATATATATATATATATATATATATATATATACAGTATGTACTGTATATATATATATACATATATATATATATATATATATATATATATATATATAATGTTGTTAAATTGCATGTATTTAGCCATATTGAACTACGAGGTGTATTATATTTATTACCATCTGTCCACCAACTGTCAAAATGATTATGGAGCATTTTCATCTACTGTAATGTCCTGGGTAACATATAAAAACATACTACAGGAACAGTGAAAAAAAGTTTTTTTTGTTGAATTTATTTCTTTGTTTATTTTAATTTCGTCAAGTGGATGCACAAACTGAAATCATCTGGATCTCTTTTTTTAAAGTATGTTGTGTGGTTACATTTTTTTCCAGTAAGTAGATGCACAAAATACACTTATTGAAAATAAGACAGAGACACTGAAAAAAGTGGCTTGTTGAATTTACCCAATTTTATTTTGTCAGGTGGTTGCACAAAATCAAATCATCTGGATCAAGATACATGTTTTAAGCATACTATCCAGTCATTTTAATAATGTATCTGGAACGGGACGATTTCATTTTGTTCAACCACTTGACAAAATGAGATTTAGTAAATTCAACACACCATTTTGTTCAGTGTCCTTATTTGATTTACTCAAAGTCAAAAATTAAACAATGTCAATGTCAAAAGGGCAGTTGTGTACAAAACAACCAATTCAAAAGTAATGAGGGGCCTTCTAGGACAAACCACAGTCAACCAGTCAGTACAATGGTGTTTGTGTACCAATACTTTTGTCCACATTTCAATCCCTCGGCCCATTAAAGGGCTTTGGCTTTCTTGTGTGGTAATTTGAAATGTACGTTTCATCACTTGGGGGCTTGAAATGATTGCACAGTGGAAAAATGCCCCACTATTGTGATTGGCGGAAGTTGTAATGTCATTGGGCTGAAAACCAGTACAGCCAAAATCACACGCATGCGCGTGCGCGCGCGCGCGCACACACACACGCACACACACACGCACACACACACACACACACACACAGGCATACAGTCGAGACAAGAGACAACTTTGTTCAATGATACATGAAATTAAACAATTCAGCAGAATTGCAGTGAGGAGCGTAAAATACACAGAGCTCATTCTGACAATCGATGGGTGATATTTAATGTTTCAGAAGTCTGAAAGGCGCAGTTTGACTGACACACTGTATGAAGTGTACAAAAAAAGTTATTGATCATTGTTTTCTTGCACAGGAACACACATATTCCCTTGTTGGTATAACCTTGAATTGAGAGCTGTGAGACAGATTCGGAAACTGGAGAGGGAAGACAACTAAGGACAGAGGGTGAAAGAGGTGAGGGTGGTTTCAGGATTCAATGGTCTTTTAAACCATCAAAATATGTGACACGGACTAAGCAATGAGCTTACAGGTACTTTATGAATTTCTCACAAATCACACCTGGTTTCCACTGGAAAATTTTACTTTTGTTTAATGTGAAAAGGAACTTAACTTAATTTGTTGTTTTATTGTTGTCTATATAATATTTGCTCCATGTACAGCACTTTGAATACAGCGACGGTTGTTTTAAAGTGCTCTATAAATACAGTTGAGTTGAGCTGAGTTGAGTTAACTAAATTAGTTTCATTTCTAAGTTTGGAAATGTCAGTTGGACTAACCTGGCGAAATCAAGATTTAATCATGATTATTATTCAGTAAATTTAAAATGTTAAAGTTCCCGTAAAATTGATTCAGAGATGTGTTTCATAATACATGTTTGAAGACAATTACTGAAATCATGTGCAAAGACTGGTTGTGAAAGTGAAAACATGAAAATTTGAACTAATTACGGATTTTATTACATTATTTAATAATTTTATTTCAGGGGTAGAATTGAATGGTTTGTTCAACTAAGGATGTAGCCAATTTTAGCCTAGGAGGCCAGTATCATGAGACGCTTAAAACAAAAAAGAAAAGAAAATGTTTTTTTTAATGATTATTTTAGGAGAGTGATGGTATGTGCAAGTGGCACGTCTCAAGTCATAACCTTCATTACCCAAGCAAGTCCCAAGTTACTGTAAAATTAAGCAAGTCAAGTCGAGTCACCACCAAATTTCTAGCAAGACGAGTCAACTCATTACTTCGTTTCGGAAACTTATGAGTCAAATCATACATTGTTGCTCAGTGACAATACATGAGTGATAATAAAATGTTTTACTTTTGTTTAATGTGAAATAATACGTGTCTTCCCAAATCTGATAGCGTGTGTAAATGGGTGAATGAGAGGCAATAACTTTGTGCACTTAATAGGTAGTCACTTTATGATGTTTATTGAAGCTGACAGGCATTATTTTACAGGGGCTGCGCCACGTCAAATATGGCGGACAAACTCACGACCAAGAAAGTACTCAAGGGGTTACTTAACGGTTACTTTTTTTTATGGGATAGTTTCAAGATGACAGTCTCTGTGGTGTGTCCACTCTATTGCATTAGTGGGTCTTCATTTAAATGCAGAACCGACATCAAGTTAATATTTGACCAGCTATTGATGAGTTGAACTGTTGAGCTAACCTAGCTAGCTTAGCTTCAGGGGTCACGCAGCTAGCTTACCTGCATCTGACAGACAAAAGTAAATGTCGAAGGTGTCTCTTATCTTGGAGTTTCAAACCTTGCATGTTGCTACTGCCTTTTTCTTGGTTTCATCAGAACACCAATCCTTGAATCTGAACGCTTTCATATTTGGTAATACGCAGCCTTTGTCGGTGGCCCAGGCATCATTGCCGGGGTTGCCAGATCGGTGGTGCGTACGACGCAAGCAAAAAAAACAACTACTTTTCTTTAAAAAACAAAAGGCACGCAAAATTGAACAAAAAAAAAATCATTTTTTTCCTTATAAAGTACTCTTTTCCATTTTTTAGTCCATAATCATAAACTAGACGCGCTTGCCCAAAAAAATCTCCAGTTTCGTCTCATCTGTCAAAAGGACATTCTCTCAGAAGCTACGAGGCTTGCCCATATAAATTTTGCCTCATCACGTTCAAGTGATTCTGGTCACTGTTCCTTTGTTGAACAGAAAAGTACCAACTATTTTGTCCACATGCAAACAAGTCCTCTGTTGTTGCTCTTCATCTTTACGCGCTTTGTGTGGTGTCAAAGCCAATGTGCATGAAACACAATGCGCACATCAGACAAGGCTCAGCATTCAGTGGGAAAGGTGAACATCACTCAAAGCTTATGCCTATGCAAGAAGGTGAAACATCCCCAGTTGGTGTTATAAGATACAGTTTTCCAGCCACAAGGTCTGCAGTCTCTTCTGTGCTCCGTTAACCCTGTGGCCCTTATTTGCATTTTATAAGGAGGTCGTCACTCCACGAGGAGGGTTATCTCCTCTTTGGAGGCGGCAAAGGATGAGAAGGGGGAAGAGTTTTTATCCTGTCGAAAAGATAACAGCCTGACTCAGGCTTATCAGCGGATGATGAAATCCACGCCTCTGGCATACTGTGTATATGCATGATTGTGCATGTGAATATGCAGTGTGTGGTCGTGTTCACACACATGAACCGCAGCAACGCGCCACAGTGGATCTGAACTAACGACCTCCACCGATACACTTGTGTGTGTTTTCAACAGCTTCTATTCTTCTCTCATCCATTGACCCTCTTTGTGTAGATTTTGCATTTCACCACGTTGTAATGCCACAATGCAGTGGAAGACCGATGATGATATCAGCTTATGTTTTCCACTCATGGTATGAGTTTTGTTCTAGAATTCATGTCTGCTTTAAAAGTTGCAGAGTGCAAATGATGAAATGTGTTCTTGTGTCAGTAACAGGAGAAGAGCAAGCGCAAAAAGTAAGCTGGCCAAGACAGTCAGGCGTCACGGGTACATAAAGGAATCTTTAAGGAAACCCAAAACCTACATGTCAAAGCACAACTTATTTTCTGAGGGTATATATAACTTTAATCTCACTGCATCAGTGGAAGCACATGCAGAAGTACTAACCCCCGGAACAATGTGCTCCAAAATATAACACACCCTGCAGCAACACATACATTAAATATGCATTGAAAACAGATCATTTTTGCGACTTAATCAATCCATTCACACATTTACTGTGCGGTTTAGTGGAGTATTGTTTTCACAAAGCAGAAAAATGGGTTAAGTAGCCTCAAAATGACTGCTTAATAATTCTTCTATAATCATAGCACATTACTGTTTGCATTTTTTAAATCTATGATAGCCAGATGTCCTTATTTAGAAAGTTCTTTGCTGAGTGAATACATCTGGATAAGTGCCCAAGCAAAGCATATTCATTTCCAATCCTAAACTCCTTTTTAGAATATGCTTTGAAATGATTTTCTTGAAGTAGTTATCCCATATTACCTTCACTTAAATGACTGCAACAGTGCACTGCAACTTGAAGAACTGTACTGATTATACAGAGGGGTGCATGCATCTCATTTAGCAAACTCGTGTAGCTACAAATGAGTTAACCAAACCAAACTTAGTTCCTACAATCAAGATGTGGGGTGAATTCACTTAAGCACAGATGAAGCCAACTAACCTTCTGCAGCAGCTGCGAGCCTGAGTACTTTGCAGAGATTGACTTCATCTCTCCACCAAATGCTGAAGCCCACAGTTTCACTCTGCAGGTTGAAATACAGGATTATAAAGGCAGAAATTTAGAAACTTACTCAGCAAATTTGATGATCTCAAGAGTCACAACGAGATTCACCTGAATGGAGACAAATCGTCAACTTCCTCGTACTGTACGGTATAGTGTAGTGATAAAGGTACAGTCAGAAACAAACAAAAATTTACTCACACTGACGGTGGGATGCTTTGGTGCGAGCCTCCAACCTCAGTTATGCCGTTACTCAGAGTTGAGGAAAGTAAGAAAAAACACGCACTCCACGCACGGACCCTGCCCCGTTCAACCCGCATTTTGCTTGATCTCCGATGCACAGTGCTTGTTGGGTTTACGCAGCCACTGTGGAGAAGTGTCCCCCTCCAGAGAAATAATATTGAACGGGGGAACCAAAAAAAAAATCGCTCAATCAGCCAAGCTGCCTTTCTGATAGATGCATGGTGGACAATGTGTGGCGACGCGCAAACGATGCGGGACTTGTCGAAAGTGCGGCGCCAGTTCTGTCACACACCTCCTATGTGAAAGTCGAGCTTGACTTCTCCGGTAAGAAAATTCCGCTGTCTTTGCGTTACTAACAGATAGAGAGGAGGAGAAAAGAGAGGAGTGGTGGTTCAGGTGGTGCCTGAAAAACGCATTCTCTCTCTCCCTGTCGCTCGCTCGCTCGGCATTTGGGGATTGGCTACTGAGTATGCTGTTGTTGAATTACGCCATACTTCTGACCCAAGCACACACTCGTATCCCTCCACGCTCTTCCACGCGCACGCACGGACGCACGCAAGCGCGCACACACACGCACACACACACGCACGCACACACACGCACACACGCACACACACGCTAGCGTTATTACAGGGCTTTAATAGCTGTCCTTTAGCTTTCAAGTCACATCAAGTCATGCACTATATGGCCAGTTCACTGAAGCAGATTACTGTTAAAGTGCTGATGAAAAAAAAGTGGAGTGGGTGCATACAAAAGGACGGGGTGTGTGAGAACTGGGAAGGAGGTGTTTCGTATTGTCTCGCTTCTTGGTAGATGGGTGATGACATGACATTTCTGTTGCATCCAAGTGCCCCTTTGGAGCAACGTGGCACTGGGAACGTGTGAGCATATGGCTGGTGAAAGATGATGAGACGCCTTCAGGCGACACATCCCATGTGACAGCTCGTATTTGTCTTGGAGCTGCAAATATTCTGGACATGCTTTGTGAAGAGGATCAGCAGCACTGAATAACCTACTGTATATTTGCACATTGGTGCCCTATGGAGACACGGCTTATTGAGGTGATGGATTCAAGCTTTTCACCCACACTTGGTGTGACACTCAATTGGGTACACTTTACGACATCATCATGAGTTTCTCAATTCGAATTGTTCTAACCACAGGACAAATACAGTGGCGCTTTGAGATACGAGTTTAATATGTTCCTTGATAAGACTCAGAACTCAAATGTTCTTTGGACTTATATGTATGTATTCTATTCCATTTATTATAACATCAAATGACCTCTGCTCGATTGCGAAGACAAAAAAAAGTTGCCTTGCGCCTGCCTCCTTGTCCCTCTCTCTTTGCATTACAAAACACGATATGTCTGGGGGACGTCACTTGCATCAAAGCGGAAGATGACTGCCTGTTCATGTTTGTATACTGCATGCAACTGCACTTACGACAAATAATTCAGCACTTCTATGCAGCCACGAGCCTGGTTATATTCAAACTGTCCCCTTACATGCACATTTTGTTAAATGCTATTTCTCTCAAAGTGCCTGTCCTGTCTGGTACGGGTTCACATTTTTCGTGTGACACATTCCAATTTCAAATCATCCTTCCATACTGAAATTAATAGAGTTGCCGTTTATCACTCCTTCAGTGTCTTCACAGATTAATTTCACTCAAATGAATCTTACATAATTCAAAGTAATTAGATCAAATTTCAGAAGTGTGTATCGAATTGGATGCAATTCGCATTTATCAGGACCAAAGAAGTTCTCAGTTTCAAAAAGATTGGTAAGGCATGCTTAAACGAATATACTTTAACACAGTGATGCAATTCATGAGCCCATCTATGGTGTTTTGCACTGTTTTTTGCGGGGAGGGGAGGCATTACACTAAACTGTCTCATCGAAAGCAAAGCTATGTGATTGTTTGAAATACAAGTGTAATTCTTTTTTTTTTGGTTTGTTTACTTTGACAGTAAACTTCATCTTGAAGTGGCAAAAACAGCTTGAAGCCTTTTTTTTGGAAAATGCATTTTTGTCAGAACATCATCTCTATAATTTTCCTCCTTGGTTTGCTCCCACTTTAATTTCTGTTGTGCTCTTCTTTTATTTCGGCTGCTCATCAAGGTCAGCTTGGATGAAACAAAAGATCCACAGGGGAAGGGTGTCTTGACAGAACCTGAAAAGCTGATCCACTTCTGCACAGACACAGCTTTTCATTCATTCATGTAAAAACCGTACTCCAGACATTTTACTTGTAATGGAACAAAACATTTTGAGGAATTACTCCGTGCTATTTTGTTCATCTGAACTATTGGACAGAAATTAATGGTCATTCTTATATAACTCCGTTTGTGGAGTCATATATGTGGTCAGTAGTTTCCTCAATGCCATTTGCTTGTGAAAGCCATCAGGGAAACATTTATTGAGCTTCGCTCCCAAAATGGATCATGTCCTTGAACGAAGGATTTGATCTCTGATCTTGGCCAAATACCAAGGATGGCTGTGGCTGCATTTATTTATTTATTTTAAACGAAGGTTGGTTAAATCTTTTGGGCAAACATTAACATATTCTTCCCAGTTGGTGAAAAATGACTGACATAAATAGTCCTCAAGTGCAACTGTCTTCTTCTACTCTTATTTTAGCTCACTGTGAGAACTCCATGGATGCATGGCACCACACTGCCCCTATGAGGCCAAAGTGCGCACAGCAGAAGCATCCAGTATTGATTTGTGTTTAATTTTTTAAATTGCTATTACTTTAGAATATTTGATTTTACTTTCCTATTTTAATTTCTGCTTGTTTTCTTTCAAGATATTTTTGAAGTTTTAAGGAATTCCAACACACCAACAACCATTTCAACATGATATGGCAAGAAACACAATCCCCAAGGTCCCAGGTTTTTAGTCCAGCAAGTTTGTAGATTTGTGAAAATGAAAATATTGAACCAAAACGTAAGATAAAATAAAGGGGACCCCCCCCCCCAAAAGATCAAATAAATGCAGCAAAGAGATAAGAGAGATGTCCCATTTGCAGGTTGAATGTGTGCAGAGAGTAAGGCAGGAAAGGTGAATGTAGCAGAATGAAAATGCTTTACACGATACACAAAGTCATTATGTACTTGACAAAAAAAAATAATCCAAGTCTTCAACATGCAGGGATAACTGGGCATGACGCTGTGATGGTAGTTTGGAGTAGTTGAGTTTGGGTGGTTGAATTAATTCTAAGTTTTGAAATCAATTAATATATATATATATATATATATATATACAGGTATATATATTCATTGATCATGCGACCATCACAGTGTCATGCCCACTTATCCCTGCATGTTGAAGACTTGCAGGGATATATATATACATATATATATATATATATATATATATACAGAGAGAGAGAGAGAGAGAATCCAAAACAAAAATGAGTTTAAATTTTACTTTTGGGAATGTCAACAGGGGTCACTACTGAAGAATTTTTGAACAATCACTCCCTCGGTGTGTGGATAAAAGGGTTTTAGTGAACGCAATGTAAGGTGCAAAGTGAAATGTAACTGATGGCTATTTTATGTAAATCTTTTAATCTTACACATTGGTCCTTGAGGTTACATGCCTGGTATGACAGAACACTCTCTTCATCATTTAAGATAGAAGCATAATATTTACACCACGCGGGTTTGCAAGCAGACGTGACTCAGCAGAGGATACCTGGAGGCACTCACACTTGATAATAAGGGAGTCAAATCCCAACGGATGTTCATTTCACCCAAGAATAACTGCAGGGCTTGCGAAAGAAAAGCAGAGCACAAGTGGCAGCTTCACCAAGACTCCAGGAGAAAATCATGAACAAGAATCCTCTATTCAAATGTAATATTTCAAGGCATTTCAAAGAGGAAATATCACATTTGACTTGATATTGTCAGAAGTATGCCATTTATTTCAGTTGTCACTGGTAAGCCAATTCAAAACAGCAATGCAATGTGTTGGCAATTAAACAACACATTTATACTCTATTTTTGAAATTACCTCTGCAGACTTTTGGAAAACTATTTCATCAGAGCATTTCGGTTCGCCTGAACGGATATGCTTGATTGCAGTATCCGCCAGATGTCCCTGTTGTTTTAAGTTTGAGGCCCCAAAGCCTCAAAATAATGTTAGCACATACAGTATACCTGTACTGGCAAAAGGACTTCCCCCAACTCCCAAAAACAAGTTTCATTCTGCTTTATCTGCCCATGACTACGTTCAGTGCCGCCCCAACGCTTTATGGGGCGTTATACTGAATGTGAGTTTGGACCAACTGCCACCATGTTTCCGATGTTTACAAGAAAATAATATTGACGCTTTTTGTGACACCCTCAAATAGCCAAGGGCCAGCAGATGCTTTGTTCACTTATCCACGTAGTCACTTTGTGCATATATACTTTATGTGCAAAACTAATTTGGGTGGCGGCCCGGTAGTCCAGTGGTTAGCACGTCGACTTCACAGTGCAGAGGTACCGGGTTCAATTCCAGCTCCGGCCTCCCTGTGTGGAGTTTGCATGTTCTCCCCGGGCCTGCGTGGGTTTTCTCCGGGTACTCCGGTTTCCTCCCACATTCCAAAAAAAACATGCATGGCAGGCTGATTGAACGCTCTAAATTGTCCCTAGGTGTGAATGTGAGCGTGGATGGTTGTTCGTCTCTGTGTGCCCTGCGATTGGCTGGCAACCGATTCAGGGTGTCCCCCGCCTACTGCCCGAAGACAGCTGGGATAGGCTCCAGCACCCCCCGCGACCCTAATGAGGATCAAGCGGTTTGGAAAATGGATGGATGGACTAATTTGGGTGAGGCAAACTATCTTGGCAGAAGAGATATAATACATTTGCGAAAGTCATCATCCACAAAATGCAGTATAATCAAGGCAACATATAGCCCCCTGCATCGGTTGAATATTCACATAAAAATACACTTACGAGGAAAGTCTCCACTGGGCAAAGCGTCAAATAGCACATGACTGATCTTACTTCCTGTCTACACAGGAAATGGTGTCAGAGCTCACCAGCATCTTTCTCCATCTATAGGACAGCAACTATGGTTTTCCATGGAAAATAAATATTATTTAAATGACGCTCAAACTGCATCCTCCATCTCCTAATAGGAAACCCCATTGGCAAAGGTCTGCTGTTATTCTGAGCAGCGAGAACGAGCAGACAACGTAAACGCTCTTTATTATGTTTGTGTTCACAAGCACTCCTTATTCTGCACAAATGATTTCCAGTTCCATTTTATATTCAACACCTTCCTGAAATACACCTTTGCTTTTCCCCTCATTATATTGTCCTTCACATATTTTCCTGCCTTTCATTTCCATCTGATCGAATCAGATGTGAATCCAGTATTACAGTATACTGTATGTGTTTCATTCACAACTTTATTTGACAAGGCCTACAAATTGCTTACATTCCTGGGTGTGCAGCAGCATATGTGGAGCACCATGATCCATTCACGGAATTCATATTTGCCACTGGCCCAACAGGCATGTTGATTAGCACCTCATTTACAATAATAACATGCCCAAGGGCTAGAATTAGACCCTCCTATGCTCCTATGCTGACAGGAGAGGGGGAATTCAGAGTCTGTGGTTGTCTTGACTGCAAGGTGCAATTAAAGGTTGACTTGCCAAGCCTCGACAGTCATTAAAGAGCACCATTGGAGCAAAGCAGTGATTGGCAAAATAACAGCAGTCATTGTGAGCGAGATATATATATCAATCTCAAGTTGTGATAGCAAGTGGATGTACCACCGGACCATAACAGAAGTGGCTGATCTCAAGAAGTCCTATCAGTGGCTAGGGAGGGCCAGCCTGAAGGACAGCACAGAGGCACTCATCTTGGCTGCTCAGGAGCAGGTCCTGAGCACCAGAGCCATAGAGGCCCAGATATACCACACCAGACAAGACCCAAGGTGTAGGTTGTGCAAAGAGGCACCTGAGACGATCCAACACATAACTGCAGGGTGTAAGATGCTGGCAGGGAAAGCCTACATGGAACGCCATAACCAGGTGGCTGGCATAGTCTACCGAAACATCTGTGTGGAGTATGGACTGGAAACCCCAAGGTCAAAATGGGAAACACCTCCAAAAGGTGGTGGAGAATGACCGAGCGAAGATCCTGTGGGACTTCCAGATCCAGACTGACAAGATGTTAATGGTAAACCAACCGGATATCGTGATCATAGATAAAGGGCAGAGGAAAGCCGTTGTCGTGGATGTAGCGGTCCCAAGTGATGGAAACATCAGAAAGAAGGAACACGAGAAACTCGAGAAATACCAAGGGCTCAGAGAGGAGCTGGAGAGAGCCTGGAAGGTAAAGGTGACAGTCGTGCCTGTGGTGGTCGGAGCACTCGGGGCAGTGACCCCCAAACTACATGAGTGGTTGCAACAGATCCCGGAAACAACATCGGACATCTCAGTGCAGAAAAGCGCAGTGTTGGGAACAGCAACGATACTGCGCAGAATCCTCAAGCTTCCTGGCCTCTGGTAGAATACCCGAGCTGAATGGGGGACGGACACCACCTGATGGGTGAGACAAGGATTAATAATATAAATGTGTATGTGTGTGTATATATATATATATGTATGTGTGTGTGAGACGGGAGTCAGTACTGATTGTGGCAGTCTCACTCCGTTACACACAAATACATATACACACACACACACTAACATTTTTTTAACTGATGTGTAAAAAAATGTGAAAATGAGATTCTTGTGAAGGTTGCACTCAATAAACTCTCCTTCTGGGCTCTTGAACTCCCACAATGCAAAGCGGCTTATTTAGAGGCTCCCCATCTCAGTTTGGCTGTAACAAAGGAGCCGTATGGAGAGCCCTGCAGGGCTCTTCTTTCTGACTGGCAGCTTTACATATAAAACAGGCGGGCCTATCTGTCTGTGCTCAGACCACTGCCACAAAGTGCCCAATCGGCAGCTTTGAGCTCTCTCAACAGCCTGACGCCAGAGTTCTGCAATGGGAGAGATGAGCATTCAGCACGACTCACTGATTGATGTTTTGGGGTCATCATGAACAATCGTGATTATTCATTTGTAGTCTTCCTGAAATATTTGTTGATGTACATTTCTTATTGACACGTGTTTTCAATCAAGTCAGCATTTGAATGGGGTCACTTTAGTCCTCGACTGGCCTGGCATACCATGTCAGACGATTCTTAGGCAATTAAATACTGACATCTAGAGGATGTCCTGTAATATCACACCACCCAAAAGCAAATGGTTAGTTATTCAACATGCATTTTAACGTTAATTGAGGTAAATTACAACAATTTAGTCCCATGTGGTAAGAGAAACGTATAATTATAAAGAATATAAAATATGTACCCGTGCAGTTCCGATGGTTCCGTTTGTGGCAAAAAAGTAGACACTCCTCAACCACTAATTTCACTGCAAGTGCATCTTTTCTCTCATTGCAAGACAATCCTATTCTGACTTCTACTGGTTATGATATGAAATTACAGCTTTCTTTCTCATGTATGGTTAGACCAGGGGTGTCCAAAGTCGGTCCTCAAGGGCCGCTGTCCTGCCTGTTTTCCAGCTCTCCCAAGAGCAACACACCTGATTCAAATCATCAGGATCGTTCTAAAGCTGCTTCAGAGCTGGCTGATGACCTGATCATCTGAATCAGGTGTGTTGCAGCCAAGCTGGAAAACAGGCAGGACATTGGCCCTCCAGGCCCGGAGCTTGACATGCCTGGGTTAGGCTAATATTTTTGTCCTTTCCACGTGACAATTGAATCTAAAACGAATATTATTCATGTTTGTAAATGTACTCGTCCATATATTAACGCAGCACAAATTCTCCACTAAATATCATTTATTGTTCAATCAGTTGGTCCTCGGACAAACTACCCGCACTCATTTCGTAGTTTGTAGGATACACTTATGACCAAAGAACACATTTGACACTGCTACAGATTGACAGAACTGCCATATTGAATGTTAAGATATCTACTTATTGTCATGCTGAGACTTTTTTTTTTTTAATCAATGGTAATGACTTACTGATGCTGTTATTGTTGCTAGTGTGGCTTCTGGCATAATCGTGGCATCAATAAATCCCAGGTGCTGGATGGCATTCCATCGTGTATTTTTTCTCTATGGCAGGAATTTGGATTTACAGTTACAGTTAGATTGACTGCACTTGACTTCATCAGAACCCATCTTTAAACAAAGTCAGACATATGCAGGAAGGGGGAAAATAATCATAACACCAATCCTCATCTGTTTGCACAACATCATGTAATTTTGGTTCTAATATTAGAATTAAACAGCTGTTGTAAAGAGATGCGGATATTTATCCTTTTCTTTCGGAGTTTGAGCATCGTTGTCCTGTACCAGTAAGTTTTACATTGTATAGAAAAGAAAAGATGAAAAGAAAAAGAAAAAAAGACACTTCTGTACATGTCTTTGTTTTGTACATAGCTGAAATGGTTAGCTCTTTTACACAATATCTCACTCAGCATATTTTTAATGGCAACACCTCTGAAGCTTCACGTTGGCAGTCACACCCAGTGTCTTGTCCAAAATCTTGACTCTCAAAGAGCCATTTCACCGGAGAGATGCATACTTGTGTCGTCCTCAGGCGGGATGTCTTTTGCACCATTGTCCTTCGTATAGTTTTTAAGTCTTCTGGTCAGTGCTTTTGCTACTAACCAATGTTGTGCTAGTTTGTAGAACCGCTCGCCACTCATCTACATCCATCTGGTCCGTAATAGGCCATTTCACAGTTAAATCCCAAGCAGCAGTCTTGTTTAGGGACGGCATGAAAGACATGGAAGGCTCAGAAGGGCCGTTCACTCCAGCCAGATGCTAGACCAGAATTTCCTTGCTTTCCCATTCTCTTGGAACCCGGAAGCTTCTCAGGCTCCTTTTGCTTTGTGCCTTGCTTGCTTATTTTAAACTGCACTTCATGCAACACTTTCAGATTATCAGGAAACGCTGCACTCGCTCAAATTGCCCAGCTTTTTCACGGCATGCAGCTAACAGGACTATTCCAGTGCTAAAACTGGCTGTTTGAAGCTTATAGTTGTTGCAGCAGTAGGACGATGGATACCTTAGAGAAATCTGGAAAGATGATGACTGGCGGAAGCTTGTGGTATGACAGTTGTGAGTGACCCATGTGTTACTTGCATCTAAATTGAGAGCATCTGATGTTAGCTGTGTCAGTGACAGATAGCCCGGTAAGGGTCGCATGGCTGGCTGGGGTAAAGGCCGCTGTTGCCCCTCAGGGCCTCAGGACTCTCCTTGACCTTTTGACATTTGGATCATGAACTGTCGGCCCAGGAGAGGCTTGAGCATCCGGACAATGGATGCCAAGATACAAGTCAATGAGGGAAGAGTATCCCGCATTTACTTACAAGTGATTTACAAGGTTTTCATGTGAACAGGCATTTTGTTGAAGAAATACTCTGTGGAGGATACTTTTTCCATGACTTGCTTTCTGCCACAGGCTTGCTTTTCCTCTCTTTGCGCCTGTCCTCTTTCCTCAAAGGCTGTTCTTGTCCGGCAGTTCAGCCTCTGGACTCCGGGGGAAGTAGACAGTTGCCTTGTGCTCCTCATAGCGGTCAATGTGCTTGAGGTGGACCACCATGTGCAGGGCGTAGGCCAGGACCAGGAGCAGGATCAGTGACGTCACCAAGCCCATGAGGATGGCCGGCGTCAAGAAAGTGGCGCAGTCACTGGCCGACGCAAACTTGTCCGACTGCACGTTGAAGGCCTGAATCTGCAAGAGAAGGCAGAAATCTGAGAGATGAGGCTGAATTCAAGGGGGACAAGTGGCTCTTACTGGGTTTAGCGCACACAGGTTGAGACAGCCTAGCAGATGGCCAAGCACACTGAGTACAGACAGGCCAACAGACTGCCAAACGTACGCTATAACAGACTGATGGTACACCAAAGGAAATGGCTGGCAAACACAGACATGCAAAGTACAAAATGGCATCAAACGAAATAAGTTGCAGTAGGAGAGAGTACTACCATCATCCTGAACTATGAATATTTCAGAAACCAACGAGGCTTGACCGTGAAAAGCAAATTCATAGCCATCAGGGTGCGGTCTTAAAAGTAACAATGCTGATTAATTCTACCTGATTTATGTTGTTTTAGTTACACAAGTGTATAAAGTGAGTCATGATATAGATCAAAGGCATTCACACTACGCATTCAACAGAAGGCTACATGCTAAAAGAGTTGTGGTGTGATTTTAATTTTTCTCAACACGGGATCAGCGAGACCAGCCTCTGCTTGTCTAAGGAAAGTAGCCTGAGGTTACAACACCTGCGTCCCCTTTATGAGATTGTACCTGGAAATCTGTGAAAGTAATGTGCCAGTTGGCTGACGTGTCGGTGTGGGAGCTGGGCACCAGCAGAGTGTCATATTTGTGCAGACTGCTGACGTGCTGGCAGTGGTAGGACGACGTGGCTGGGGCGTAAACCTCGCTGGCGTTGAACGTGGCCTCCTGCGTCCAGTTGTAGTGGATATGCACACTGTCTAGCGTGAACCAGTTTTGACCTGCTGCTTCGTAGAAGGTGTTTGACATCTGAAGCCTGGGGCAGAAGGCGTACATAATATCCTGTTTCAGAAATTGAACTCAGGGAAAGGAATAATAGTTTTGTTGCAGATTCTGCGTGACTATTTGACACAATTGGAATATATTAAGAGGAAACATGCTACATGATGGCAATGCCATGAAGTCTGGGCTCAGGATTTTCTGTCTGCATACAATGAGGTGGGCGGCACGGTGGACCAGTGGTTAGCAAGTCGACCTCACACTGCAGAGGTCGACGCGCTCTCCGGCCTCCCTGTGTGGAATTTGCATGTTCTCCCCGGGCCTGCGTGGGTTTTCTCCGGGTACTCCGGTTTCCTCCCACATTCCAAAAACATGCATGGCAGGCTGATTGAAGACTAAATTGTCCCTAGTTGCGAGTGTGAGCGCGGATGGTTGTTTGTCTCTGTGTGCCCTGCGATTGGCTGGCAACCAGTTCAGGGTGTTAATGGCCTATCCCAGCCGAAGACGGCTGGGATAGGCTCCAGCACCCCCCGCGACCCTTGTGAGGATAAAGCGGATCGGAAAATGAATGAATGAACACAATGAGGTTCTTATGTAGTATTTCCCGGATTTCCAAATGTTGCCTGCATTCTGTGAGCAGTGCTTTTTAACTCCAGGTTGACAAATTCAGATCAAGGGGAAATGTGCATTCAGTAAAAGGTGCTGATTGTTGAAAACTAATTCAATAGGTACCTGATCACCAGACCTCGCAAGTCTTCCACGTCACCAAATTTTAACGAAAGCCTGTAGAAAAACAACATTAAAACATCATTCAGGCCTGGAGTCAAACAACATTCTGGCTGTGACCTGTTGACCTCCTGCCCTCAGGGAGCCGTTACTTGTGTATCATAAAAAGTATGAAACGGACTCAACAAATGTTTTCTTCCCTTCCCCTCCTCAAAGCCATTACCACCCTAAGCTCACACATGCACTGAGCCCTCCCTGACCCTAACCCCTGTTTCTTTTTTTCCAGCTTCTACACAATAGTCAATCTTGGAACACTGGGCAATATCCAAATACTTTCCGATACTACTAAGACGACAGTTCTCTTCTTTATCTTCTGGCATTTTATTTATCCTGACGTTCTTTTCATTTTTAAAATTTTATATTCTATATACTGTACTTGTCTCAACTGGAGAACGAGCTGCTTTTAATCTCATTGTTTTTGCACATAGTGATATAGATAAAAGGTATTGCAATCGAGTCAAAAGTAACCTTGAAACAAATATGCTCACTGACCACATTAGGCACACCGATCCCTAGCTGAAATCATTGCCAACAACAAGAAATGTTTCACAAATGTTGCAGTTTCAAAGAAATTGTCATAAGCTGATCATGGATTCATTCAATAACGTTTTGATTGTCATCTGACACAGTTTTGATTGTCATCTTATGCAGCAGTGCCTCCTGTACTCGATACTTAATTTGCACGTAAGAAATGACAAAGAAATGGACCACAAGGAAGTAGCACAACAACATGGCTGTAGTTGTGGTTACTTACGTGGCCTTCTCTTTGGTGCAGACCGAGCCTTTGGTGTCCACAGGTGAGTTGGCATTGAACACTCTCTCAGTCAGGTCAATGAAGGTGTGGTTCTTGTAGCGGATGGCCAGGCGCTTTGCCTTGAAGAGAATGCACGTCTTGCCGTTGTAGGACACGCTCAGGGGGCCGTACGGTCCCATCGGCGACTGGAGCAGCTTCCTCTTGTTGTGAGACATTCCTGCATGATGCCACTTGAAGGGCTGGGAGAAAATAAAAGAGTGGCATAGAAGACAGTTCATTTAGTTCAACTTCCCTGAGGTTGAAACGCCAGACCACGTGTATATAGCGCCAGCAAGGCCTTCTTAGCTGGCCTCATATTACAACCTATTATACATTTTTATATTCATTCCAAAAATTATTTTCACTTAATCCCAACAGAATTTTCTCTCCATTTCCTGCTAAGCGCATGATGGATTTTTTTAGGGGGGGGCAATCAAATTTCAGCCTCTTTGTGCTACCATCTCCGTGTAATCTGCCCAGCGCCTTCAAAATCAGCTGTGCTGGCCAATGAACCGCTAAATCAACAATGGGACTGTTTCTTTAACCGAGCGGAATTCATATCCATCTCCCAGGGCCATCTAAGTGGCCGATGATAAACTTTGCATCCTCTGACTGCTTGGTCAGAGCAAGCCCAAATTGGACGAGCAAAGCACATCTGTAGCAATCTGCATCCATTAATACATTTAATAATCCGCGTCTATTTTATTTTGACGACGATATGTTAGTAGATTTGTTCGTGCCGGTCCACAGAGCAAAGGTTAATAAGCCAGAAGCAATGTAACTGCAACTCTGTTATCTAATGAGCTGTTCGCCAGTTTATTATTATTTTTCAATCTTCCGACCACCAGTACCAACAGTTGAAAAATGGACGAAAGGAATCGCACATTGGCAGGAACTGGCTTTATTATGTCCCAGGAATACTTTGCCACGGTAAAATAAGTGTCAGTGGTGAGCAACCACTTCAAATGTTGACTGCAATTCATGCGATCCGTTTGTTGTTTATATTTTATTTTACTTTATTTTTTTTGAAGGGTAAAACGCATTTCATACACAATTTAAAATGTATTCCTACACGGAGATTTGCATCGTGATATAAATTGTTTAGAGTCTCACATCATGCCTCGTAAAATGTTTCCCTTGCTGTCAAGCAGAAACGCTGCTCCACTACAATTTGTCCACTAGGGGGAGACAGTAAGTGAATTATTCTTGCACTGTACAGTCAGTAATCCAATTGTTACCCATTTGATTGAATTGTACTTAAACTAGATGATTGAATTACAAAACATGTGTGATACTGTTAAACTAAAATCTTAATTGCAATCCACAATTCCATGATGTAAGATCGTAAAGAATCCTTTGAGAGTTGAGAAAGTCGGCCTTGTTCTAAAATGTTTGTGCATGGCCTACTTGTATTTTGGGCAATGAATGAACTGCGATAAGTCGATTTGGTTTCAACAGGTGATTAAAGGTGAACTGTTTAGTCATTTTAGAAAAATCACAAATGAAACATTTTTATGTCACAGGTAAAGTAATTAACAGAATGGACATTAAATAAAGCATGAACAAATCATTTCTATTTCTTAAATTCGACAAGTGACAAACTCAGACGTGTGACGTCACTTTGAGACAACAATAGCGGAGCTCTCAATGGAAAGTGTACAAAACCAATCATAAATCGATTTGCAAAGTGACGTTTGAAACTTATCTGAGGGGATCCAGATGTTTGAAGAGTTACAGGAAGAGCAAGAGGAGATTGTTGCTGAGATGTTATTGGCCCATACATGTATGTATACAGTACGTTATTGTTTCCAACTCAATACTGTGTCGTGCTGTAAATTGCGCACGGTGGGATTACCTACTTGGTCCATGTATTCCTGCCAGCACTGAGAGCACACATTATATTGTGTTGGTGTCCTACATTGTCATTGCTAAGGTAGTTCTGTTGAGTTTTCGGCCACTCTTCACATTATATGGGCAGATATTGTTAGTTGCAAACCATTAAAGATGATTCCCTCTATGCACTGACATAGTTTGAAATCTTTTCAGACAAGATTACATCCATGTATAATACTTTGAATCAAATGTTTTCATAATTAACAGCCAGAATTATTCATTGATTGACACCCACCTTTTTTGCAAATCTGGATGAGAAAACAGAGTTCTTAGAAGTGCTTGTAACAAGAATGCACATCGACACTGGCGTGAAATTCATTCGCTTTGTGAGAATGAAACTGTTTTCTTTACAATTCGTCACCTTACGTTCCCTATTCTTCTCTTTTGGCCACTCAAACTAAGTGTCAGCCTGAATGTGAACAGTGCATCGCCACACAGTACTGAGGCATTTCGCCGAATAACTCAATAACAATGGCTAAGAGCAGATAGCGGGACAATCAACAATGCAGTACAATTGCTGACCGGCACTCAGCATTCTGTAAATAGCGTCAAACGATGGAGATTTCTGAACAAAAGCCTTTTCATTGTTAAATGCATTGCTATGGGTCTAACTATGAATCTGGGTGGATTGTGTTAAAAAAAAATTTACAGAAGTGTGCTTGAAATGGTTTTAGCTCTAAGTAATGCTCAAAAGATGGTTGGCCCAGTTTACTTCATTATTATGTTCAAGGGAGTAGGAAGAAGTAAAAAACTTATCTAGTCCTACCCCGTTATGTGATTGTATCTAATAAATCATTTTTATATCAATCAGAAAAGTAAGAGGAAAGAAGTCTCCATTAAGGCTCATACTTTACCCTTAACCGTGATATTTTTACAACTTTTGGTTTGTATCGGGATTATATACTTCCACACCCTGACACTCTTGTGTCAATTTTCTCTTAAATTCATAATGGATATTTATATACCTTTCTCTATTTATCAACTTAGTTCTGATTTATCATTATATTTAATCATTCTTGACCTTTAACATAGCTGGAATCCTAACCACAAAGTGAGAGTAATGTAATCAGAGTTGGATTTGTATCAGTCTGGAGCAGATGTGCGCTGTGAGAAAAACATGATGTACGGCACCCTGTATGCTACCAAGAGCTCCTCCATCTCTTTGCTTAGAGGCTACATCGCATTGGAAGGCTTTTGTGCGAAATCCAGCACTGTTTTGTAAGACATTTACTCTGAGTGGCTTTTCTGTCTTTATCTACGAATTACGGGGTGACTAAGGGTTGCAAGGTTTCATCTTGTTTTTCATGCCACCTTTGTGAATGCACTATTTAAAAAGCAGAGACTACATCAAATCCTTTAATCTATATGAAGCAGGAGCATATGGCCACACAGATGTGTCATTTAGAATGGTGCCGCATGTGCGTGCGTGTGTGTGGCAGGCAAAGATGTTCCTCCAGTGAATGTGACACCAAGGAAAATTCTCCCATCCAAGGTCACTCACAGCGGCAGAGTGCTTTATTTGGTTTTCATGCGCATATAAGATGCGGCTGCACGAGTCCGAAGTGCAGATGAAGACACAATGGCAGGCAGGCAGTGTGCGTGCATACCTGCAGGATTCTCCTGAGTGGGTTTTCATCTTCAGGCGTCAAAATAACCTCTTCGCTTTCTAAGCCATACTCTCCATCCTGACCTGAAAACACATGATTTGGCAGCGAAAGGTTACATCGGAATACACATTAAGATGATCCCAATGCTGCTGTGCAGATTGCAATGCAATCATAAAAGTTCAGCCCCTTTCACACAAACACACACGCATGCCACTGACACACACATGCACAAATAGATCCTGCCTACACCTCTGCGCTCAAGCGTCGCTCTATTTCCAGTTGTTTTGCGTCATCCCTGTGACTCACCAGCGTTTTTTTTTTTTTTTTTTTCTTGGCACATTATTCAGTATCTACAAACATCCACATTTCGTTGCATCACAAGATTGCCCAAATTGGAGCAGTGTTAATCTGTCTTTTTGTCAAACCATCTAAACAGTAACATCTGCCAGATTTGGGAGGCGCATAAAATAACACGGTTCTCACTTCTGTTTGCATTACAGTGACACAAAGATGTGCGTCAGGAGTAAAAAAGCATTTGTCAGCATGGGCGGCTTGATTGAATCAGGCCTTCCATCAGCCCATGTTTGTCACTCACTTACTTGATGTGACTCTTGTGGCTTGTTTGGGGTTCTCTCTGCTGTGGAGCAAAAAAGACAAGACAACATGAGATTCTGAGCACACCGCAGGAAATGAGACAATGAGAAGTCATTGAAAATAATGCTCCGCAATCAGGCATGTGCACAGATAGCCTCCTGGTGGCGCTACTTTTGCCCTGGGTGAGAAAAACTGCACTCTGCCTGAGCCCATTTTTTTCCTGAATTCACAAAATGCAAACAATATACCCTCTCTGTCATCAATTTCCCTCAAAAATGTCTGGATATTAGACGGGTATTTAGTCGAGTTATCCGCAGTGCACACAAGCAAATGAGATTTGAACTGGGGTGTGTAGACTTTTACTCTAGCTTCACCTTCACCTACTTTGTAGATAGGTTTACTGACTGTGTTCATAGTGTCAACAGAAATTCATTCTTACATACATCGACTACTGTCATAATTGTGTGAATAATTTTCACAAAGGTTGCCTCATTTTTTTGGCCTTGAGCACCTGCCCCTTAAACGTCGATAATGTGTATGCACACAATGTGCAAGTATCGTGAAGGAATCAGTGGTCATGATCAAACCCAGTGACAACATTTGAAGCGCCACTAATGTATTCTGCACATTCAAACTCCAATTATGACTTCACAATCTGACGCTTTCTTTCAACCCGTCAATATTGCAGTTGCTCCACATTCCCGCTAAAACAATCCTGCACCACCTCAGTCAAGCTTATCCTGTTCCTTGTAACCGTCCTGTGAAAGACGTCACACGGAGGAAATTGGCTTACTGGGCGGCACTGGATGGGCCTGATCTACTTGTCGGGATGCTTTGCTTTAACTCTGTGCTCTTTGCTGGTTCGTTGGTGATCGTAGCTTGTTTTAATTAACGTCTTAAAGATCTTTCGCAGGTAGCATGACAGCTTCAGTCCACCCTCTGTGACACACTTATTTTCCAGTTGAATTGTTTATTCATGTCGCCTCATGACAGCAAACAAGAAACTTGAGATGTGCATAAATGCTGTGAGATAAAATGAGACATATGGAATCAATACACGATGGAGTAAATATTCATGTCGAGTTGAAGCACTCAAACGTTATTCAATGGTCACCTGCTGTTGTCAGAGAATGTTAGCATGTTTGACTGTGCAAAAATGAATCGATTAACAGACAGCTAATCGATAACCAAATTAATTGACAACTTTTTTTAGTGAATGAATCATTTAGAGACCTTGTTGAGCAAAAACATTTTCAAATTTCCTTTGCAGAATTTTTTTTTGTCTATTTTCTGACATGTTATGGACCAAACCAATAACTGAATCCAAGTCTATTAGTTTGTGCGTTTTCTGCACTGTCAATTTGACAAGACGTCCAGTTTATTACTGTAGCAATGGAAAACAAAGGTTTTATTTGATTCCTTAATTAATAAGAATAATAAAAAAATCTAACAATGATTTGACTATTAAAAATAATACTTTTATCACATGTGGTGACTTACTGTCAAACCTACTTGGTGCACAAAGCAGGGAAAGGGTACATCCAACCCGAAATTTGCCCTAAATGTTTTTTAGCGCAGTGACTTGCCACATTTATCCATTGCTGTGAGCCAGTCAAGCTGAGAATTTGAAGCAGTTGGGTTGGGTTTTAGCCACATTTGTGGAGAAGAAAATCTCTTGACGTCAATGAGATGTTCAGCCCCTTTCTGAGGTGGTGGTTGTTGCCCAAAGGTTTTTTTTTTTTCCTTTCTGGCTGTGCACAGTGCCTCAGATGCAGATGACAGGATTTCCCATCACATACACATGAAATAAATCTCCCTGCAAATAGATTTTTTGATGTGAAAAATGAGACCAACATAAATATGCATACACCTACTACAATTTACAGTGTCTCTACATAGCTGCAATAAAGTTCTAATAGTTTCCCCTGATATTGTATTGTTGATGTTTTTTGCTTTGTAGCAGAAGACTGAAGTTTTTGTGTCTGTTCATAATTCACACCATGCATGTGTATGGAAGATTACAAGCGGGTTTTTACAAAAAGATCCAAACCAAGGTGGAATCATGGCTTCCCTTCTGAAAGAACTGCACACAGTACTGCAGTTTGCCAGAGATATTTATAAAATAGTCTCAGCAGTCTGGAGCAGGTATCCACCCATCTGGTGCAGTTTCCACCTGAGCAGTGTTATATAGATGGGTGCCAGGTGGATTAGGATTAGTGGCCAGGTCAACTGGAGTCTGACCGCGGAGAGACAAAGGCCACAAGCAAAACGAAGATTAATGAAGTCAGATTCTGCAGTATGCTGGAGACTGCAAGTGCTAACTGACCAGTTTGAGCCCCAATTCAACAGTTAATAAATGAAACCTGGCCAGTACATATCCAGGTATGGCCATGTCCTTTCTTTCCTGAACAAGCCCCCGACCTACATTCACCGGTTGAATCATACTGGACAACGACTAATAATACGAGCCTAGCTTGTTTAACTTTTGGTGACATAGAACTTGAAATCCAACTTTTATTTATGTTGCACATTCTCTCCACATAAACCACTCGTGAAAATGTCATGGATCACTCATGATGATGTAGCCACGCCTCGTGAGTAAAATAATCAGACAAACTTGCTAACATGCTAACTGAGGCCGACCTACATTTCGGCTTCTGAACTGATTCAAAATGAGAATTTACCAAGGCTCCAAATATTGATTTGTCTTGGTGGAACAGTTTTGCCAATCAATGATTTCATTTAAGGAGCAAACCTCTAATTTGTGGACTTTCTTTGTTAATCCCAGGGACATGAAGCAACCGTTTATTAAACAATAAAAATATGGCAATGACCAAATAAACCGTGAGTTTAATTTTTTTCTATAATCAAAAGTTTTAACATCAAAAATTCACATTGTGTATAGCAGCAAACCATATTTTCTTGTCTAAAAGCAAAGATAAATTGATGAAAAAAACGACTGCAATTTTATAATAATGCAATTTTTGAAAGAATTTATTGTGCGTATGTTGGATGCAAAAGTCAAAATTAAAACTCAGGGCTCTATTGTGAATAACATTACTGATATAAGTATTTCATACTGTATTAATATACTTTTCATCTTTTGGCCACTCCTCCTGGCTCACACTACATCAAAACGAAACTCAATTCATTTCTCGGTCTGGTTAGCGTGTATGATTTTCTCTCCAAATGCTTATTCATTTGCCTGCTATTTTGCTGTTCAAAGTTAGATGCTTTCCACTTTAACACGGTTCCCGCCAGATGCTCAAAGCATTTAATTTTGTGTTAACCGTCCAAGCATTGTCAATACTAAGTTAGCTTAGCTATTGGCTTCACCATCTTTTCTCATCATCCCTTCGTGAGAAAGATACTTGTCAGACATGTAACTTCTTCGCCACCACGCAGGTTAACGAAGCAACCCTACAAAATGTTTAGGTTCACTAATAGCTAACCGAAGCTTGTTGCTAACCAGTTACCGCGACGTAAGTGGCACCAAGCGTCCCTCAACCCTCGACTACCCGCGGTATGTGACAGCCGGCCCACCGAACCTTATTTTCTCAGTATGGCTATGTAATATGATTTGATGAGGCACAAAATGCAAAAAAAAAAAAAAAAAAACTGATGTGAAGCCGCTTATTTCGAGCCTTGATAACTTTCAAAATGTAGGCCCTATATTTTGACTGGGAAAAGCAAGGCAAAGCACTTTTGCTCATCTCGCATGTTTTAGACACTTATTCACACAAGCAAAAGCACAACATCCAAAAGCATTTTCAAACACAACAGTTAATGACATTTAGAAGCAAAGCAGAGAAAGCAAAAGTAGGATTAAAGGACAAAAATTAACAGAATGTTTAAAAGTAAAGAAATAAAAGTTGTAAAATGACGAAAAGAAAAGAAATATTTCAAATTGTTTAGAGGGCCTTCATCAAAGGTCTGGTGAAAGAAAGCACAGTTTTTAACCTGGATTTAAAAGAATTTACACTTGGGGCTGACTTCACTTCTGTTGTCATGTTATTCCATTTGTATGCAGCATAACAGCTAAATGCAGCTTCACTGTGTTTCCTTTAAACTCGGGGCTCCACTAATTGACCCAAGTTGATAGATCCCAGATCACTGGTGGGTTTATATTCTATCAGCATTTCGTTAATGAATTCAGCTCTTTCCACTAAGAAGACCATTACAATAATGAAGTCTAATGGAGATAAACGCATGGCTAAGTTTCTCCTGGTCCGCTCTGAGCGTGCAAGCCCACAGTCTGGATATGTTTTTGAGCTGGTAAAAAGGCTGTTTATTTGAAATAATTGCTGAAAGTCAAAGGTGACAATGGACAGCAAGTTGCTAAAATGTCAAAACTTGATGACTGCTTAACTGCAGTACGAATAGCTCTTATCTCAGTCAAGGAAAAGCTGCACAGAGGGAAGGGGGTGGGGGGGGGGCAAAAAGAGAAGAAAGAAAACAAAATAAGACATAGTTCTTGCACATGCAACACAACCGGAGCTCCATCCATCTCACCTCGTCAGGCCTCAGCTGGCCGAAAGGGACCAGAGGAGTGCGCAAGTGCTAGCTAAAGCACTCGCGTTTGTTCTTGTGCCAGTTTGGTGAGGTCAGCAAGCTGGGACTGCTGAGGCCGCGTCATTGGCCGAGCCTGTCACACGGTGCCTGAGTGCCGAACATGCCCTTTTATATAATCAACGCCACCCCTTTGGCTCACCTCACTCTCTCCTGGTATGTCTCTTCAATTTGAACATGCCCGCCAATGTGCCGCCTGATGTCATGAGGTTGTCATGAATTGAACACAAAGCACTGCGGGGGACTACTTATCGAGAAGGCCACCGTCACATACATGTTCATGTTATTGCTTTTTGTTTTTGAGCAGCAATGTATGAAACAGTACAAACATGCGTATTCACATCTGACTGACAACTGACATTTGTCACGCACGTGATGACCAGAGGGCAAAAACAGGCGATTAATGGATTGTTAGAAATTTGTTCTCAGACTTTTTATACTCGGTACCACCTCGAATAATATCTAGCTCTCCAAGTACAGCTATATGGACAATAAAATACTAAAATATAGTATTGTAGGGGTAATTTACTGAAACAGAGAGGTTTTGAAAAAAATATTTGAATTGATTCTATTTAATTTGCACGATTTCCTTCAAAGTAGATGATGTAGGTGTACTTAAAAAATGTACAACAAATTGGCTACAACCAGTAAACATTCCCTCTCATCTACTTTGTGACTTAAAAACAGGGCTCCTTCCGTTCCTACGGCAATGTAATCCAAATTTCTTGCCATTGCCTATCACTGAGTAATTGATCATTTTTCCCCATGGTTGCCTGAAGAAATTAGGTCAAAAGCTCGACCGTAACAACTACTCTGTCTTAAATATCAAATAGAAAACATCAAACGCTGGCATTTACTGGATCTGGTGGGGCACTGCAGCAGAGTCTTCGGACCTATTTTGGTGAAGAACAACCTGGCTTTCTGAGGATGGCCGAATGCCATCTCAGTGGTGTGCCAGTATTTGGTGCAACAGAACACACTGTCGTATCAAGTTCTCTGCATCATTTGCCCATCACTTCATGGCGCATAAAGTCGAGTTACCATTAAACGATGTTTAGTTAATTACATGAATGTCTATTTTATTTAGCTTTTGAGCAAAAGACAGTAACCGAGCTGTATACTGTATAGCTTGTATCGATGAATCTAAAAACATCAATTTTGCGGACAATACATTATCACATTTCAATATACAGGTACGGGCGGCCCGGTAGTCCAGTGGTTAGCACATCGACTTCACAGTGCAGAGGTACCGGGTTCAATTCCAGCTCCGGCCTCCCTGTGTGGAGTTTGCATGTTCTCCCCGGGCCTGCGTGGGTTTTCTCCAGGTGCTCCGGTTTCCTCCCACGTTCCAAAAACATGCATGGCAGGCTGATTGAACACACTAAATTGTCCCTAGTTGTGAGGGTGAGCGCGCATGGTTGTTCGTCTCTATGTGCCCTGCGATTGGCTGGCAACCGGTTCAGGGTGTCCCCCGCCTACTGCCCGAAGATGGCTGGGATAGGCTCCAGCACCCCCCGCGACCCTAGTGAGGATTCAGCGGTTCGGAAAATGGATGGATGGAATATACAGGTACATGTATTTGACTAGTCAACACAGAGTGAAGCTGCAGTCGAAGTTGAAATTTATTGGAAGGACAAGCGATGTTTGCGTCATGTGGCTCATGTAGAGTCGATCACTAAAACCCAACAGTTGTATTCATTTAAAAAAAAAAAAAAGGAGTAAAATATTGACAAAAATCCTAGTCTGGGCAGGTTCTTTCTTGGCCTATGAACCGGCACCATTTGGAATAAATAATTGGGAAACGAAAACAAGTCTTAATCCCATGCCTCACAGCTGTAGGCTGGCCTATGAATAGATTTATTAGGGCAGATTAAGCGGAGGTGTTACCCATCCATTCCTGCTAGTTAAGTGTCGAAACTGATGAACGCTTGATATGCCTCAGAGATCAAATTTTGACTTGACTCATTAGTTTCTGGATCTTTACATATACTGTATATTGAGGTCAATGTGACAGTGTTTGATGAATTCAAGGGTTGATTTGAACCTATGTTGTCTCTCCCACCCGGACAACCTAACTACACAGCAAAAAAAGAGGTTGAGCACTTAGGGCCCATTGCTCGGTGTAAAAACTTGCACATCCTTATTTTTTTTCCGGGGCAAGCCTAGTTTATTGTGTTTGGGAATTTGGCAGACCGCGCAACGGCTCGATGGGTGTTCCGGCGGCCTGAGGGTGTTTTCTATTACATGCCCTCAGGACACCTGACAATTTGGTGATAGAAAACAGATTACCGGTACACTTTAGACCAGGTGAAACTCGGTCTAGATTTTGGCACAGATGGTGAAATACGATTCTGGTGGATTTCATCTCGGCGCAGGCAGACAGATTCTGTGCTCCATAGACATGCGCTGTGGATGTCATTGTATTTCATTCATGACAACAACAAAAGTGCATCGAACTCTCTAAATCATTATAGAAATCAATTAATTGAATGTATTATTTTTATTATTATTAATTGTTATCATCATTATCTTAAAAATATTTTTAAAGGCACCTCCATGACAGCAGCACGATTGGTGTGTGTGTGTGTGTTTGGTTGGTTGTCATACACAGACACCCACTTGAGGATTGATGGCAGTCTCCAAGTGACCACTTTGCAGTGGCCAACTTTAGGTTATCCCAAGTGGTGATATTTTTTCAGTTACTTTTCAATATATGTGAGCCAATTTTGTGCGTTATTATTCTGCCATGTTGACCACATGCATGCTCATCTGTGTTGAATTTAAAGGGAATGAAAGGAGCTGCTTTGATTGGCCGGAAAGTCAGCTGTGTTCAGTCCCACAACGGCGCAAACGCCCAGTTCTTAGTCTATGAAAATCAGAGTCACCACATTTTGTCGAGAAAAATATTAGCATTGAATTAGTGTTCAGAAAATAAAGGCAGCACATTTTAAATAAAAGGGACTAAAGCTCCAACTGGTTTCACTATACTATTAATATACCATCATATAAGCTTCCAATCCAATGTGCAGATTGTTTAACTACACCATGAACATGCAATACTGTTATTTATCAATATATTGGTTAGTTCATGAAAGAGGCCTTTTTACAGTCTGCATGTTTGAAAATATTGAAAACTCGCACCAATCCCTTCTGAAGCGCACTTCTCTTTCAGCCAGCGGGATGCTATTTGAAAGTTTTCAGAAAAAAAACGAGGCTTTACAAGCTGCTCTTACATAACATGTTGTGAGTGTGTCGCAGCTGAAAACATTGCCGTGACTTGGGAATCTGAGGCAACGAGCCATCACATTACTAAGGTTATGGACAAAGTTTGATTCTGGGCAAATGGGATCAAACTTTACATTCAACTTCAGATGAAGTAATGCAGCCCTCTGCCACCATAGCAGATGGCTGTGAAAGTTAAAAATGAGAGCAATGCCATGAAACGAATCATTTCTGAAACGGCGCTTCTCTTGTCGGACTGTGAAAAAGAGCGTCAAGCAAAGTCAATGGATGTAAATTATCATTATTACTATGTTATTATTGTGAGGCCCAAAGTGGAAAATAAATGAACAAAATCTAATTTCTACATTCGTAAGTTTAGACCATCCATCCATGATTTCATTTTCTGGAGCACTTGTTCCCTTTTGAGCCATATGACTCGGGGAAAAAATGCAAACTGATGAGCTCAGAATTTCAAGGCAACAAACTTGATGACAACATTTTCAGTTGGGCAAGTCAACAAGATATTTTAAGTTTCACAGTTTTGAAATCTGGCTTTCACTACTTCACTGGCACTTCACTACTAAGAAAAAAAAAGTGGACAGCAATAATTGTCCCATGTATTGTTCCTGAACTTAAAGTCAATAAGTCAAGTCAACAGTATTTATAGAGCACTTTCAAACAGCCATAGCTGCATACAAAGTGCTGTACATGGAGCAATTTAACATGCACAATAAACAGTAAGACAAATCGGTAATAAAGGCGGTAGAAAGCACCAAACAGTAAAACCAAGAACAAATCTAAGTCATGCTGAGTCGAATGCCAAAGAATACAAGTGAGTTTTGAGGAGGGTTTTGAAGATGGGCAGCGAGGAGGCTTGCCGAATGTTCAGTGGGAGGTCAAAGATAGAAACACAAACAATACAGCAAATTGTTTTGGAGCACTGCGTTTGGCTGGCAACCAGTTCAGGGTGTCCCCCGCCTACTGCCCGAAGACAGCTGGGATAGGCTCCAGCACCCCCCGCGACCCTTGTGAGGATTAAGCGGTTCGGAAAATGAATGAATGTTTTGGAGCAAACAACTTGCTTGCTTTGTTGTGCTATGATTGTTGCCATAAATGTCAATACAGTACTTTATATTTTAAAGTTGTTCCAACTTAAATTCTTGTTTTAGCCCCCCCCCAAATAAAAAGTTGCATATTTTACAGTAATCGCAAGTTAGCTGCATTGTGATTGTGGACAAAGCATCAGCTGGGAATTCATCCCACACTCGCAATATGACAGTCAGCAATTTGAAGCGCTACACTACCAAAGGCAAGGTGTAGCCTGCCTCTCCGACGACCTGCGTTTTTTTGGTCCACAGGGAGACTCAGACCGTGACCCTCCAGTTTCAAAGCGCAAATCTCTACAGTTCAGCCACTGCAGGTCCTGACCTCTTGTGCCCCTTTATTTATTATGTATCTGTCCCTTTAAAGATGCCTTTTGTTAAATGTAATCATGTCAATTGTTCATCCCGCAAAAATGCATTCACTTGAAGCATTTGCGCTACTTAATTGTCGTCGGCCATCACGCAGAGGATGGCTTGGTTTCCAAATCCGAACATCGCTTGGGTTCAACACCGCTGGTCGTGTGTGTGGTGACTGAGAGCTAGCGAGGCCCATAGGTGCCGGCTCCGTGTCGCCCTCGTAACACTGTTGTGAGTGACAGTTGTGTTGGCCCCTGAACGTTTGATCCGAATGTGACCCGCAGGACTGCAACATGCAGACATGTCTGGCTATGTTTCCCTTCCCCGATCTCCCTCTGTCACCCCCTCCACCTCGAATCACTCCTCCTCCCTCCCACTCTCTCTCAATGACTGCATCGGTAAATTGACTCCAGCAGACCACCCCTGATGCATCCTCTCCTCCCTGTCCCATGCTTGTTTACCTTCTCTCCATGTCCCACTCTCCTCCCTTTTTTATGTCCTCGCCAACCCCTTGCACGCTCGCAGCCGGCGGCGTTATTTAGCGCCCTCGTTTCGGACCCACACTACTCTACATAGACAACAGCCTCATCTGTGATCGATGAGTGGCATCTGATGCAGTCCCCAACACCGAGGCAAACAATGGCGTGCGGTGCAGCCCTCTCGAAACACAGGCAGCCTTCACCATTCAGGAGGCCGCCAAGGTGAGATGGAGAGGCAAGACGACAATGGGGAGGAATATAAAGGAAAGAATGAACCTTGCATATACACACACACACACACACACACACACACACACACACACACATACACGCACACACGCCTCTTGGGCTCATAGCGATGGAGAGGTGGTTGGCTTTACCTTCTGTCCAAGATCTCAGGCACTTCATCGTAAATGAGTCCTGGCTGCAGCTCTTCCTCGGACAGAGTCAGAGCAGTCCGGCTGAAAGCAGACAGCAAGGCGATGGAACACAGGAGGAATGCGTGCGCAGCCATTGAGGCAATGAGAGGAGACTGCCGCTGCTGGAGCGCCGCTTCATAATCTGCTCTCCAAGCGGCGCCTGGCTCCCAGCTCTTGTGAGCGGCACTCGCCGCGGCCAATCAGCGGCGAGCACAGGGCACCGGCGTGCGTCACAGTCCCCTCGCTGCTCCCCCTCCTCCTCCCGCTCCTCTCCTCTCCTCTTCTTCTGCTTGTTTCACGCCGCTCACCCTCCCACATCCACTCCTGTGCTCTCCATCCACTCTGCTTCTGGTATAGACACAGGTAGCTGCAGGCCAGTCCCACATATAGGAAGCGGCTCACTGCATTTCACATCCCGTCATACCTTTGCTGTCCCCAATGTTATCCTCACGCGTTTGCGCACGCGCGTACACACACAGACACACACACACACAAAGTAACTAGAGCAAGCACACACGCAAAAAGCTGTGAAAGTCAAGGTCAGATCACAGAGGGAGATGGGAGGATGTTGACAAGAGGAAGAAAAAAAAAAGCAGAGCCACGACTGCATGACCTAGATCTCCAGCGTGCTGCCACAAGAGCAGAATTAATTCACTTGATCTATGCGATGTTGTGAGCCCACAGCGGAGGAAATTGTCCACTGAGGCTGCAAATATGGATGACAGCAGCAGCTGAGCAGCAGTGGGACGAGACAGGAGGAAAAGGTCTGACCGTCGGTGACCCTGACCACTGTTTCAGTTTCCGCCATGAGTGTTCATCTGCCATGAGTTTGACAAAGATCGCCTTCTCACAGCGCGCATTTCCATAAGCAATGAGCGGAATATCAAGAGTGCTTATATAACAAAATATTTTGACCGACTATTGTGGGAGATTTTCTCATCGATGCATGGCAAGTGAGTCACACTGATGCCGTCTGTCGTTTTGCGCTCACAAGAGCCTTGCTTTCTCGTTTATCATTTGGAGAAAAAAAAAGATATGTTTTGGAGATGCAGCATTCAGATATGTTCAACAGGATCATCTGAGAAATAAAGTGACGGAGTGGGACTTGACTTCTCTTTTCCAAAATAAATTTCCTCACACTTTCATGTTACATTTCTCATCGCGGAAGGAAGAACATTCATACATTTTTAGTGATAACTGTCACAAGATGGATGGATGAGATGGTCAAAGGTCAGAACGTACGGTATTTCCGGTTGGTCTTCTGCAGCCACACTTTTTGCAAATCTGTGTGGATGAAACCAAAACAATCCATCCATCCATCCATTTTTTTTTACCCGTTTATGCTCACGAGGGTCGCAGGCATGCTGGATCCCATCCCAGCTGTCTTTAGGTAGTAGTCCACCCTGAACTGGTCGCCAGCCAATCACAGAGCACACATAGACAGACAACCATTTCTGCTCACAATTACACCTAAGGACTATTTTGAGTGTTCTATTAACCTGTCCTGCATGTTTTTGGAATGAGCGAGGAAACAGGAGTGCCCTGAGGAAACCCACGCAGGCACGGGGAGAACATGCAAATTCTACACAGGAAGGCCGAAGCCGGAATTGAACCCTGCACCTCTGCACTGTGAGGCCGATGTACTAAGCAGTTGGCCACCCCCAAACAATGAAAAAAAAAATCCCAAATCATCAAGGTCAATTCAGTACATAAAATATCTTGCTAAGCGTATTCTCTTACCTGCTTTGACTTCCTTGTGTGACATCTCATTCTGAATCCATCAGGTTTGCCAGATATGACCTCATTGCACCCTGTACAGCATTAACAGCTTCCAATCTAGCACGAAGTTTAGAACATGGAATTGGGTGGCCTCACAAATGTGAGTGTAGATGAATGGTCAAAGATTTTCTGAAGCACATCTCATATTTTGTGGAAAAAATTCCCAGATGAAGACGAGTTGAAGCTGTTACACAACGCTCAATTCCAATGAATCTGGGACATCGTGTAAAACGTATATTCAAACAGAATACAATGATTTCCCTTTTTTTCAGCCTCAAACACAAGCTATTTAATATGCAAACAGATTTATCACACTTTTTGGCCGTTGGTTGGGGGTGGGGGGGGGGGTAGTCTCTCATTTTGAATCTGATGCCTGTTGTCTGTTCCAAAAAAAGTGGGGACTGGGGAAACAAAAGACTGGCTACGTTGAGAAATGCTCAACAGACTCCAAGCGATACCCACTCAAAACACCTGTTTTAAATGTTGCGCAGGTGAAATAGATAATTGGAAACAAGTGAGTGTTGCGATTGCTTCCGAAAGGCTCAGTTGATCACAAGCAAGGATAGGACAACTCTCTCTGCGTGTGAAAATAGTCAAACAGTTTAAGGACAATATTCCTCATTTCCGAACATTATCATCCATGGTCCACAATATCATCAAAAGATTCTGACAATCTGGAGAGATCTCTGCACGTAAAGATGAAAACCAACATGAAATACCTGTGACTTTTGATCCCTCAGGAGGAACAGCATGAAAAAAAAACGGCATCATTCATCCTTTGGAATAGATACTTACTTGGGCTCAGGGACACTTCAGAAAAAATTGTCAGTTAACACAGTTCGATGCGACATCAACAAAAGCAAGTAAAGAAAAATGCCATAAATCATAACACCCAAAAATGCTGATTGGGAATCTTGATGACACAATGGGAGCATATACAATTTGGTAGTCAAGCAATTTAATCATTCGTGGTGCTGACTTGACTTGAGAGATCACCCTGTGCTGTGAGGTTCCTGGCCTGACTAGGTCATATTCAAAAGTCAGCAGATTCTCCTCTTTACTCATGTGACAATTTCAAGTCCGTTTGATTCACATTTAGTGACATAAAAACATCAATAACATCCCCGCAAACCTTAATTATCAACGTCATGGTCCTTCCTTGAGGAAACTACAATATCAAGTGTGTCAAAGAAAGACATTAAGGCTCCACAACTTAGTGTGCAAGGAGGCTGGGGTGTCGCAAGGGGCCAATATGGATCATCTGTGTATTGTCACACTAACAGGAAGTGACTACAGGCTGTCTCAGCCTGCCGCAATCACTTCAACAGGCCAGTGTGTCAGTCTGCTGCAGGGAAAGTGCAGAGTAGACCATCACCGCTGTCAGCGCAGACTGACAGCACGCTTGAGAACATCCAGGTGGAACGACGATGTTCCCCGACCCCCATCGGTAATGTGGAAATGCATAGATTTGGTGTGACGTTGTGTTTTCAATAAGTTCATTTCCACGCAGTGGCTGTGACTAGATGTATTTTTTGAGGCACCTAGCGTCTACTTTTGTTCATCCGAGTTTGTGTTTGGCCCTGTCACAGTGAGTCATACAGAATTTGCGATTATGAAACAGATCGAACGTAAAAGGCCGAGGGGGGTCACTGCATGTCTATTTATAGGTATGAGCTCATGTCCAACTTTTTTAATCCCGCTCTTCATACCCACGCAGAACACTCATGCTCATGGTGATGTAACAGGTTTGTGCCGTTTCACAGCAATGTGTTCAATCTTCCACTGACCAGTTGTCATCAACATTCGCACTCGGATGGCGTGGGAGGTTCAGCGCATTCTGAGTGTGCTTACAGCACATGTGCAACAACAATAATGCCATGAGTGTGAATGAATTTGCGAAGTTCAAAACACAGCAAGGGAAAGAGACATTGCTTTCCACTGTGGCCAACTGGTCCTGTGACGCAGGCTTGCACAAATTCACGGCACACACTTCAGAATAGAATTAGTCTTTATTTGCTCCAATTGGCAGTGTCACTAAGTTGTACAGCTGTACAAAAGAATCTGCTTTTACAAATGCTGTGGTGAGACTGTCACATCACTGTCAGACATTTTTTTTTAGTACAGTACATCTTTTGATCAGCGATGCAGGTAAACTTTTCTAGATAATTTTTTGGGGCTGATTCCAAAACTGACCTAATTATTTTCTCTAGCACAGAAAGAAGCCTTTCATATGAACAATAACAATAAAATACTGATATGTAATATTGTGATATTTATGAATTAAGGGTTAGGTGCAGCAACAGGTGGGATTTTTTTTCCTGTGATATAGATGTAAATTACAATGGATGTTTAGTTCGATATTGCATAAACTTTTCTCAGTCAAACTTGGTGTGTTAGGAAAAAAAAGGAAAGACAAGTTCAAAATCAGCATGTGCAATACATTTATGGACACATAACACCATCTCTGATCAAAAATTGCTGTTTACCAGTGTTGTTATGAATATATGTACTACACATAATCTGCAGCAAAGCAGAACTCACTCATTTCTGATATTTTGTACAGGCAGCTGAACAAATGGAGAGTCCTCCGAATTATGCAGTGCAGTTGCACTCTATGCAAACTAACCACCAAAATAAATGTAATGTCAAACCAAAGCCTCAATCCCAATGTCCATCGATACATTTTATTAGACAGTGCACGCTTTAATATTAGAGCCGGTGAGCTACATGATATGGACTTCACGCTTCATAAAATTTGAGGACAATAAATTCAAAACTTGTGAATAGCACGGTTGACATTACATAGCATAATATAATAATGCATTTTTGAACGACTAGATGGTTATTATGTTGCTCAAGGCTGACAAAATGACAAATGTTTTACATACGGACGTAAATAGTCAAGACAAGTCAAGTAATGTAAACGACCTCTGTTTCTAAAAGGGATACTTCTCAATAAACATATTCCTTTTATCAAACTACGTTCATGAATACTTCTCCGATGTCTCTTGTTTTCTTTAAGTCAGCCAGAATGGTGAATAAAGGTGTATAGCTTTAAACTGAGAGGCTCTCTCAAGCGATGCAATTGTGGAAAACCTCCACGCGGAGCAACGCGCATGTTTGATTGGCTGAATTCCGTGAATGGTGAACATTTATGCTTGACATTCATGTCACACACGGCGCACTTTCATTCATCGCTGGGCTCCACTCGGCAGCGCGCCACTTGAGATCTGATTAAAAAGCCATCGGCACGCTTCGGATAATGCGAGTTTAGGCACAATGAGAGACCGACATATAGTCTACGATTAAACGGACCATTTAGCTCACGAGCGACTGATAAACAATCATTCGATACATTCAAATTGGTATCTCTACTGCGATAATTGCAGACCATGAATAAAAGCATCATATTTGAAATAATGTCTTTCAACGAATCACCGTTAGGCAAAGCAGCAAACGATGCAACCGGCACGCCCCGCCCTCTCTCTCTCCCGCGCGCGCACACTCGCGTGCACACGCACACAAAGTACCCTTCTCCTCCTGTCAAACTTCGAAGTTACATTCAAAATGGCTGAGTTTAAAAAAAAAATCTGTAGTCCGAATACAGTAAAATCTTCCTTAGAAATGTTCTCAATGTCTTTTCCAATTCCCATTTCGTCCGTTTGAATGAATGAAAAAACTCATCGACACAATTTCATGCTGCTGGTTATCTAACATGTACATAGATAACCTCTGTGAAGATGCTTTCAATCTGAGTAAATACACTGTCTTTAAGTGTCACTGTAGCCACTTTTGATAGGGAACCACATTCGGACACTATAGACATCGTGAATGATGCGCTTTAAATATCTGCAAGTTTTTTTGTTTTGTTTTTTATACGTGGGAAAGAGAACAAACACCACAATATCAAGAAGCATTCCTCTAGTAGTATCACGAACAAATACAGCATCATGCCCAGTGTATGATTATCTGACAGCCATGATAGCTAATATATGCCGAGTCGTAGAATAAACGATCTGTTCCCCTATGTGGTTTGATTGTCTAGAAACTAAAACTCAAAGAGAGAGGCACCCAACAAAAAATATAAACTGGTAAACAAATAAAGAGATTTCTCTATATAAATATAATCTATAGTGACCTTGATGCACACTTATAGAAAACAGCAACCCTGGAGCAAACATGTTGTCTTTGAAATCGCACCCTCCCTTGCTTTCGAACGTTTGCCACAAGGCAGGAGAGATCAGATGAATCTCTGCTCGGTACGAGTTTAGAAAAGCGCTTTAAAAGAGAAGGCACGCGTTTTTTTTTTGTTTGTTTTTTCACAGCACACCAGATGAAGTTGCGGGTTAGCAGCTGGGTTATTCACTTGCGGGAGATTTGACTTGTTCGGCCCAGTCTAGTTCTAGAAAGCCCAGGCTCACCCATCAAGTCCTACAAGCATTCCCACAAAAAAATAAAAAGTGAAGAAAAGCCATTTGGTGCTACAGATGAGAAGCATTCACATTTGTTTTCGCCTGTGTCATCTCATTAGCTGCCTTTGTCTGAGAAGCTTCTGTCTTTATGCCATCAGGTCTTGTCACAGTGACATTTACTAAAACAGCTGCTTTGCTCTCTGACAATTTGGTTTCCTGATGATCCAGGGCTCCGGTCTTAGAGGCGCTACGTGGATGCAGAGCGGTCGCCGTTTTCCCCTGAGGGTGATGGAGCTCTTCTCCGATGTTGACAGTGAGGTTAGTGTAGAGAGGTTCCTGTTCTTTGGAGAGGAGCTCGTACGTCAGAGAGTTGAGGCCGTCAGAGCGCCAGTTGAGTCTGGTCCTTTTCAGGAGGTCAAATCTAGAATGTTCAAATCCGTTTGACATACAAATGGCATTATGCGTGCGTAAAAATAATTGTGAGGGTTAGAACATAACTGAGCCAATATCACTATTAGCTACCTTTGAGACGTGCCCCCATTTCACCCAAAGAAGAAGAAATTTCCCTCTGAGCTTCATATTCATGTGTGTGTGTGTGTGTGCGCGCGCTCATGTGTGTGCATGCGTGTATTAAAAATTACATGTCATGGGAGACAGCAGCTCATCACTTAGCAACATGATTCAGTTTGCAAGCTGAATGTTACCGTTTAACAAAAATAGTTTGACTTTCTGGTAGATTTCAGCTGATATTTCATTTTGACATCGTGGACTTTTTTTGAGATTGACAACATCCAACTGTAATAAAAATTATGAATGTATAAATATTTATTCCATTTAAGAAAGACAAAAAGGTTGGTTATGTTACTGAAAACATCAATGCATTCTTTTAAATGACAAAAAAAGTGTCTGTTGGAATGGAGAAAACGATTTTGTTGGCTGTTATATTCATGTTTTATCATGCACATCCAATTTAAACAATTATAAAATAATATCAAATACACACATAATGAGAGACTTCTTATGGTACGGATGTGTGTGCAATTGTTTGTCTACGACCTTGCTCCGTTTTCATGATGACCGAGTGACTCTGACGAGGACGCAAAAAGCACTTTATGCGGATACTGAGCCGACGGTTGCAGTCCGTACCTGTGTGGATTTTGCTCATTCCCTCGGTCTCCTCGATGCTTGATCATTTTGTAATGACCGACGGCCACTGGGGGGCGCACGATTTTCATGCCAGACAGACGCACTCTGGTTGAGCAGCAGACAATCGTGAAAAAGAGCAGAACATTAACATTCAAGGAAAATCAGTCAACAAGATTCAAAATAAAACACTGACTGCTATCACTACCATTGATGACACGACTGCTAAGTGCACCTTTCTGACAGCTTTCTATATTTCTCTGGGAAAGGCAGATGGGCAGCGAACATGAACTCCGATTCCTGTTCATGATTAGTTGTTTTTTTCCTTCGCATCATGGCCAAATTGCAATCTCATCAAGAGCTCCGTTGAATTCTCTTTCAGTGTGGTTCGTATGCTACTCAAAATAATCTAACTCATGTCAAAGATGCGCAAATAGAGACAGCAATATTAATTTTATTGCAGCTTGTTTCATATCCAAATGTTTGCAAGCGTTTTGTAGTCCCACATGAATGTTAAATATCTGCATTTTTGGACAATGGCAGATTTTGTCTCCGGCTGCCCTCATATTCTACCGCCTGTGATTTGTTTTGTTCTCGATTGATTTGTAGCCTACTGTCATTCAGTCTTGGTGCTTTTATTAGTTATTATGTATGTTTGATCATCGAGGTAGGGATAATAGGTTTCCAGTAGTTGCAACAAATGAGATGAGGAAAAAAAACACTATTGCAGCACAACAAATGTTTCAAGCCGTTTGTTACCAGTGCAGATCCGTCAAGATGGTAGCTTAATCTGTTTCGTCAAGTTCCCTGTGAATACTTTTCTGCTTTTCCTTGTGCCTAGAAACATGTCATTATTTGGCAGCTGACTCTTGGCTGCACTTGCCTGGCGACCACTACGCGTTTGGATGTGACTGCATGTGATGCATTCAAGTGTGTCTTCTAACAGGAAGTAGTGGAAGGGAAGCGGCAAAGGGAGAATCCCCACCCGACGAACTTTTCCATGCAAACATACTCACTGCGCTCACTGAGACACACAGCAAAGCCACATGAGCGGCAGGTGATGTGAAGATGAGTGATGCTGTTAGCTCACAAAGAATGAAAAGTGAAAACAAAGAAACGCGCGGGAGCGAACGTATAAAATGATGAGTGACAAAAGCCAAAGATGATCATGATGAGTCGACCACACGTTTTACCTTGCTGCGATGTCATCATCCTCTCCCCCCCAGCCCCAATACTGGTTGGGGAAGCCGTTCATCTTCATGTACTGGTCCGGAGTCACAGCAGAAACCCCACCGAAATACTGTGGGTATGGTAGCCTGTGAGGGTCAAACAGCAAACATAAGATGTTGATTAGAACATCTCAGAGCACAGAAATAAAATTCGGACAGAACTTTATCTAGTAAACTGGAACTAGAAGACATTGCCTGAATTTTGATGGATTACTTTGAAACATTTCAATTGTATTCATTTATTTTTTATTTCTAATTTTAGGGGCATAGTAGGTTGTCGCTGGTGTGTTTTGCTCAGAGAGACATCTTAGAAATACTGTCTTGTTATGTTTTTTCAGCCACCGAAATGATACAAGCATTACCTGGGAGTCCATTAACTAGCCCAGGGGTCGGCAACCCAAAATGTTGAAAGAGCCATATTGGACCAAAATAAACAAAAAACAAATATGTCTGGAGCCACAAAATATAAAAAGCCTTATAATGAAGGCAACACATGCTGTATGTATCTAAATGAGCTATATTAGCCTGCTATCAACATGACTAAGTTGGCTACAAATACACAATGAGCATTCATGATTAAAAGGGTTTTTTTCCCCCTGCAGTTCATCCTGTAGAGGACGGGTGCCCAAACTTTTTTGACGGAAGATCTACTTTTCGAACAACCAACCTCCTGCGATCGACCCGTTACCGCACACGCATGCCAGCAACAGCCATAACGGCCGCTAAGATGAACGAGGCACGGGACGCACTTTCGCAGCGTGCTAACTATTGTAGCTCACCTGTACCGTTTAAAAATGCTTCTCTTGGACACCCAGATTCCCATTCTTAGCAAGTACCCTCGGTGAATGCTACATGAAAGGCAGCTGGGTTTTTGTTGTTGTTTTTTTTTTTTTTACAACAGCCCCCTGACTGACATCTTGCCCTGGTAATAGAAACGTGTGTCGCAGGCTATGACGCAAATATTCGTTGATGAAATGTTGACATTTAATATTTATTCGACACATTTTTACAGCATTGGAAAACGTTAATAATGTTTGTGTCATGTTTGTCCTCTGACAGAAACCATATTAAAACAAAAAAATATATTTCCCTCCCATCTTTTTCCATTTTCAAACATTTTTGAAAAAGCTCTAAGGAGCCACTGTGGGGCGCTAAAGAGCCGAATGCGGCTCGAGAGCCGCGTGTTGCCGACCCCCGAACTAGCCCTATGACAGGGCTGGGCAATGCATTTTCTAAAGACGACACAGGAGAAACTGGAAAGATTGTGGAGGGACATGCAAACACGGCAACCAAAACTGTGTTCCATATTAATGTATTTACATAAAGCATTAAATTATCTTGTTTCATAAACTGTTACTTGATTAGCTACACTCCATATTATTATAACTAAGAAATCAAAAATGTCAACAAAATTAAAAGCAGCCATTAAAATTCCATAGATGCACAACTGAACATTATACGAAATCATGTCTACAAAGTGGCCATCAGGTTTACTTTTAAATGTGCTGATATTTTGAACTTGTTAGCTCATCAGGCATTCATAATTTGGAATCTTAAATCAATCAATCAAGCAGAAGTGAAAAAAAAAAGTGCGGTCAGGACAAAAAATGCCACCAAATTTAGAAAAAATGTCACCGTGTTGGCAACACTGCAGATACACAAGTCATAACTCTTGCTCGCTTGTAACGTCTGCATGCGTGCACAACAAAATAAAAGCAGCACAAAAAAAAAAAAAAAAAAAGTCATGCTCATTTTTATTTGTGACTTCGAGAAAATTGCGAGTGCACTGTGGACAGGCCAGACGTGAGCCGTACTTTGGCCAGGTCTGCCATATGGATGCCTTTGTGGGAATTGTACCAAAGGGAGAAGGAATGAACGACCCTCGGAGTCTCATACGGTAACTACTTGACGTTGACTTTCTGCAAATTCTCATGGTGGGCATTTTACCTGTATTTGAACTTGTCCATGGCCACGGACAGGTGTGTGGGAAACTGTTTGTGGCAAGTGTAGGTATTGTGGTCGTTCTCGGGCAGGAGATCAACATCATGGAGGAAGATGCAGTTCCAGTCTTCATCTCGGAGAGCTTCCCGCACGCCAACATTCAGCAGCTTGGCTCGGTTGAAGGTACCGTTCCCCCACTGCAAGACATATAAACACGCTAGCATGAGGACAAGTTTTGAAGGGCGAACATTTGAAGAAGCACCGGCAAGACACGTCACAACAACAAGACCGAGCTTCTCCTTTTAATGTGTGCAGGACACACGGCAGGTGACTGCAGGAGTTGCCTTTGATGTCAGCTTTCTTTTTATAGCCAAACATTTATAAATGCGCGTCCAACAGATCGTCACCTTAGCGTGGGATCGGCTGGAGCGGTTAGACTCAAGTTACATTCAAGGTGCGCACATGAAAAACTGTGCAATAATAATGAAGTTATTGATGAAATAAATTGATGCGATTTTTAGAATTTGGAATCTTCCCTATCAGAGAACAGAACACAACACCTTATTAAAAACAAGCAAATGATTGTGCTGTAAAATGCAAAATGCTGTTTTTGCTGACAAACAAAATAGATCGCTTTGAGAGAAAAAAAAGTTACTCTTATTGTGCGCAAAAACATACTGAGTATTTGCATCTGGCGCTTCACAACCATTAATGGTGACCCAAATGAGGAACATTGATGACATTACTTGAAATGAACAATTATCATCAGTTGAATCCTTCTCCTGACCTGTTGCACGATGTAGATGCTGTAGTGGATCTGTTGCCTTTGCAGGAAAGGATGAAGGTGGTAGAGGAGAGCAAGAAGGTGTGTCTGTCGGTTCCGGTACGGTACCACGATGGCAGTGTGGTGCCGAGGCTCACAGTCCGGTGGACGGTAGCGTCCACCGGGCAACACCAAGGGGTTTTTCGTTCTGATTTCCTCCAAAGTCAGAGGCGAGGAAAGATGGACAGACACGGGCCCAACTGTGGGGAAAGGAAATGTTTTTCCATATGACATAAAATCCTTTCCACTATGTCGAATCAGACGGCAGTGGTGCCTTGAGATATCAGTGACATTCGTTTCTTGACCACTTGTATCACAAATCATCTTTCTCCATTGCTTCAATTGTGCTGCTCATTCTGGTGGATGCACCATGGCCAACCGGGGACAGTAGAAGACAAACATACTGATATACTGAAATGAAGGCTCAGCTCCTCATCCCGGGTTCCATGTATGATAGTAATATTCGTCATTAGTTGCAGCAGATAAAGAACACATGCTGTGTACCTGCGAGTATTCTTTTATGGCCCGTTTGCATGGGTTGCAGCACCGTTTGTATTCATATAGCTGATGATTAACTCTTCACGCGCCGTTGACTTGAAATGCAGTCGACGAGAGTCCTAACAAGGAGCGCCTTCAACGTCAATTTCCCTCATATAAATTTAGTTTTAATGGGAATGGGCGGAGAAAAGTCTTGGCCAAATCTGGTTTGATCATTTAGCTGTGAAAGTTAAAGAAAATACTAAGAAGAATTCTCATCAGATGGTAGCATTGGCTCCCTTTTGAATGAGCTCATCGTGTTTCACAACAATATGTAAACTCATAAATCAGGGTTGACCGTTAAAAAACAGCGACCATTGCAAGGAGCTTGTGATTGATCAAAGTGTTAAAAATGATTAGCATCAAAGTCAAAGTTGTGCTTAAACTATATCTTTTCACAAATAGCTTGCCTTCTGTTTTGTTTTTTGTTTTTTTTGGTTTTTTTTTTGGGTGGGTGGTTTGGGTGAAACCAACCCATTTTTACTTTACAGCTGACACTCAAGGTTTTCTTTTTTGAGAATGTCGGGCATTGGAAGAGGTAAAGGGTAACAGCACTGCCACAAAAAAATGCACAACTGCTAGCTTGTGTGCCTGTGGATTTTGCCTTTTTTTGTTGTTGTTAGCATTCAGGTAGCCAAGACTTGGTGATTGCTTTCGATTCTCAATGTGCAATTCTTTTTTCATGCTGTTTTGCTTGATAGTAAACCTCAGCGAAGTGTGGGAATAAACAGCTTGAAGCCTAATCTTTGATGAAATGTTCAGTGAGTTGAGTCACCTGTCACCATAAAGCGCTCATCTCTCAAGTCTGCGCTCGCAACTCAAAGCAAAAAAACAGGCTAACTGACTGGGTGTATCTCCAAAAAAAAAAAAAAAAAGGTCGAGTCACTTGCATCTCAAGGAACCATTGTATCTTTCATATATTTGCTCCCTCACCCAACAGAGGAGACACAATCTGGCAGGTTGCCAGTGGTGGTCCTGTCGTGGGAGCTCCAGTGCCAGCGTTCCGAGGTGGGGGAGGCGGTGCTCTCAGATGACTGAGGTTGGTGTAGACGTCGTGGGGTCGCGAGTAGTCAAACTCTTGCTCTGTGGTGTGCACCAGGACGGACACCAAGCCTCTGAAGCCCCCCAGGGAGAAGTAGAGCACAAAGGCAAATTGGAAGCCCACCAGCAAGGCCAGCGTGCACGGGGAGCCCAGAGAGTGGCCGCAGCATGCCATAATCAAGTATGCTGATCGTACACACGGAGAGATGGGTGCAGTTATGGGGGAAGGCGGAGGCAAGGAGAGGAAGAGGAGGGGATGGAGGGACAACAAAGGTTGAAGGTTCAGGCGTGCGCGAGGAGGCCGCGCATCGTCAGGGACAGATGGTCGTATTGGTGAAGCTCAGTCTGGACTGCCATCACCTCCCAGTCTCACTAAGAAAATACAAGCAAGATGACAGTGATGTCAGGTGAGGAGCGGAATTTGGACCGAGAAGTAGATATATGAAAGTTGAAAAGTACCTTTTTATCTGCCAAAATACAAAGTAATTACAGGGAACAGGGTTCGATGCAGAAGACAAGGAAAAGAGACACTCTCATTGGAAGAAAGCTTGACATTGTACTGTTTGTATACTGTGAGAGATTGTCAATTATGATCATACACGAGCTTTCAAGGAGGGCGGCACAGTGGGCCACCGGTTAGCACTTCCGCCTCACAGTGCAGAGAAGCAGGGTTCAATTCCGGCCGGGCCTTCCTGTGTGGAGTTTGCATGTTCTATCTGTGGCTACATAGGATTTATCCAGGTACTCCAGTTTCCTCCCACATTCCAAAAACATGCATGGCAGGCTCATGGAACACTCTCAATTGTCCCTAGGTGTGATAGTGAGTGAGCGAATGGTTGTTCGTCTACGTGTGCCCTGCGATTGGCTCCAGCACGCCGACGACCTTCGTGAGGATAAGCGGATTCGAACTGGTTGGACGGATGGAGCTTTCAAGGTTCATTTTAAATGTATTTATTTTCGTAATCCTACACCTATTTACAGTAGGGGAATGTCAAACAGTTGTCTGAGGATTGTAGTTAACTTAATCACACATACTTAAATACGCACCAAAAAAATCTAACTAATTAAAAAAAATTACAAATTTGCTTTAAAAAAGTCATTACAAGAACTGAATTAATACACAAAAGTTAAAACGAAATAAATACTAACTACTCTTCAACAAAAAAACAAAATGATAACCCCGCCAAAAGTAGCCCATTCTCTTTTGTTGTCTGTGCACCTGCTCCACCGAGTGCTACTCTAGTTAGTTACTTTACTGGGAGTATTGCTGCTGATCCTTGCAGGTCTCATTCTAGCCACTCTGTGACAGGAAGCATTCTCCCCTTCGCTCTGAAAGGCATCGATATGCAGTCTTGCACGATAGCTACAAAAGTGTCTGCTGCAAATGTAACTTAACCCGGGGAACTGACACGCAACCTGAAATAAATGTCATGTTTCTGTCCTGATTCAGCGATGTGACATTTCCGTGCATCTGTGGAGCAAGTGGCGCTGCATGATGCCTGCAGATCAAATGACTCCAACGTCACAGCTCTCTTTTCAGTCTGCACAATTGCCCGCAAGAGCAAGCTTGGTACGCCTGCGTTTATGGCGCTACTCACTGTTGGTTTTTAAAATTTCAACCTTCACAACGCAGCTGTGAAATGGAGCGATGAGATGCAAGTAAATAAGGCAGTAGCATCTGTGCTCCAGATGATTAGCCCATCATCATCGTCGTTGTTGCAAGGCAATCACCCCCAACAACAACAGCAGGTCCGAGCGAACGTGTTTGAATTGACTCGTTGGCCGCACGCCAGCTCCGAATTCTGCTGTGTTTACAATCTCTGCTGCCTACTGCCGACTCACCAGCTAGCACGTCGCCGCTGCGACATTTCCAATCCAGCCCGAGGCTTCCGCCGACAACCCACAGGCCGCAGCCAGCCTCCTCAAAGAGGCGATGGAGCAAAAGATCCAGTTTGTTTCCAAACTGTTGCTCGCTCCTCCTCCTCCTCTTCCTCTCCGTCTTGCTTCGCCGTTACTCGCTCATCTGGGGGCGGAATCGAAGGGCTGCAGACGAGTTGAAATGCAAAAGCATGGTGGGATTGCGACGCACGTCAGCGCACTGTAAACACGAGCGAGTGCGCTGTGCGCTGCGACGTCGGCTCCATCAGCGCGTAGTCAACGAGCGCCTTTTTTGAAACCCACCTGCCCCTTATTCGCACGCCCTGTTAGTCGCTTGTATTCACGGCAACTGGTGAGTTCAAAGGTTAATTGTAATGTCTGCCACCTTTTTATTGCATTTATTTAAGTAAATAAATGTATTCCAAATACATTTGACAATACAATTAAAAATACTAAATACAGTACTGTATATAAATAATAATAAAAAATAATGCAGGGTGGCATGGTGACCAACTGGTTAGTACGTTGGCCTCACTGTGCAGAGGTGCAGGGTTCGATTTCGGCTCCGGACTTCCTTGTGTGGAGTTTGCATGTTCTCCCCGTCCGTGCCTGTGTGGCTTTTCTCAGGGTACTTCGGTTTCCTCCCACATTCCAAAAACATTAATCACATTTTAATGGAACGCTCCAAATTGTCCCTACACGTGATTGTGAGTGTGAATGGTTGTACGTCTTTGTGTAATTCTGGCTTCGGCCCTCCTGTGTAGAATTTGCATGTTCTCCCCGCGCCTGCGTGGGTTTCCTCAGAGCACTCCTGTTTCCTCGCTCATTCCAAAAACATGCAGGATAGATTAATGGAACACTCAAAATAGTCCTTAGGTGTGATTGTGAGCACAAATAGTTGTCTGTCTATGTGTGCTCTGTGATTGGCTGGCGACCAGTTCAGGGTGCACCCCATCCACTACCCAAAGACAGCTGGGATGGGCTCCAGCATGCATGCGACCTTTGTTAGGATAAGTGGGTTAGAAAATGGATGGATGGATGAAATATAACAGAACTCTTGAGGGTAAAAAGGCTGGATAAAAGAACACAGTAGGACTCTTGGGCCTTGGGCCTCTTGTTAACAACCCTGCCAAATTGAAACTGTTACATTTGCTTTCCAGACCCAACTTGTTTTACTGGTTCAGGTCACATTTTGTTTGCTCCACTGGTAAAGAGTTGCACGAAATTCCATGGGTTGAAGTGTCCAAAGCAGGTCAGGGTGCATTTTTTGTTTCATATACTATGCCCAGTCTAAGGGGAGACAGGATACTGCACTTACAGGTATGTATCACCATTAGCATGAACGGATCATTTGTTGTTCAGCAAGAGAAGCTCATTGTTTGCAATAACACTTCAACATTTGTCCAATGTGTCCACAACAAACACTTAAATGTGCTGTTGCATCTTATTTAAAGTTGTTGAATCATTGATGTTTCAGGAGCTAGAAGAGTTGCGCAATTACATAATCTGAAACCTGATTGGTATGGGATGTGAAAGATCAGATTGTTTTCGTGTTCCTAACTTGGAAAGGTCACAAAAAAAGCAGTGCTATATTACAATATATATTGTAGTGCGACATAAAAGTATCTACGATATAACCATGTATTGTTTATATCGTTATTTTGTTGCGTGCAGGTATTGAGTTAGATCATCTGCCACAGTAACACAGCATTGCTTTTCTTTTGTGTCATCCTTGTGCCTCATGGTCCAGGCATTACCTTTTACTTTGCCGAGGTATCGCTAGAGACTTGCTATCGACAGATAATCTATACCAAGTGACTTGGTGCAAAAGAAACAAATGTGAATGGGAACATCCTAGTGGATGGATGATGGATGGAAATTAAGTCGAAGGAATGGTAAATTGACAGGGTGGATAGATACTGACTTTGTCGACCTATCGCTGCAAAATGGCACATACACATCTTTGACATAATTTATTTGCATTCTGTTGTGTTGGTAATAATCTGTGAAGGTTTACACTGGGGGGGGGGGGGGGGGGTGTACATATAGCACCATTAAACATAAGATATGGATATTTAAATTGACGACAGATTCATGTGTTCAAGCCAGTACGTGTCAATTCCAATAAGGACCCAGTGACATCTAACAATTAAAATGATAACAGTTATACGATGATGATAATAGTAGAATGTTTTTGCTTCATTCCAATAAACGTTTGCCTTGTTTAATATTTCTGCAATATGATATTGGACCCAGCGGTTGCTCTCGGGCTTAATGCAGCATTTGGAAATATCTTTATTCACATGCAGCAGTAGCTTGTCAGATTACAGAGTGGAGACAGGACAACATGTGTGTGGTTAAAGCGCTTTTGCGTTACCAAGCGGAGATAACGTGAGCAGAAACTGTGCAAAACTATGCATCAACACTACTTTAGTTTGCAGCACTATGTGTACACGATCTTTTTTTTTTAGAGTCAGTCAGCAAAGCCGGTGCGTGTTGTTGCTTAAAATGGGGCACAATGCTACGACTTGGGTGTCCCCCTTAAGGACTGCTTACAGACAGCGGAATAGAGATAAAAGGCACAAGAGAGTCCCTTGACACAGAAAAGCTGGAGGTTCAGTTAGGTAAATGTAAAACATGTTTACTGATGAGAAGAGGCCGCTCGGTCAAGCGAACCCCAAGTCGAAAGAAAACACGTAACCGAACTTGAATTAGTATCTACATTTCTGTTCAAAAAGTCTTGTTTCTTGCAAAGGTGAGAAACAGCGAAACACTAGATGTTGCTAAATTTAATGACAAGACCTGAGCAACTCTCCCAATGTACAACACTCAAAGTCCTAAAAAGCAAATGTTTCTAGATTTCAAGATCTATAACATGGGGCTTTTCTGGGGGGGTTTCCCTCCATGGTTAATCTTAAATTTTTTTTTTTTTTAACTTAAACTGCGACATTGTGCAATGGGGGATGTTTCTCTCTTTTTTAATATATTATGGCTTGGGACAAACATTCTTCCCTCTCAACTGAAACTGAATTTAGAAAATAAAACTTTGAAGTTTTACGCTGGTGGTCTATTTTATCCGCTTCCCTCCTCTTAAAGAAAAACTACCATTAAAGAAATTTCCAATCTTCTCAAATATTTTGAAAGTTTATTAATTTAAATGGTTTTCTTCATTTCTCCATCGCTTGCCCTTCATACTCTGCACCCCCGAGCAAACCCCCTCCTCTACTTTTTGTAGTTTCCAAACTGAACGGCCAGTCGGTCGCTGACGCAGCGGAATGTTGCGGGCTGCACCTCCCAGTAGTTGACGGGGTTGGAGAAGAGACTGATGCCATGGTAGAAAGCTCTCTTCATTCCTGCTCCTTTAGGACAGAAGGCATTCAAATCCACCTTGCCGATGTTGTTGTTGTGGAGGTACACCACCTGGAGAGCAATAGTACAACACTTGTGGTATGTCCTTGCAAAAACATGACATAGTTGCAGGTTGCCGTCGACCAGGGGTGTCAAACTCATTTTTTGTCGCGGGCCACATTGTAGTTATGGTTTCCCTTGGAGGGCCGTTAGGCATTTTGGGAAACCATCTAAACGTTTGATCGCCTCCATATATTACAACATAGCCTACCACAAATTGATGGAAAACTAGTTTTAAAATCAGAAGTCAAGAATAATGACTGTTATTGAGGACTACATATGACAATTTGACATTTTGCTTCAGCCTTTAGCAAGCATGATGGAACTTGACATGCTTGATTTGCTTTCGCGGGCCACATAAAATGATGTGGCAGGCCAGATCTGGCCCCCGGGCCTTGACTTTGACATTAGTGCCGTCGACTCACCTGTAAGTATTTCATATCCGGGAGACCTTTGGGAACAAAGGAGAGACGATTGTTGTCCAGGTGCAGCTCTCTCAGCCTCGGTACAAAGGCAAGACTTCCATTCTCAATGTTACGGATGTGATTGAAACTAAGGCCCAACCTGGAGCAAAAGGGAACAAGGGGGTAAATTGTACCTTTAGTCACAGAATTATTGACATTTTATATGAAATGTAGCTAATTTCTAAAGGTTGATCATTTGTGCGGCATTAATGGCAGTTGTTATAGCCTGTCTATGGCGTTTTGCATTGTGTGTTGGCATTCAGCAAGGATGCTTTCGTAAATCTAGGTAAATGCGCTTTGGTTAAATGCGATGAGTGTAATTCCCTTTGTTTTATATTTCATGTTAAGGTCAATTTCAAACACACACACACACACACACACACACACACACAAGCTGTTGTCATTCCTTCTCAAAAGGGGTTAATTAAGCCTGTTGAAATAAAAAAGGAACACAACATAAAACAAAGCTCACAATTGTGTGTTTTGGTAGATTATTTCTGTGTAAATTAGGTACGATCCCACAAGTGTTCCATAGAGGGTTGAGGTCAGGACTGTTGGCAGGCTACTCTCTATTCTTTGTTCTCCAAAATTTTGGAGTTAGTCTCTAAAAAAAACACCGCAATGTTGTGGCAAGCAGTTCGTCTCTCTGAATTGTCTTAAATGAAGATACTGTACTGCCTCCACCAAATGGTGTCACTCGGTTCACTTTGACCTGATAATTCCTTAGGCACAATCTGGAACTGTCACTGATGCGCATTCGTTTCAGTTTTTGCATTTAAAAACGAACGATACAGCTCACGACAACAATTGTTAAAATTTCCCAACCATTTTGGTTTATGTTGATGTTGTGGAAAAAGTGTAAAATGGCTTTTGGCTGGAGGTTACCTGAACAGGTTCTTGTAGCGTTTCAGGTCCTCCAATTCCACAGCCTGGATCTCATTGTGGTCAAGGTGAAGCTCATGGAGACTATCAGGGAGATCTGAAAGAAAAACACACGTTTGTCTCTGCAAGACTCCACCGACTTCCACAACTCTTTCTTGCGTTCTAATTTGGACTGGTTGAGTTTCTCATCATGCACATGATTAATTCATGAACTGTACTTTATTTCAGACCTGTAGCCCACATAAAAAGGGAAAAGAGAAGCAACAGTAACAAGAATTTATGGTATGAGACAAGGTAGGGATAAATGAACAAAAAGGTGACGATGTCGTGCTTGTAAATTAAATAATTCTGTCAGAGTCCATACTTTCATAACATATTGAAAGGGTCATTGTGCCAATCATCATTTATCTCTCCTTTTCTACACTGCTGATCTTGTTCAGGATCTTGTTTAGGCTCACAGGGGGGATGATTTCTATCCCAGATGATGGACGATGAAAGTTGTGGTACATGCTGAACTGAGATTCACACCAATGGCAAATGTGTCGTCTTGATTCAACATGTTAATTGAACTGTAGGAGAAAGCCACGGTAGCTGCAGAAAAGCTGCCCAGAAAGAACTGACCCAGTCCACAAACCCGGAACCTCCTTGCTCTGAGGCAATAATACCTTGAGCTCAACTACTGTCCTGTTTTCACATGATGTTTCTATTAGAAATGTATTTTGCCTGTCGGTCGCAGAGAGCAAATACCTTTGGGCACGCCAGTCAGTCTGCTGTCTGAGATGCGCAAAAAGTTCAGTTTCAGACCCTTGAAGGCACCAGGCTCAAATCCACTGTTCTGGATGGGGTTTGCTCCCAGCTCTGCAAGAGAGAAGACACAACTTTATGTCAACACAAAGACCCTTTCATCACAAGTGCCCAAGTGAATAACACAGAGTTGTGTTTGGGATCTTTGACCTATGCAGTTCATGTTGCCCAGTCCTGCGAAGGCACCAGCTTGCACCTTCCTGATGCGATTCTCGTGGATCCTGATCTCAACCAAGGAGGCAGGCAAGTTTTTGGGGATGCTGGTCAGCAGATTCTTGGAGAAGTAGAGCTTCTGCATGCTCTGGAGAGGAATGAATGCCCTGGGATGGACCTTGGAGATGTAGTTGTTCCTCAGAGATAATCCCTGTGAAAAGCAAGTCAGTTACGTGGTAGCGCCTGAATAGACAACAAAAAAGGGCTTATCGCATGATGTCTTGTCTGCCTGTCTAAGTCTTGGTGCTAGAGAATGTGCGAAAAGTGTCTCTGCAAAATGAGAAACAACGTGAAGTTGATTACTCCCATTTGGCCTAAGACTTCATTTTTCACACAATTTAAGATGACAAGGGCGAAAAAAAAGAAAATCAGTCTCTTAGGAAGTGGAGGTTCTTAATGATATTTCACACTACCAATGAGGCTAATATCAGCTGAGTCGGTAACACAACCAGCAGACCTCAATTTAAATGCTACCCGACTGCGTGTTTGTCTTACGTATAAATTTGTGAGGCCCTTGAAGTCATTCTCTCTCAGCTCTGTGATATGGTTGTTCTGAAGATCCAGGAACCTGGTGTCGGGAGGAATGTTGCTTGGCACCTCACTCAGACCTGCAGACCAACAAAAACACAGAAGGGAGCCATACTCCATTAAACACTTCACACGGGTAACTTGTGAAGCAAAACCCTTAAAAGCTGGTTTGTGTTCACTGTGCCACTACTTGGGATATCCGAACTTAGACTTCAGGAAAAGAGGGCCTGCAACTCAAACCAATCATCGTGCCACGCAATGTCAAATGAGCACTTTGGGTTTCTGAGTCATTATTTTAATGAGAGATGGACATAGGATACAACCATGGAGGTCACTCACAGACGTCAAAGTGGCACATAACTGGTTGCATGCAAATAAAGACATGCACACTTACACGCGCAGACACACACACACACACACACACCAGATGGGGCCAGCAGATGTTTCCTGTCTGGTCTTCATTTGACCAAAATCTCAAAGGCGACGATTTAAGTACCATCGGTATCAAGCTTCTGCTATTAAATGAAAAGGAAACAGCAGAAGCCGGCACTCTGTTGGTTGTGAGTTATCGCGTGTGTGATGAAGTCGACGCTTGACGGCTTAAGTGTCTTGTTCCGAATGACTTCGGAAAAAAAAATGACCACACAAAACGGTGTCACCGTACAGTCAGCGACATCTTGGTTTGAGAAAGCATATTTTTTGCTACTTCCAAATAAAAAGTTAATTATATGGGATACATCCATATACTTTTACTACTAATCCTCTTCAGGGTTACTGGTGAGCTCTCCCAGCTGACTTTGGACGTGAGGTGGACCACACCCCGGATTGGTCACCATTCTATCTCAAGCCACCAGCGTATGATGATACTCTGTTCGTCTCCAAATGTTTAGAAATACACCTCTACCTCAACATTTGGTCACTGGAGCCAAATGACACTGGTTGGACTTGGTCATGAGCCGCATCATAAAGAAACGCGCAATGTGTAACAAATGTAGTCAGTTGCTTAAGCGAACCTGATCGTAACCGCGCGCATGATGCAAGAAGGTCAGCTTGGCAGCTCGTACCAGCTCTCCCATTGGGATCCAGCATTCCGCAGACCACATCTACCAGCCACAGCTGTCCATTCAGAGTTAAGTTTAGATACGGCTTTGGCTGTAACCAGCCGCGCCCTCCCTTTCACCACCATGGATCGAACGCCGCGGTGCCCTCCGGTTTCGGTTCCACGTAAGCAATACTGAGAAGCATTCAAGTTGCAGGAACGGTGTGTGGACTTTTGTTTGACATTTCAAATCTATTCCTGAATGTTCCTTCTGGGAGCATAATCTCATGATGTGAGTTAAAGATTTAATTTTTTTTTTTTGTCTGTGCCAGAGCAGTTTTCAGCAAGCCTGCTGCAATTGACCCCCTTAAATGTGGAATGCAGCATCAAAGTTGAACAAACATTCGAGAAGCACACCGATCAAAATGCCTCTCCAGCGACCTAAAACCCCCGACCGCAGATTTCACCCATAAAGCCACACAGCTCAAAGGTCTTGCCACAGACTGACAAAACTGGCACCCTGTCAAACCCCAGCACCCCTCCAGACAAATACTGAACATCATTTGGGGATGCACACGGAGAGGAGACAGACGCCACTGCCGAACACACATCTGTTCTAAATAAGCATTCAGGAAATTATATGCTTCCACATTTATCCTCTGCAGAAACACCAGGGCTCCTCAGTAAATACAGAGAGTTCACAAAGTGATGAATCAACACCACCGTTATGTCGAAACAGAAACTTGGAGAAAGTTGAGAATCTTCATACCTGCCGAGATGGCTGATCACCGTAGTTTTGGTCCAAGCAACGTGGACAGGAAAATTTGAGAATCGTTAATTCAAGAGGTGATTGCTGAACATCATGTTTGTTGGAGTTTTGATCGTTTACTTGATGATTATAGCTTACATTTGGAATTGTGACAGAGTATTTATCAGGTTAACTCTTTACATTTATGATCCTACCAGGAGTAATGTTAATAGGCACGCTATGTCAGATGGAAACCTCCAATGTCCAAATTTGGTCAATATCCTTTTTTTTTTGCACAAATCGATAATATTGGCGAGTTCCCACACTGGTCTATTTGTTTGACAAATTATTGACCAATTGAAGAGTTAAAAATGACTTGATGCAATGGTAATGGCTCGACAAACATTTTTTTTTGGAGAGTTTCCTGAAAAGTGATGTTCCGGACATGCGAGGTCACCACGCGATGCCAGCGAAATGTATTTGAGGGTCAGAGTGTCACCAAAACAGATGGTAAGTTGTGACGCGTTTCTTGCTGGAAATGGTTTGAACTTCATTTCTGTGTAGATTTCCATCGATGCTGGTCTCCAAAGGTTGAGGTGAAAGCACCTGGACTTCTTGATCATTGAAGGTGTTTCACTTTCAATCCAAAAGGGAACTGAAGTATGAAGAAAGGTTTTCAAGAAATGTCAGTTGAAAAGTAAAACCTGAGAGGTTCCTGTTGGATCCAATTGAACGTTTGTGAAACTGTCCTCTTTCCTACTAAATTCTTGTGAAAACACATTGCCCTGAACATGAAATGGTATTGGTTATTTGTTCAAGATCATCCTGATTTTCTCGCCGCCGTCCTCAGTCCTTCGCTCATTTGGTCCCCCTCAATCCATCAACGTCCTCCGGTCCCCATCACAGCTCCACTTATTTTCGGACTAAACCTTATCGTCCGCTCAGTATCTACGCACAGAATCTGGAACCGAGAATCCCGGAAAGAGACGCTTTCACTTTTCAAAATACACTCTCTTCAAGGAATATGTATCTTTCCTATTAGAACAAAACTTTGCTATCTGGAGCAGCGAGAGTCGTGCAGCGCTCAGACTTGCAGTCAGCACGTGATTCAGCTGTGCGTCATTCATTAAAATGTGCTTTCCCCACGGACCCGTTTAAATATCTTGCACATTTTGTGCTGACAAGTACCACAGATACATTTCCTTGTCCCCCCAACCCCCCAACAACACAAATACACACGCTTACACACTCACACAGATAAACACACACTCACTGACCGAGGTCAGAGCACTGGACCACTTTGAGTCGACACTGGCAGCCGAAGGGGCACATGGGCATGTCCGGAGGGGGCAACTCTTCAATGGCTGATCCTTCTTCCTCATCCTTCATCATGGCCTTCATGTCAATGTCCAGACTGTCCAAGGCAAAATCCCAGAAGCCTTTCTGCTCGAACGGCAGGGCAGCGGACGGGGAGAGCAGCTGGGCCACGCATAGTAATAGCAGGAAGGAACAACAGGACTGCATCTTTGCTTGGGACACCTTCAAAGAAAACAAACGCAGCAAAATGAAGAGGAGGAGAATTTGATACATTGCAAATAAGTCTGTGGAAACATCTTGTCAAGATTGGACCTGGCTTTGTTGACTTGATTTTATCTGTATTAGCTCCTCACGGCGGCTAACATGTTCGCATGACTTAAAACGAAGGCGTTCCCACCCAAAGACGACCAGACGTAGGCCAACAGCAAATGTTTTTCCCTTTGCCTTCGAACAAGCCAATGATTGCCGGTGCTTTGGGAGCTAAGTATAGTGACTAACGCTCTTTGTAATAATATGATACAGTCTGATGAAACTAAACTACACATCTCAGAAGTTTACACTGCACCAAAAGGGACCCAAGAATCCGTTCAGGGAACTGAAGCCACTCCGACCACAAAATGCCGGCGTCTGCTTCCTGCACACCGAGTTGAGGTCAGGTCTCTTCGTGGCTAGTTTAGAGGTGGAAATTATTGCAACGGTGCAGCCTCACAAAGATGCAATTCATTCAAATGGGGAAACGGGGCTAAGAGCAAGTGCAAGTGTGTGTGTTCTTCTCGAATAGCATGTCAGCCCCTGATGTCAGACTGCACATGCACATGGTCCTAACAGAAGACCTACAAAAGTGTCAACTTGATTTATTCTGCCTGTGCTGACTATGAGACAGAAACACGCTCAGTCTAATCCCAAGAAAAAATTGAGTGACCCTACTAATTGGAACTGTTGCTCTTTAGCATCAGTGCTAATCCCATGAAGCAGTTTGCGAGCGTTGTTGTGTTAACTGAATTTCTCGTTCGCAGCCGCCTAATTTCAAACTGTGCTGGGACTGGTGTTGAGCTCACGGTGCCGACAGCTTCTGCGCCGTCTGCACCAGCAGCTCCTTCTGATTTGCAACATATTCAAGATCAAGTAGACATTTGACAAGGATCAGAGAGATGATGCAATTTTGTGTAAAAAAAAAATAATAATAATAATAACACAGTAAATGGTTTTGACCAAGACTGGCATTGAGCTAGTTTCAGTGTTGGGTTTTTAATTCAATACTGGAGTTAAAAGTACAATATTTAAAAGCAGTACCAGAGTTAAATAGATTTAATAGTAAAGCAAATAAATAAAAAAATAACTAACCACATTTACGAAAAGAGTGAAAAGAGCAAGAACAAGATTTCAAAAACATGATGTTAAAAATACACAGGAAAAAAAATGTTGCGCTGAATTTACTCAAGTGGTAAAATGAAATTGAATAATCTGAATCGGATAGATTTTTTTTAATCCCAATTAAACACCTCCTTAAAAACATTTGATTTTGTGTAGTAGCCACTTGATGAAGTAACTGAGTAAATTCAACCGACATTTTTTTTCTTCAGTGTACTTTGAAGAATTGTTTCATGGGTATGGGAAAAGAGCATAATTTTTAAAAACTTTTACACTTTCCTCTGATGTTTCGAATATCTATTGATTCCGATTATTCACTCTGATAATAAAGAATAACCTCGAATTGGGGGACAGTATTATAAAGAAATTGCATTTTAAGTGTGATTTGCTGGTGGACTGTATTATACACAGGTTTGTGGATTCACAAGATTTGACGGTACATGGCATTTTGGGACTTTTTCGGTTCATTATAACTAACTTTATAAAGCATTTTTTTAAATTCTGCACAAAACAAAAAAACATGTTTTTGTGCATGTAGAGCGTTATACAGTATGGATATTATTTAAATCAGTAATTCACAAAGTGTGGTACATGCACCACTTCTGGTACGCGGGCACTCTCTAGTGGTGCGAGAAAGAATCATTGCCCAAGTTAAGCTCACTTGTAAGGAAAACTTATATGTGCAATACATTTTTCTATATTTAAGCGCAGTTTTATTTTTCTAACCGCGTAATGTTGAAGTGCCTTCCAATATTTTTAGAAATACTTTTTGCGCATCAAATCAGTGTCTCGTTTTTGATGAACACTTACTACAGTGCTGTATTTTAATGTCAATATGGGGGTACTTTTCAGTATTTTTTGGGGGTGGTATTGGTGTAAAAAGTTTGAGAACCACCGCTTTCAATTAGACCACTTACTGGCTTACAATAAGACCACAAGATTTTCAACCGACGTACGTAAAGTGCCTGAACGGTTTATCTCATTGGTGAAACCATGTTAACACCTTGAGCATGTTACCGTTCAGATTTGTGGACTGCGCATTGAGAAACTTTGTGGCACACTAAATTCTATTACAAGGAATGTTTTGTTCATTTAGCCGGCAATTAATTGGCTTGGCTTCTCACACCAATCTCGAGATTTCTGTTCACCACAAGCACCTTCGCAAGAATGTGGAGGTCCGAAATAATGGCTCCTTTCTTCCACTTTAAATGTGGAAGAAAAAAAAGAAATTGTATGACGTGGACCTGATCTGGCCCTCGCAGACCGTTCCCAGCAATATAAATAGCAGGCAAATTATACTGTTTTGCAGCAAAGAAATAACAGCCGCGGCCTTGGTTTGGTCAGAAGAATGAAGCCAACGGGACGCAGCCACGACGACACATTTATACCACATTGCACAATGGCGCACAGAGAATGGCTGCAACACAACACCAGCAGACACCTAGAATTTCTGCAACGTGTGCTGCACAAAATTATGGGAGATATCACAAATATATTGTCAATCTAAAAATATGTACCCTAATCAGAGAGAGGGTTTTCGATGTGGTCAAACCGATGATTTGTCTGCAGTTTGTCTGGACGTGGCGCGAGATGAGGCCTTACAGAGGAAAGCACTAGAAAGGGGAATGAAGGATGGAAAGGAATAAAAGCAAGCAAGCACTTGTTAAAAACAAAAAAACATGGCTACAATTAACTCACCTACATTCCAGCCACTGTGGCTGTGATCATTTATTCGGTATAAATTTCTATCATCTCTACATCCGGTTTAATTCTGAAGAAAGGAGCCAACCAAATTGGATGAAGATAATACATATTAAAAAAAAAAAGACGGGAACCAATGAGACAATTAGGCACCGCTGAGTCAATTCTGAGGTCTGACAGGGAAATTATTGAGTGAGAAAAAGAGGAATTGGCTGAAGAAACACTGGACTACTGTCAAGTAAACCACCCGTAACTCCGTCCAAAATGAAACCAGTAAATTGACCACACATGACCACGCCTCAATTATGCTCTTTTGGAACTCGCGTGTGTCTGTGGTGCTCAAACTGCCACATACTTCGAGCCCAACTAAGTGCAGGAAGAATCCCACGTTCCCAATTTCCCTGAAAACCAAAGAGAGATTTCTCCACTCGTACTGTATCTTCCTGCACAAACTCATTTGGTCACCCACATTCACTCACTGAATTCATGGAATGAATTTAGGGATTTTCCAAAGAGAATGTCTTGATTGAGTTTTGCATAGTTATGCACTTAGGCGTCGATGCGTAGTTTTCTTTCAAGGTTCGCACACCCAGCATCTGAGATGAGCTTCACATTTTCAACGTGGACAATCCATCACGTGTTGGCTACCTGTCAGAGCTTCCATCCATCAGCAGTATCTGATATTGCTGCCAGATTTTGCTTCGTGTGCCTGCGTGGCAAGACTAATCACCCTGGCACACGTTGCAGCCCACCGTGTTGAGTCTTAAGTGAGTCAGGACAATCATGCGAATGCCTGTCGTTTAGCTCCCACTGTCACACTTTGAAATCAAACTACTCATTACTTGTGATTTAGACTCAAACCTCACAAAAATGTTTTGGGTTTTTTTCAAATGCCTTCTACAGTGAGGAAAAAAATGGTGTGTTGAATTTACTCCGATTTATTTCATCAAGTGGCTGCACAACATCAAATTATCTGAAATCAGTTACATTCTTTTTAACCCTTTCAGTTACAACAGTGGACAGCTTATCATGTTATCAGGTTGCAGGGTGCATGAAAGGGTTAAATAGATGTATTTGGAAAAAAAGTCCCTGGATCCAGATGATTTTATTTCATGCACCCACTTGATGAAAAAACAAAAAATTGAGTACATTCAACAACAACAACAAAAAATGTCAGTGCAGGAAAAGACCTTTTCTCTCTATAAGATGCTCAAATCTGCTTATATAATGTAGGCCCATTCACCCTCTCTCACGAGATACATAATATGCTGTCTTTGCTGCAAAGTATCATCCCCAGCTCATATACCACAAGCAGCTGAGGTTTTAGAAAGGTTGCCATTTTCCCCATTTTCTATGGCTCAGTTGCCAAATGTGCAGAAGATGCACAATGGAAGCGCAGTCAAGACTGGAACACGAGTTCAGCAAAAGCTGCCACGTCGCTGTTGTCCAAAGGATGAAAAGTCGAAAAGGGGGTGAGATACAAGGAAGGAGTGTTTTGGTTTGGGTGGACTTCAGTAGGTGGGCCTGTCGATTGGTTAATGTTAACATTATTAGGTAGGTTGATAATATCACCATACCAGACGAGCTAGTTGATCCAAAAGGAGGGCAGCGTTCAGAAGGCAATTTAGTGAAATCTGCCTGGCCAAAGCTGACTACTGATCAACACACGGGCAGATAAAATGACCGCCAAGTGCCCATTGCAGCTTGAACTTTTTATTGTTATGTGGAGGGAAAATCTATTCATGGCCCGGGTTGGACCAAGGGCTTTTATGATGTTTACAGAAAGTGTCTTGTAACAAGTCTGTGTTATTCTGAGCAGAAATTCAATATAAAATGCAATCCAATAAAGCTAGAACAACGCAAACCCAAAATTCACAAGCCTGCGGGCTAAAGTCACCACCGCTCGCACGAACATTGACACGGTGTTTTAGTCCGGAAAAAAAAAAATTAAGCCCTCCTTGAAAGGGCTTGTTTTGCTGACCTCTCAATTTTGTCCAACACACACAAACAGTTGGGCTGGAAAGTGCTGCTTTTGCTTCTTGCTGCCTTTTGTTCACATGCCCATTCGCATGGGAGAGAATTTATTTCAGCTCATGCTGCTCATTATCATCAAATATGTGCATTGCCATGTGTTGCCACTGTCCATATTGCTGCTGCTTGATTCGCTCCAATGTGTCAAGACTGAGTCGGTTCTGTTCTGTTCAGTTCTGTTCTCTCGCTCTTCTCTTCTATTCACACAACTCCTGTTCACACACCTCCTAACACAGGCTGAGCTAGGCGGGGTCCTGCAGCAGGCTCCGGGTGGAGTCAAGTGCCCCAGCGGCTGTAATTTGGTGACTGCTGCCCCTAAAAAAAGGTCGCCTTTGGCAGCTCCTCTGAGGCCACCAAACTTGGATGTGGTGGCAAGCTGCAGGGAGAAAAGATGCTTCCAAAAGAACCACGACAGCCTGGGGGATGATTCCCAATTGAAAGTACTTTGGAGTACCGGTACTCAGCAGTGATTTGTCGTATCATCGCCGAGGACACATGAGTTTGAGTTGGATGCTGAGAGAGAGTGACAGGTGAATGGCGACACATGTGAGAGTGTGTTGGTGAAGCCACAGACTGTCTAATAAGCGGGGAAAGTCAAGAGACAGGAAACAGACACGTTTCATTTCCTGTGTCTGACCAGTGCCACCACACTGTTTGCTCTGTCTTTGCGAAGTTAAGGTGACTCAATGGCATGACTGGCTCATATGGTGGGCATGAAGTCATGGCCATAAGACGAAATGGGGCCACCGGGGGAGACGGTGTTTCTTTTTGAGTCTTTCCACGCAACACCTGAACATAACATCAACTGGTGTATATGTAGAGTGTGATGACACAAAAAAGGCGAAGGCAAGTTTCAGGAACACAGATGGGAACGTGTGACTTCCAAATATCATTTCCTTTCATCCTCCCTTGTCGAACAGATTGCGCCATCTAGTGTAAATGTGCAATAGAGGTTGGAGGCCGATGTGACTGATTAAATCTCGGACACCCGCCAAGTATTTTATCTGATGCAAATGATTGCAGCGCAATCATTTGGAGCGAGGGTACAACTAAAATATATATATATATATATATATATATATATATATATATATCAGAAAAACAAAGGCAGAGGTATTATTGCACAGCATACGGTGAAACAAGAACGGTGAATATAATTTTGCATTCAAATAAAAAATAAATAAAACTGTAATTTGTTGCATTGTAGGAATTGCACCATGCAGAGCATTTTAAACTTGAAACAGCTTTGCAATAATAACAAGAAACAAATAGTTTGATTTGAATGTTAGCTATTCCAAGTTTCTGTGCAGGCTTGATAGTGGTCTACTAAATACGAACGTTACAGTTAAAAGATTATGTAACAGCTATTTAAAAAAAAAAAATCATCGCCTACCTTTTCAATAGGACTTTGAAAATAATTCCAAATTCCCAGAGTAGGTGGAACAGTGTTGCCTCCCTCTGTGCGTCAGATTATCCTGCAGATGATTGATTTTATATGTTGATCACATTCAGGGATTATTACAGTATTTCTCTGGGGTCCGCTGACATCAAGCCTCTGCTCCTCCACCACCGTGTGCCACTGTGAGCCGAATCAGAGCTTCCAGCCCATAAAGTCAACGGGCCAGCCTCCTTTCTCCTCTTTGGGGAGCAAGGACGAGGAGGAGGGGAAGTGCAGGACCGCTTTTTGCTTTGATTCCTGTTGAAGAAAAAACAAGGTTTTATAGTTAGTCGTCATTCCAACAAGAAAAGAAAACATCGATGACTGGGCGTCTTCACAAGAACAGATGATGACACCCGAGTCAAGTCAAGTCAACTCACTTCACAATAAGTAGAGATTTGTCAGAGTCTTAATAATTGAAAATGAAAAAGGAGCATTCAAGATGTTTATTGCCACTCTCATTAAAAGTTTAATCAAAAGCTAAACATAAAACAAGGAGAATTGCATGGTGTGTATTTCAAACAGCTATATAACTGCTTTTGATTGTCTTAATACTCACAAACAATGCAAAACACCACACAAGGGCTAACTAACAACATCAGTGTCACAGCATTATTATATTTTAAGCTATTTACATATTTGAACACAAACAATAGTGCAACTTATGCACTCATAACAATACTCACAGTCATAGGTTCTTTATCCTCTGTGAAGAAAGATTAATCTTACTGTGGTTTACTGAGGAGTTTTGACCAGATCCATGCATATCCAAATGTCTGCAATCTACTCCCGTACACCACATGGACGTACACTAGAAGGAGCAGTGCAATGGCCATTCAAGTGAAGCAAAAACTGTTTGTTTGTGTTTCTGCAACATATCAAATTATGTTATGACTGTATGTTGTATGGGGTGGCATGGTGTGCCAGTGGTTAGCGCATCGACCTCACAGTGCAGAGGTACCGGGTTCAATTCCAGCTCCGGCCTCCCTGTGTGGAGTTTGCATGTTCTCCCCGGGCCTGCGTGGGTTTTCTCCGGGTATTCCGGTTTCCTCCCACATTCCAAAAACATGCATGGCAGGCTGATTGAACACTCCAAATTGTCCCTAGGTGTGAGTGTGAGCGCGGATGGTCATTCATGTCTGTGTGCCCTGCGATTGACTGGCAACCGGTTCAAGGTGTACCTCGCCTGCTGCCTGAAGACAGCTGGAATAGGCTTCAGCGCCCCCCCCCCCCCCCCCGCAACCCTTGTGAGGATAAGCGGATCGGAAAATGAATGAATGAATGTACAGTATGTTGTATGGTACATGCATTGAACTTAAATTCAAATACAACTGAACTGTACTTGAGAAATATGCTGTCTCAATTTAAAGTTAGAGCCAAATGTAACATTCTGCACAGTTTAAACATGTAATTCAGTCAGTCGTTCATGTGCCACGAGAGGAAGTCTGTGAGTAAATGTATGTAGAAGAATGAAAGAAAAAAATCCCATGCAATATATGAAATCTCATTCGATTGAGGTGGAATTTCTTGTCGTTATGTAGAATTGTACAACATACAATATATATTGTGCTTAATGTGTAAGTAACTGTGGCTGCTAGGCGTATTTCCACTAAATGCTTTGTTTGTTACTCCATGAAAACTGGTCTTATGCCAAACAAAATCCAAGTTCATGATTAAAAAAAAAAACCAAACCTTGCATTACTTTTTGTAAATTTCCCGTGCCTACATGGTTGTTTAGTAGTACTGTAATCCATGGCCATGACGTGGTGTCACAAATATATTTGTGGGATAGTGATGATTAACACGTCTTGCTGCTTTCTATTTGATTGTGTTCCGGCAGGATGAATATGCTCATCCACTGGCTCCCTGATTTCCTCTGTGGGTTACCAGAACCCGAATGAGGCAGTTTGGCGAGCCGCACCATCTGGGAGCTTTCCCCACCTTGTCCAACAAGCAGCCACAAAGCATTTTTCAACTAGCTGCACACTGAATCTGAGTGCCACCGTTCTGGCCTTTTGAAAGTCACATCATAATATTTAGCCTCACTATCTAATTCAACTGCGACTTCCTGTCCCGCCCTACAGTGGGCAATCCACTGTTGCAGGCTAGCCCGGTGCGACACTGGGAGATTGGCAGGGAGATATTTTGGATGAAATCCTTTGCAGACAGCATTCTTCCTCAAGCCCTCATCGTGTAGATTTAGGCACATGTTGTGTTTCTTAGTTTTTTGGCTTTTTTTTATTTTTTATTAAATCCCTTTCTGTTGCTCCCTTCCTGTGGTTTTGTTGATTATGATGTTAGTGTGGAGCTAGAGGGCTTGGCATCCAAATGAAATGCTATTTCTCTCTCTCTCTCTCTCCTGGGCCTCCATGTATTAATGCACCCGCTTATTTGCCCTTTGGATGATCATCAAATTACTCATTCCCCAGCCAAATTATTCGTAATGTCAATGTTTATTTCTTGAACGTGTTCCTTCTGACAGGAAATGACACAAGGAATCGTTTACATATTCATTTTAAGGAAACAAACCATCTTGCCTTCCATGCCCCTCCCTGGTAGTTTACAGCATAAACTAGAGCATTCTAACGCACAAAAAAAAAAAATACATTCTAGAATATTGAATATGCCCACTAGAGTGGTTAACTCACCCAATTCTTCGCAGGCATCTTGGGTTCAGTTCCCACTCAATGATAGTTTGAGCATGTTTAACTTGTGTGTCTCGCTGTGACTGACTTGTCAGGCCAGGGTGTAGTCCGGCTTTTTTCCCAGAAATTCCAGCTTCCCGGCAACCCTGGAAATGATCAGCTGTGTGGCAAATTGATGTTTAGATCAATCTGCCTCAACTTAAAAGCTAAGTAGTTGGATTTTTTTTTTGTCCAAAAATACAAACACACGTTTTAGGAATATCAAAGAACACAACTTGTAAATGTATTTTCTCTCTTAAGTCATTTTCAGCTGCCTTTCTCAGTTTGAGCTTTCTTTCCTGACAAATACATGATATGTACATCCGATCTGAAACCAAAAGGACCGTGCCCCTCTGACTGAAGTCTGTCATGTTTCCGGCTGTTTCGTTTTGGTAAAGAAGGCGGACCAGAGGGTGCGTCCTCATGTTCCGCACCTGTTCTTCATCAGACTCATCATCATCCACCTTGAGAAGACATCCTCGATGACAACTCGTTGTCGGATTATTCCAGCCTTGCTCACGACTCTTGTACCTTGTGCCTGAATTTTCTAGACGTTCCTTGTTTTCGCTTCATAGTCCGTTTTGTCTCGTTCTTAGTTCCACCTTTGTTTATAGGAAGTATTTATTATATTGTGCTATTCTCTGTTTTGTCATTTTTTTCTCATGTAAGACTTCTCTTGTCCTTGTGAAACAAGCCATTCATTTTCTCATTTTCTCCATTGTCGTTTTGCAAGCGCTTTTTGTTTCTTGCAATTTCTTCTGGTTCATTGTTACCAGCGTGATTGTTTGTACTTTGTCGGTTTCGCTTTCTACTCGAATACATTTTTGTCAATTGACCTATCTTGGTCGACGTTTGGTGGATCCACTCCGATTCCAGAATTCGGATCACAGTCGAGTTCGCGATGATAAATTAAACATTTATTGGATAGGATGTGGGCACTGTCACATACATTATGATGGATGGCGAAGCAGTCAGATTTGAAAATACCTCAACGTGACGAGATTTAAGATCAAAGTGGAATAACGGGGGAGATGGGAATGAGTGCTAATACATTTGGGTCACTTTTTTTTTTTTTTGTGAAGCGGCTCGCTTCAGCTTGAAAGCGCAGCGACAGCCGCATAAATGAGAATGAGCAGTTTCATCGGCAGTAATCTGGTGTTGGCAAAAATGACTGTACAATTATGGAGAATGGAAGCTGCGCCACATGCGCAAGGCCGAAAACGAGAAATGTAACATGTGATTTACTCAGAAAGTGTATAAATGTAAACGGTACAAAAGCAGCCCTGTAGCATTTTCAGAGCGGCTTTATTCAAACTCAATTCTGCTCTGCTTGTTGACTTAAGGATCTGCAGGAGACCGTCTCTAATTTACAAACATGAATGACTTGCATTTACAGTACAACGTGCCGAAAGCCAGCATTTTGTCGTCGCAATCCTATTTCTGACTTGCTCTTCGAGGACACGTGCAGAGGTCATGGTGGCATGTCAAAACCGATTTGCAGAGCAGCTTCTGCCCACATGAAGTATTTGTTTGATTGAGCGTGTATCGGCTAATTACAATGTCAACCGATGCGTGTGATTTTTCTTGGACTGAGTACCAGTAATGAGGAAATATATAGGAGATTCCAGGTGAATTCTTGCTCAATTCAAGACAATTAAAATGCTTTTTTTCCTCTTGGACCCAGATTGCTCCAATGGTAGCTCTCCCTTATATGAGCATTACGAAATGTCAACATTGAGGCATGAGTCAGGGGTCTCAAATGAAAAAAAAAAACATGCACACAACAGTGACAATGAACCAATAAAAGTGAACAAAAACAGAAACTCTAAGTACAAGAGGACTAATCACAGCGGAGAAACAGGTGACAGTCATAAGCCACGCACTGACACAGAGCGACATGATCACCGAACCAAAACAGAAACACATCCAACACGAATCCACAAAGCCAAATGGCAAAAAGCCGAAAAATGAGAGGCCAAACTTCCACTCACATCACACAGATTAGGCTCTTCCGAAAGGGCATTTGTATGGTTGTCGTGAGACAAAAAGTAGTAAAAGGAGGGACTAGAGCAATGATGTTGCTGACAAATCGAACACACTGTAGAGCATTTTCTCATTCAAGAAAAATGTTGTCCAACAAGACAAATACACACACATTGACATTCCATTCTTTAAAAAAAAAAAAAAAAAAAGTTGGACATGAAAGTTTATCAAAGGTAGTGAAAGCAAAATACAAACTCAATGGCCGACATTGGCGTCCCTGTAAAGTTTTGTAAAGGACAGAAGGAGATAGTTGATCTCTATGATGCTCTTTTGTGTTTCAGTACGTGTCACTGAGAAGCATGAACATGAATTTCGCATGACTTTATCCACATATGCTGGAATTACGAACTACCTTTGCATAACAGCAATGTTGTTTGGGTCTGCCCAAGAGGAAAATATCTTGCATTTCGGGATGGCCCGATCATGTGATCAAAAATCTGGCCCAATCACGTCATTTGTAGCTAACCGGAATCAGGGGGAAAAAGTCATGTCTTTAAAAATGTTTTATGTATTTTTTTTCACTTTATTTTTCATTTTTAACGGCTACAAAGCAACAAAATAATCCAAATACACACACACACACACACACACACACATACACACACAGAGTTATGGTAGTTGTTGCTGCGAGAAGCTAACCAGCGTCACTTATCAATGATACGGTTTGCAGTGTGGAAATATTTTGACGTGGAAAGCGGAGACAGTGCAACGGCGACTTACAATGTGTGCAAACGGAGCATGTTATGTAGTGGAAAGGATAGAGCTACGCTAACTAATTTAATATGCTACCTGAAAAACTGATGGGCTCCCCTGTCCTGCAAAAATGATTTCAATGGTTTTTTTTTAAGTATTTGAATGTGCTCTTTTTTTCTCTTTAATATATTGCCACAGCATTGACTCTTCGGAATCAGATGAACTGCTCTGAAGATATGTCAACGTTACCATGGCAACACATCCAGAGCATTTTTCTTTTTGTTGAGTTGCCTTGAGTAGATTCCACCCTCGCTACTGGAAATTGTTCAGTCTAAGCATGCCTCACTTTTTTTTCTGGAGGTTTCATACTAAATTCTAGTGAGATCATGTTGACGTCGAAATTTCTGGTAAGGCCCCTCGTTGAGGATAGATAACAAGTCCTTCTGCATCTGTGAGACAAGCGAAGGCATTGGAGGGAATCTTTTCAGCCACCAACAGGTTATTTTCTAAGTGGACTGACGCCAAGGTGGAGCCCGAATTTTGGGGATGACACACTGCCCAGCGCCTGAGCTGCCTGAAAACACAACATGCAACAAATACAACCCAGGGTTAGAATAGTTTTGGATTTCTCTTGATGGTTTCTATTTCATTTTGACTTTTGTTTTTCAGTTACCAGTACTTTTTTTTTTCTTCAAGCAGGTTTGTATACTTTTGAATTTATTTTATTTTTTCTAAATTTGTTCGCTTCAGTTTCATTTTAATTAGTTTTAGTGTTAGTTTTAGTTTTTTAAAATACTTTATAGAGTATTTGTCGAGTGCAAGATATTTTTAAAAAGTCACTCAATAAACTACAATTCTCTTAATCTGAAAATGTAAACTCATGTACCATATGATACACACAACCACAACAAAAAGGAAGGACATTTTTGCTATGATTATGGTTAGTTTTAGTTAGTTCCCAAAATGCAAGATGTAGTGCGAGTTAGTTTTCTTTTCGTTTTTTTAAGCATTTTCATTTTTCTATTTTGTTTATTTTCCTTTTAGTTATTTCGTTAGATTCCGTGAAAACAAATAATTTATAAATCACAAATACCCGGCTTTTAATTGGCCCAACAGAATTAACTTTTGGAATCACTTCGTCAGAGACGAAAAAGGTCCAAACTTCAATTGCAAGAAAAATGGAATGTGACTGCAATCCCACCTGATATAGTTGTTGTCCAGCCTCAGTACTTGCAGGTTCTTAAACTGTCGAACCCAGAGTGGGACCTCCGCCAGGTGGTTGTCATCCAACAGGAGCTCAACGAGCGAGCGGAACGTTCCGACAAAAGATCCCTGCTCAATCCCCTCATCCCTCAAGGCATTGTGAGATAGACCAAGTAACTGCAGGCCAGGCCGCAGGTGGGGAAACATGTGAGCGGGGATGCGGCTGATGTTGTTGTGTTGGAGCTTCAGTTTGAGCAGATGGCGAGGAAGATTCATGGCCATCGATGTCAGCTGGTTGTAAGAGAGGTCCAACAATTCAAGTCTCCTGTGAAAAAAAAAACAAACAAACAAGCATTTTGCTGCCTAATTGTAGAATATATATATTTATTGGCCAGTCCATTTGGAAGTAGCAGTTCAGAGTCGTCGAGTGCACCTGATTTGCATTTACAATCTTGGCCAGGAAGCTCAGCGGTGATGCAAACACATGAGATTAATGAGCAGACACCCTCTCCTCCAACAACAACAATCCTCCTCTTGGAAGCTGCTGCGCACGCGCGCACACACACACACACGTACACACGCAGGTACGCGCACGCACGCACCCACGCACAGACCCACTCACACACACCCTCTACACTGGATGCAGAGGCCAACTAGCCCATTTTCATGGCCCTGAAAAATAATTTGTTTGTGTATGGGGCGGTGCACCGCGCCTCAGGTGGGTACACGAGGGCCATTGCCCTGTTGGCCCCACCCTCTACACATCCCTGGTTTGAAAACCTAACCCTAGTTTGAAATCTTACTTTGAAACCCTAATCCAATTTCAAAAGCCTAATTTCAAACCCTAACCATTCTGAAACCCTAAATTAAAACCCTTTGATGCCCTCGCACTTTTTAAAACACTACTTGGAAATTTTATACCTCGTGTAAACCCTAATTTGAAATTCTAACCCAAATCAAAAGCCTAATTTGAAACCCCAGACCTACGTTGAAACCCTAACACGAGTAGTGTGAAAATTCAAAATCCTATCCTGAGTTTGAAAAGCGACTTTGAAAGCCTAACCCTAGTTTAAACCCCGACTTTGAAACCCCAACCTAAATTCAAAACCTTAATTTAAAACTGTAATCTGAGTTTAAAACCCTAATCTGAGTTTAAAACCCTACTTTGAAACCCTAACTCTTGTTAAAACCCTACTTTGAAACAACCAACCCTAGTTTTAAAACCCTTAACCCTAATTTAACCCCCCATCCCTGGTCACTCGTGTGCACTATCCAAGGCTGTGCTGCCAACTGGGACGACTTTAAAAAATATGACAACAATTCAGAGGGTTTGCTGCCCAATGTTCACATATTTATGACAGAAATAGAAAGCATTAGACTCGTTGTCACCCCTGTTTGTGAGGTGTTCTGCAGATCAACTGTCTGCCAACAAATGGTCCCGTCGCCAGGGTCTCCAAGACACTCCTGCTGCATTGCATTCCAAAGGGTTGCATTCCAGCCACCGGAGGCTTTCAGGTGTCAGCTGGATTTTTCATGATTTTCAAGTCTTGTTTGATTGACATGGTGATATTTTTTTTAAATCCTTCAAACCCAGCAGAGTTGTAAACCATTCTTTGCTGTATTACCAACGCTATCGAATGAAAAAATAAATAAATAATCATATATTAAGGCTGCAGCCTACATCGTTGTTAATGGATGTCACGTATCTGTCTCTTTTAGGATCTTTTCACAAGATAATCTAATGTGCTTGAGTGTCTTTTTTTTCTTTGCAGTTTTGCTCGCTCCTCCGCTCTCCCCATAGGTTCAGAAGTATCCCAAGGAGCAATGGAAAAAAAAAAACCCACAGGAATGAACTATATTTATATACAACTCACACACACACACAAACACATGCACACACACTCTCACACACACACACACACACACACACACACACACCCTCACAAACACATTGAGACGTGCAATTGCGCTCACTCACACGGCAGCTCTTCTCTACACACAGAGTCAGCGTTAAGCCTGAGAATCAAGTGTGTGTGTGCATGTGTCTGTCCGTCCGTGCATGAAGGAACAAAAGAACATAATTCAGGCATGTCCAGCTCTGGGCCTGGAGGGCCCCTGCCCTGCCTGTTTTCCATCTCTCCTGGCTGCAACACACTTGATTCAGATGATCAGCTCATCAGACAGCTCTGAAGCAGCATTAGAACCATCCTGATGATTTGAATCAGGTGCGTTGCTCCTTGGAGAGCTGGAAAACAGGCAGGACAGCGGCCCTTGAGGACCGACTTTGGACACCCCTGACATAATTCATGATGACTGACAAGGATGATGGGAATTCAAAATGAGCTACTGTAAGCTCTAATTTTTACTAATACTATTTTGTGTGTGTGTGTGTGTGTGTGTGTGTGTGTGTGTGTGTGTGTGTGTGTGTGTGTGTGTGTGTGTGTGTGTGTGTGTGTGTGTGTAAGGATGCATCATAGCCTGATGTATTGGCACTGTCAAGATTAGCAAATGATGTGTCAGTGAGTGTTTCTTTGGAAGGGAATTTATCTGCCACAAGTTGAAACTGCCATCAACTTTACCATGAATCAAATGCAGGCAGTCTAATAATCAACTTTGCAAGAGACACCGGCCTACCCCCTTATGCCTGACACACTGAACTACAGGATCCATCCATCCATCCATCCATCCATTATCCGAACCACTTTATCCTCACGAGGGTCGCGGGCGTGCTGGAGCCAATCCCAGCCGTCTTTGGTCAGTCGCGGGGTACACCCTGAACTAGTTGCCAGCCAATCGCAGGGCACACATCGACACACAACTATTTGCGCTCACAAACACACCTACGGAAAATTTTGAGTGCTCAATTGACATTGTGTTTGGATTGTGGGAGTAAACTGGAGTACCCCCCCCCCAAAAAAAAACACGCAGATATGGGGAGAACATGCATACTGGAAGGCCAGAGCCGAAATCAAACCCTGCACTTCTGCACTATGAGGTGGACAATCAAGCAGTCAAACACCGTTTCGTTGTTTAGTGGCGGGAGATTTTCTACTCTCGCTGGCTTACCATCACTCATGAAAGATTGGCAAACATTGTTTATGGGTGGATGTGATTGAACGGACCTACCGCAGGCGGGTCCAGACATGTTGGGCAAGGCCGTCCTCATGCAGAAGGTTATGACTCAGGCCGAGCATTTTCAACTGACTGCAGCCCCTCAGTGCCTCTTCTGTCACCTCCTCGATCATATTTTCATCCATTTCTAAAGTCTATTTCAATGAAAGAATGAAAGAAAAAGGTGCACGGGAATTATGAAGAATTTAGCACATTCCTTTATCAATGTGTGGTTGTCAAGGTTACCATAGCGAACAAAAACAAACAAAATAACAAACTATCGGTAAACGATATCAAATAAAAAACAAGTGTTTTTTTAATGGTAATTAACTGAAACTAGATTTTAAACTAACAAAAGTCATTAACGCTAACTAGATTTTAAATTAACAAAAGTCATTAACGCTAACTATACTTGGAGCAAAAATGTGCCTTGTTTTCCTTTTTGTCAGTTAATTTCATACATGACCTTTCAAGGTTTTCATTTATCCATCCATCTATCTATCTATCTATCTATCAAGCTAGCGAGCAAGCTAGCAAGCTAGTTGTTTGTCTGTTTGTCTGTCTGTCTTTACATCTGTCTAAATGTCTATTCATCATCAGGTTTTTTTTTTCAATCTCGCATAAAAGAAATGCACGATAAAAAAACAACTTAAGCTAATACTAAAACTATTAAAAAATAAAGTAAAATGGAGCATTTTCAAACCAGAAAAAAATGGAATGAAAACAACCATAACCTGCTCTAAAAAAACTGTAATGAAAAAAAAAATCCTAATCGATTGTCACCGTGGTGGTAGCGTTTGAACTTTTTGAAAGAAGAAGGGTTGCACCTGCAGAGAGCGGGGAAGACCTGGGGGCAGAGAGCGGAATCGGTTGTTCTCCAGGTTGAGGTGACGAAGCCCCTTGAGTGGTTTGAATGCTTGAGGTGACACAGCACTCTCGTGCAGGCTGTTCCCTTCCATCTCCAGGTTCAACAGGTTTGTCAACCCTAAAGGCAGCAAACCTCTCATCACTACGCACTTTGCATATGGAGACTTGTTTTGCGGTTGAATTTACCGAGACACGTCTACCTGCGAAACAATGAGGGGAGAGGGTGTGGAGGTTGTTGTTGTTGACGCTCAGTTCTTCAAGAGCCGGCGGCAGAGTGGGGATCACTGTGAGCTGGTTGCCATCCAAGTTCAGTTTCTTCAGAGAGGTCAAGTTCTAAAGAGCACACATCAAAAAGAGCAGTGGAACGGCCAACGCACAAAATAGATGCTTGTCTTCAATTCCCATCATTTTCCTCCTGAAAATGGAATTACAGAGTTCAAAGAACTGAACCAAGTGAAAGAATGCCAACGTGCAAGTCCTCCATCCCATCTATCATGTCGTATTTTTGGTACAGCCTATCAATGTGGCATTGAGCGAAAGCCGCCGTGGTTGATGCATGTCATCTAAAAGCTGTGGACTGGATCCATCACAGTGTCCCTCGAGCCAGTCCATCAGTCCTCTGTCATTACTGGGATGTGAGCAGGCGAGCAGGGGGTGGAAAAAAAAAATCCCCCCAAAATAGTTTTCCTTTCCTCCACGTCATTGGCTGCAGCTGTTTTCCAACAAGTCTGCGTAGCCAATGGCGTCAGATGGTGGTGTGCGACGATTGGTCGGAAAGAAGTCGGCCGCTTGAGCGTGGTCAGGATCTTTGTGTGCCTTTGGCCTGTGGTCAATTTGAGGTTAGGCCGAAGATTATTCTTAGAAAGGATGAGTTAATGTGATTCCCAGCACTTACTCTCAAATTATTGTAATCATACACGATTGAGACTGCCTTTGATTTTAATGAGATGCAAGGACCTTTTTGAATTTGACTTGAATGAAATACATCAATTCAAAACTTACTTATATGTAAAAAGACGCCCAACCTACGTTGAAATAACTTAATCAGCATGCCTCTGTTATCACCAAGCTGTCTTTGGTGTGGTTTTCAATCTTCAGTTTTTCCCTCCTTGGCTTTAAAAGCCACCAATTTTACTGGAACTGCTGGTGCCAGACATCATTACTTTGCATGATCTCCACTGTATGACGTTTCAGCCATAAGGTACGTGGACATTTTTTATGGCTGCACTATTTTGAGCAACTGGAAAGTCGTGTAGGTACAAGGCTACTCACAGACAGCTGGTTTCGGCTGAATGAATCATCATCCAGTTGGTTTTTGCTCAGGTCCAGCGATTCCAGATTTGGCACCCCGGAGAAAACGTCTGGAGGAATGTCTCGAATGTTGTTCTCTTGGTGAGACAAATATGCAGGATAATGAGTTTATGTGATACAGAGGCAGTTGCATTATGCAGACGAAAGAATTGGGATACAGGGCCATTACAGCTACACCTCTGGAAAACATAGCTCAACAACAAGATATTGTTCAGTGTGTCTGTCGGCCATTTTTCCGACATTCATCCAGAGGAACATTTTGTTACACAAGCACACGGAGAACCTACCGACTTCACACAATTGAAACTTGAATCCTAAACCTCTGAACGGTGAAGCGGAAGTGCATACCGCCTGTTCAACATGCTGCTAAATACTGTATGTAATTATTAGCGTCAGTATTAAATGCAATTGAAGAAAAAACAACACAATGAAAGAGACTCCAATTTATACAGTCTGTAGATGTGCTTCTTTGCTTGTTATGGGTACTCCATTTTCCTTCCTCCACTGACAGGTGAAGTGAAGGCTCTAGACCACGGGTGCCCAACCTTTTTTTTTTGACTGAAGATCTACTTTCGATCAACCAAACTCCCGCGATCGATCCAATACCGCGCACGCGTGCATATGCACACACTTACACACGCATGCCCTGATGAGCAACAGTCGTAACGGCCCCTAAGATGAACGAAACAGAAAAATAAAGTACACACAAGATTTGATGAGTTTGTTAATACGAAATCACTGCCTACCTTTGTGAGAGACCTGCCGCGAAAGCATGCGATGCACTTTTGTAGCCTGTTAACTACCGTAGCTCACGCATAGCGTTTTAAAATGCTTCTCTCGACCCTCCAGATTGCCATTCTTTGCGAGTGCCATTGGTGAATTGTACACATATAGAGGTTTGAATGATAATAATTTGAAAAAAAAAAGCTATATCTCAGCAGCTCTGATCACAAGCAGCAATTGCAGACTGCTGAGCGCTAACAACTTCGGGTGATGCAGGTCACATGCCACCGTAGGTTAAACGTGACTTGCTTTATTTATTTATTTTGAAATACTTTTGTCAAAGTGGGACTTATAGGATGATCGGGGTGCAGTCTGCATTAACACAAAAAATATAATAATAACATGCACAGAGACTGACAAATGTTTTTTTTTTTTTTTTCCCTGTTCACCCCTCGTGATCGACTTGGGACCAGTCCGTGAGCTACCGGTCGATCGTGACTGACATAATGAGCAACACTACTCAAGACTATCTATAGGTGTGATTGCTTGTTTCTCTTTATGTGCCCTTGGGATCTATATGTATACCACGCCTCTCACCCAAAGTCAAAGCGCCAGCTCACTTGCAACCATAAGCGCTCCAGAAAATGCACGGACGGATCTTTGAATGCAATTGAAATGCAGGTAAAAATACTTCTTTGCTTATCTGCTGGGACCTTTGTTTTAGCATTAAATCGGAGTGAAACTGTCCGAGCATCACATTCTTGGTTTATATTTCCAAACATGACATTTGCCAGCATGTGCTATGGACTGTAGAGAAGCAGGTGGGGCCGTAATTCATTCATTAAACTTTTCCCCAAAAAATGAGAAACAATGAGGAAAGAAGCAGCACTGATGCGTCACACTGGATGGTCCAATAATACATTCAGAATTGAAAGCAACACACCTCCCACATCTAGCTTCGTGGCCTCTGGGTTGTGGATGATTGGCAGGTGAGTCATGCCAACATCTCTGCAGATGATTTCACTGCTGTCAGTCTGACACTGACCCACAGGAGGCTCTGGTGAGATGTTCTTTGTTTCAGTCTCATAGCCAGGAGCTTCAGTTGCCTCTTCTTCTTCTTCCTCCTCCTCCTCCTGCTCCTCCTCTTCCTCCTGCTCCTCTTCCTCCTGCTCATCCTCCTCCTCTTCCTGAGACAAACAAGTCAGCAACGTGCATCACTGAATGTTAAACACAACTCATTTAATAAGTCTGAACCTCTTCCTCATCGTCGTCATCATCATCATCATCGTCGTCGTCTTCGTCATCATCATCGTCGTCGTCGTCGTCTTCGTTTTCGTCATCGTCATGATCGTCATCATCCTCCTCCTCCACCTCCTCTTCCTCCTGTGCTTTCTCTTGATCCATTAGCTGCCTCTTCTCAGAATGAAACTCCTTCAGTAAAGCCATTGAGATGCTGCTCGCCCTCTCTCCTTTTTTGTTCATCCTCCATCCCGCCAGGGGTCGCCCTAATCCTGCCTAACAATATAGCAGTGTGTTTCTCAACCTTCACTTTACATCGCAGACCAGCGAACAAACACCAAAAAATTACGTATTTGTCATTCCGGAGTTGAAGATTTTTTTCCCCAAAATTTTAATTTCAAATAATAGATGCAAAAAAACAGAAACAATCATGTTGTAAAGTTGTAAAATGCATTTCTGAATATAGCATAATTTAAAATACCAAATTTCTCCTGAGCACCTCACAAAATGACCCCTTGCCCATGAATAATGTACATATCAAATACAACAGACAAATTCAACTTTTTTTTGTTTGTTTTTGCCTCAGCATGGCAAACAAAATACTGTATCATATAAAATGTCATAATGACGACTGAGCCGGACAAATCATATGATATGATAGTTGATCACCTGTTTTTCTTGAAAACATTCCAGAAAATGATCAAAAGTAAAATTTTGAAAAACGTGACATGGCTTTCTAAATGCAGGTGTTGAAAGAGCATCCTCATTCGACTCTGTACATCTACCGAATGAGGAGTCTACGTTTCGATGGACACAGGCAGAAAAGTAGGTATCATGTCTTACTATTCTATAGGCAAAGGAGTCCACTGTCGCTGCGTGTTTCCTCTTCCACCAAGCATCTCTCTTTAGTCTATCAGCCTTCAGGTTTGGGGGGTTCTGGTGCTGCTCTTCTGTCGGCATCAGAATGTGATTGTCTCCTTGTCCCACACCTTTGAAAAAATTGAAATGTCTTTTGAAACATTCTCAACATTATATTATTCTATCCATTGGAATGGTACAAGAATAGAACAGAACTTACCTGAAGGGAAAGACTTTCCAGAATCAGAGAGTTTCCTCCAAGTTTCAATCCCAGTTTCTGGGGTTACTGTTTGGTCGACTTGAAGTGACTCGGATTCCAGCTTTACATTTTTGTCATGAGACATGCTTTGTCCAGATAAAAATGTGCCACTCAGCCAAATGAGCACTACCCATGATTTTGGCATAATTGGTTGTTCCCTGAACAGTATTCCGCTTATTTCACTTGGAGCAGGATGTCAGCAGAAGGTCCAAAAATCAGCAGCCAAAGAGTTCTGAAAATACCAAGATGTTTTTTCCCCCCACTAGAATGTAAGACGCTGAACTCTACAGGTAAAAACTACGTCTTTCTGCTATGGCTCACTGCCGCAGTCTTGCCAAGTCAGTGACTGCAGCATGTAAAAGAGTACAAGATGCGATGGAGTGAGCCTATGTTGTAGGTGGGGTGGTGGAAAAAAAGGAAAATCTCACATTGTTAATAGAGGCCCATGTTCGACCAAGCATGAGATACACAGACCCGCCTGACTCCTCCTTGTCTCCTCTCTCAGTTCTTCCTTCCGACCTTCTGTCTGCCTAACACTTGCTAAAAACAGACTTGTGACGCCAAGGTAACCACGGTATTCATATATTCATTCAATGGGAATTATTTACCAATGACATCATTTGGTTTTACACCTGGAATGGCAAAGTTATGTTTTCCCTCCGAATATTGACAAAAAAGGTGGGCAGCGTGCTTGTATTGGGTCTTTTCCCAGAGGAGATGGATGGATTTCTTTTGGGGGTGTGGGTTCAGGCCAGAGTCAACCTTGTTTGGCGAAGCTCCACTGGCATCTATGTATGAAAACAAACACGAGCATGCAGAAATGGACGAGACCGACCATCTTTGTGTTCCCAAGACATGCAATGCATGTGCACACACACAATTTGGCACAGTGCTGCCTCAACTCGTCACACTGAGCAGGTGCCAACAGCTGGGTACTTTCATTGTGGGTTGACACCTGCCCACAACCACACAATGTTTTCGTTCAGAAACTCCACTTACTCTGACAAATCTGTCAAAATGTGTGACCATATTGCAAAGTCACACACAACAGATTGTTAACATTTATTACAAATATGCATTAACCCGAGGTCATGTGATGCAGACAAACGGCCAAATGCAGAACTGCCATAAAGGAGAGAAAAATGGCGACAATTCTAAGGGTCCAGAACTGAAAATAGTATTTTCATTTTGCGGCACTGGAAGCAGTGGGGTTTTTTTCACCGCGCTGTACCACTGGCCAAATGGCAAATTGAACGGTTGAGCACTACTGAACACTGAAACACTCGGGTCCTGGTGGCCTTCCACATAGTTCCCTGAAAAAGTAATAAGAAGCCAGGATAAAAGTGACCTTAATGACAAAGTATCCTTTTTGCACAGTGGGACATCGATCTCACTCATTTGCATGGAAGGGAAATAACATGTTTTTTAAGATGGAACCCAGGGGCAACCAATACAATGAAAACAATAGGGGTTACAAAATTGAAACATGTAGAATACCAAACGACAGTGGGGCAGAACGGGACTCAGAGCAACCAAGGTTAACACAAAAAAACTTTGTCAGCCACATATGATCCAAACCGCTTTGGAGCACTACCGCTAATGCTCACCTGTTGCTGATAACGAGCTAACATACTATGGTCCACTGCATCGTAATGAATAAATGCAAACGTTGCCTCGATAAAGAAATAGACTCCAAATGACTAAAAACCCATTTTAAACTAAAGTTTTTAAAAAAAAATAAAAAGTACATTGCGGTAATTTTGAATAAACCATCAAAATCTGCCTCAGTCTTTCATAATGTCTTCCATGATAGACATCTGGATGGTTGAGCAGCGTTCAATTTGAAACTAATTTAGAATAGTTATCCATAATTCAGAGGGAAGTATCTAGCGATGGAAGAATGAAGCTTCATAAAGCACGTGAGCATTTTCAACTTCTCCACTTTTTTTTCTTATAAAGCTGCAGTGGAAATGTAATAAACTTCCCTTGCAAAAGCCTTAACTTTAAACCAAGAGCACCATCTACTGGACGAAGAAAAATCAGAAGCGCTTCATAAGGATTCTCTCATCACTAGATATCAAATCATTAAAACTGTGGTAAGCTATGACCTGTGCAATTCAATTGAGGAACATTGAATTATCTCTAAGGTATCTCAAGTTAAATAGCATAATTGAACATGGGGGTTTTTTCTTTGTCGATTCTCATTCATTCAGATCATGGTCAGCCAGAAAAAAAAAAAAGGAAAAAAAGTCAATTGGACTCTGTTAAATTGATATTTTTCTTGCTTCTCCAAAACCAACTTGGTCTTACGCAAAGATGCTACACGGCTAAATTTGAAGTGAACTTCTTTCCCATTCATGAGCAAGTTAATAGAGAATGCACACTTTCAAGTTGCAAAACACCTGTCAAATAAACTTAGAAACTCAGAAAAAAATATATATACCATAACGCAATACTGTGTTAAGCATGTTTAATTCAGCACACCAGACTACCAGTAACATTTTGTTGGGTTTTGGAAGAGTAAAGAAATTTGGAAGCTTTCTAAAAATGAATTATTCATTCAACAGTGTGAAGCAAGGCAATGTTTTGCATATACAGTAGTAGAATGTGAAGAGGTACCAATAAGTTCGTCTGCAAACAATAACGAGGTCACAAGTAGACTGACTCTGGAAACTATGAGAAGAGTTAACAGGCACCTACAAGACTGCTGGAACAAGTTGGGTAAAAAAGCTGAGCATGATAACGAGCTGAAGAAGATGCAGTCTCATCAGTTGGGAAATTTCTGGCGCACAGTGTTGGCAATATGCTTCGCGCTGATGTTGTAGTGGTCCAAGAGCTCCTGGGGCTTCCCACTGCGAGGAACGCTGGTGACTGCCAGGCGGGTCACTACAATGCCCTGCACGTGGCCCACCGCCGACAAGACCGCCTCTCCAAGACCACCTGTGCAAAATGACACGTCTTAAAGGATCCAAACAGTCACGCATACACTCCAAGACAAACCACACAACCCACCCTCCTTGTAGTGGTCCTCCACTGTGATGATGTGTCCCCCTGTGGCTTTTGCACTGGCCAAAATGGTGTCGGCATCCAAAGGCTTGACAGTGAATGGATCAATCACACGAATGTTTTTCCCTTAAAAAAAAAAAAAAAAAAAAAGACAATTCAAGTAATCCAGAGCTTTTTATAAAAAGGACAGTTCTGATGACCACTCTCTTTTGTGAGGCTAGATTGCAACCCCCATTTATACACAGAACCACTAGAGGGCGGTAAAGGCATACCTTCATTTTGCAGCATGTCAGCAGCAGCCAGAGCCTCGTGCAAAGTGACACCAGCTCCAATCACAGTCACAAGATCATTGTTAGACTGGCGCACAACCTGGTGGGGGTCAAGTTTCATTACATAAGGTTCTTTGTACAAACCTTAAAGCAGATAAGAGTGACTATTCACCTTGGCTACACCAAGCTCAAAAGGCTCTTGAGCAGAATAGATGATTGGCGTGTCTGGTCTGCTGGTTCGGATGAAACACATCCCCTGAGGAAATCAAGGAAATGTCAAAAGCAAGTTGGCAATGCACCGCTCAAGGGAAGAAAAAAAAAGCAACCTTTGTGTTCGCTGCCAACTCCACAGCTCTCTCTGTGGCCACTGCGTCACTGGGGTAAAACACCGTACAAGTAGGGATGGCACGGAACATGGCCAGGTCCTCGAGCGCCATCTGAGAAGGACCATCCTCACCTGGAATGATAAAAGGCCATTGTTGAGCACTCACTCTGTAAAACATAAAAAGAGGAAAGCGTGCAGATGTCATTCCAAAACCTCACCAATGGAGACGCCACAGTGGGACCCCACAAAGTTGACATTGGACTGAGAAATGGCTCCCATTCGGATCTGGTCATAGGCTCTGGAGAAGAAGGCAGCAAACGTGCTGACAAATACCACAGCGCGGTCTCGAGCAGCGCAGCCAATTGCCACTCCCACCTGTAGCAGCAGAGTCAATGAAAATACTCCTTAGGCTTGAGGACTACACGATCTGGCTAACTCAACCAGTGACTGAGTGAAATACTACCAAGAGTCACATTTCCAAGTGAGTAATTGAAAATAAGAAGGTATCGTTCAGTGGTCGCCTCAGAAAACTTGAATCTCATTTACCATGTTCTGCTCAGCAATGAAGCACTCGATAAAGCGGTCCGGGAAAGATTTCTGGAATGTTATGGAGAACGTGGAGTTCTTGGTGTCCCCATCGAGGGCGACCACTCTGCTGCTTGATCGGCCCAGCTTGGCCAGTGCATGACCGTACGCACGCCTCGTTGCCACCTGAAAGGGCAGAGAACAGAAGTTACCGCAAATTGTTTAACCACGTAATCGACACAGCAAGGCAACCTTCTACCCACAGTATTCTGCTCCCACTGTCGAGGCCAGCGTTTTACAAATTACAAGCATATCAACAACAAACCTTCAATGGGTAAATGTATACAAAAAAAATAAATAAAAGACCTTTTCACCGCTCTTGTAGGATGGAGGTTCGGACAGGGGGATCATTCTTTGGTCGGCAGGTGTGACGTCATCCTTGGGCAGTTCAGGACACAAGGTCTTGTTGGGGTTTTGGATTTGCCCCAGTATGTTATTCAAGAATCCATCCACCGTGTCCTTGGGGATGGGCTTTCCATGCCAGTTCAATTCATCCTCAATACCTTGCCAAAAATAAAAGCCACTGAGTAAACGTGGAGAAAAAAATGTTGAATAGGACGACGTGAAACACCCTCCTACCTTTGAGGCCTTTTCCCTTAAGCGTCCGGGCAACAATGCAAGTGGGCTGGCCGCGACTCTGCTGAGCGTTCGAGAAAGCTCGACACAGTGCTTCCACATCATGCCCATCCACAACGATTGTGTTCCAGCTACAGAAAAAAAATTGAAATATATCACCGTAAGCTGTATGTAAGCCTTCACAACACTGAATGGGTTCCATTATCTCAGGTGACAATATTTAAAACTGTTGCAGTGCCATCAGCATTCATGACAGCATACTATGAAAGATTTGGTTTAGTAGTTTTCATTTCGGTCCATGTGAAATAATGCATTTCAAATATATGAAAATGCTCTTAAAAAGTTATGAATGTAGTATTTGGCTGAAATCCAATTTAAAATGATTTACCTTCTCAAAATGGGATACTTTGGGGTGAAAACAATCCGATCAAGCACATTGTAGCAATGACAGCAATGCCACTTCAAAAAAGGTTTTCAGAGGGGGCAATTTGTTTATTTGCGATTTTTCATACCTGCTGAATTACTCAAGACTAAACCAATACATTGCCACTTTCTATTGTTCTACATTTGTTGTACTGTTGAGTAAAAATACGGTTTAGTTTTGTTTTTAAACATTGACTTCGTGTGACTAAACTCTTTATTACTCTTACTTTTTACTCTTTAATTTTCAGTATAGATGCTTTAAACCTGGCAATTAACAATTATAATAATCACCGACAGATATTTAACTCACCTTTTTTGCCATCAACAATGTATTTATACCCAATCTAAAGATCATGACACTCAAAAGAACCTTATGGTTGGTTGATTGATTTCATTTTAGTCATGAGTAGACTGAAGTGGTAACTCACCCAAAGGATTCGCAGCGCTTTTTATAGACATCCATTTGATGCTGGAGGGGTGCCGGATCACTCTGACCGAGCCGATTAACATCCATGATAGCCACCAGGTTGTCCAGCTTGTAGTAGGCGGCAAAGGCCATGGCTTCCCACACGGAACCCTCGGAACACTCTCCATCTCCCAGCAAACAGTACACACGGTAACTTCAGGAAATAAATAAATACAAACAATTAATTATTGGTACATCCAGTAAATGGCCTGGCCTACAGGAGCAATGGCCAATAGTGTTCAAAAAATTGTCACAGAAATCAAATTGAATTTATTTGGTTGTGAAAAATGTGTTCCTTTGAACATTATCCATTCTTTTACTGTAGTCATTTGATAAAATGAGCCAGTCAACGACAATAGCCAAGGTGCAGGAGATGCCGAGTAACACAAAGCTGATGATTAACTGATCAGGACAGCATTTAAAGACATATGCCACCAACATCCATGACTCACGATAAGTTTTAGACTAGAGCAGCCTACCACTGATCACATCTATTAAACAGAGCCGTTTCTTGAGAAAAGTTAGTGTCAAACTATTACTGAGGTCGACTCATTTTGTCGACCCCCTCCGACTGCCTGGCCCAACTTTGGACTTTGCCTTTCATGAACTCTTCCCACCTGGCTCACCACCACCTTTTCTACCGGGAGCGCTGTGAGTGACTTCAGTAACATTAGCCAGTGATGAGGCAGAGATTTTACTTCAACCTTTCCTGTAAGCCAATTTGAGTTATTGGATTCATTGTAGCAGCCCTACTTTCCAGGGTCAAATTTCATTTGAAAGGAAAAAAACAACAACTTTAGCCTGCCAAATTGATTCCCTGCAGGATTAGTGGCCACACACACACACACACACACACACACACACACAGTCCCAATATAAACGGTCAAATGCACGCATACTCACCTGGCCCGGTCAAACATCTTCCCAGTGTATGCCATCCCACAGGCAGCACTAAGGCCCTGACCCAGTGATCCAGTTGCCACGTCAACAAAAGGCAGTTTCTGGGAACACAAAAGAATACATATCAATGCACGTGACCTCAAAGAGAAAATGTACAGCTTGGAGCTCTCGTCTTACTGGTGTGGGGTGCCCCTCCAGGTTGCTGTCAATCTTGCGCAGGTTGAGGAGTTCAGACTCCTTCACAAAACCGGCCTCAGCCCAGGCGGCATACAGGATTGGTGCCGCATGCCCCTTGAAAAGTTGCAGGCGGGAACATTATGACCGTTCTAACATGCTACGTGTAAAACTGAGCTCAAACATGTACACTTCGAAACCTTGGAGAGCACAAAGCGGTCATTGCATGGGTTGGCGGGTTCGTCAGCTTTATAGCGCATGGTGTGGAAGAACAGCACAGACATGACCTCGGCTGCACTGCAGCAGGATGTGGGGTGGCTGAGGGGGAAGAGCAAGGTGATAATTTCAATATATTCAGTTAAAAATTAAATTAAATAAACTCTGCACAAAACATGCAAATGTTACAAATATGGATTTTTCTGGAACATCATTAAAAATCTTGTTACACTCTGAGCATGTTAGCATCCACACAACCTTTGATATTTTGTGAGAACATCCACAAAGTCACATCATTATTAAATTGTCAGATACCACTCAAGACTCCACCCCCAAAAATGAACTCATGCAAACTTGAACAGTTAGATGCTGAAATAGTGGTCAGAGTATTGTAAGATTTTTTTTGTTGAAATCTCTGCACTCAACAGCATCTCAGCTTCCTCATGTGGCTTGGGCTTTAAACGGCACCATTTCTACCAAACTTGCAACATGCCAAATTGTCAGTCATTATGGTTATGTTCCTCCTTTTCCACAGGATGCAAATTTACCCACTGTGCTTTTGCCAAGCGGTGTCCTGCCGGGAAAAATGGGTAATTAAAGGCATGAACTCAGAAACAAAGTAGATGTGATTTAAATCTTGCTTTAAATGTCAGCGCAAAAAGGCAATCTGTGTGAATGCTTCCTGGTATGCGACTTTGGATCCAAGAGCCAATTAGAAAAAGTTCCTCAATTACATGCCACTTTACACAAAAGATTCAGTCGAGGTCTTTCCATACAAATAAAAGTCTACACACTCCCCCGTTCAAATGACAGGTTTTTGTTACAAACAAATCGAGACCAAGAAAAATTAATTTGAAAAAAATTCCATCACCAACACGTTTTTTTTAATTAACAGTCAATGCAACTAAACTGAAATGCAGCTGCACAAGTGAGCACGCCCTGTTCTCACTCTGAAATAGCTGCTAAAACACAAGGATGAGTCTGCATTAAGCAAAAAAATAAGTGTCAGAAAACAACAGCATTAACTGTTGCTTGACAAGGAAATACAGTATTGTCTGCAAAACCTGTTTGAGGTGACTTCCGTGAAGGAAGTGTTTGCATTTAGCAGAACGGCTTGTCGCACTGCCAAAAGATACGCAAGGTAATGACACAACGGTTACCAAACCGGGCGAACTTACGCAATCCAACAAACATTTCAGCCTTCACAGCGACACAATTTTATATGACTGCAGACTACAAACTATTTAATCAGAGACGTCGGTAACTCGCGACACAAACTAAATATGAGCAAATCGGGGTTCGAACCATCATGTCATCACTCTCCGGTTCTGCTCGTTCTCTCTACATGCACCGGAAGTCCACCAAACTGTTTTCCGGTTTTTAGCCAGGACGTTGAGCAATGGACTCATTGATTATTTTATTGAGTCCCGAAACATCTGGCATGCATGTGTGGTCAGCACGTGACGCATCGGGTGACCGTTGTTAACAAAAACAGTTATTTAAAGAAACCATTTTCCCGCCTTAAAGAACTACTGCAGTCCATCATATTAGGGGCGTCGTTGTAATGGCGTAACACTATTTAAATCACTAACGCGACTCAGGATGACTTCGAAGTAAACACATGGCTAATGACCGTATTTTTTACGACAGTCAATTGGTGTGCAGCACGTGCGTGCTACAAGGCCCACAGAAAGCCTCGTGGCCGTCAGCACGACAGAATGGTCTGCAATGAGCTCGCACGTATCGTCAAAACAGTTAAAGAAGCCCGTTTGAGAAGTTTACCCAGAGTTGGAGGCGCATGTTGCTTTAATGGAGTGAATTCGCAGCTTGTTGGCGACGTCCTTGAGCGCCTGCATAGTTGCTTGGTCGGGCATGGCCATTGTTGCTAGGATTGCCTTCCTTTTGACTGTCGGAGTCGCTAAAACAAATGGTGCACTGGGCTGTTTTATCTGGCGTCTACTTCCCGGTTTCGGTGGCGAACCACACCGACGTCTATTTAGCAGAAGGAGGACCGAGTCTCTCGAAATGAGGGCGTTTAAATATACTCAAGCCCCGCCTACCAAAGTCGTCATTCAAAAAGCGGAAGTAACCTCTCTGATCCCTGAAGACAGGAAACATCCATTCATCCATCCTGATTCACTATATTAAAAGTCGAGTCTGTAATGTACTTAAATGTAAAAGTAGAAAATTGGGGCGAAAAAAGGTCACAAGGCTATTTTCGCAAACCAAAAGTCCATATATCCTTTTTAAAATTCAGGCAGTAAAAAACAATCAAAATTTGAGAAGAATGTTCAAATACAGAGAAATACAGAGAAACTAAATATTTGTCAGCACGTTTTTTGGACTACGTCCCACCACAGAAAAGTATTCTACACATAGACCTTAAGTGTCCAATCGCTATTGTTACCTGATAAAACTGTGAAACTGCTGTTGTGACAGCAACTGTTTGAAATAATTTTAATTTTAGATAGGGTTCACATTATCGTCGATCACCAACCTACAGAGCTACTTTTTGGGTGCTGATTAATGTGATGGACTATCAGTTGGACACACACATCACAGATTTACTCAAATTAACTTGAAATATTATCTTTTATTACTAAATCATGATATTCATCAAGGTGAAGACACTTATCATGTTCACAATTTCTCACAAATATGATCAACAATGATTTTACAGGGTAGGAAACTCAAATGATTCACTGGTGAGCGAATTTTAAAAGAGGCGGGCACGCTACTCATGTGGTCCTTGGAGGCTTGCTGCCTGCCGGCACCATGTTGGGGACCCCTTGCACAGACCGCATGTTCTTCTCTCAGAGAACCAGCAAGGTCGCATGCTGTAAGATGACAAGCTGAGCTGCACTCACTTCCTTTATTGAAAGACAAGTTAATTTTCACTCTCTAGCAACAACTCAATGATGAGGTATGAAAATGGAATAGCAGCACTCACATTTTCAATGGGAACCTGTAGCACTTAATATGTCTGCCTGTGTGTATTGCGACTCACCACCACACTACTGTAGTGATACTTAAGTATTTGCGATTCTTGGAATAGATGTAATTAAGTAAAAACAACAATAATATAGTGCATTAGACAACGATGTATCCAAGCTATGACCATTTTCAAGTTTCTACAGAGGCATCCATCCAAACCAGTCTTTTCCGGCAAGCGGAGCAACTATTGCAAATGTTTGACTTAGGCTGTTTCCTCTTTGAGTTCCTGAAATGACAAATGGCATACCATTAGAAGAAGCAATAAAGAAACAAACTTTCCCTGAAGTGATGTGGAAACCACTGTGCTTTTCTTTTTCTTTATTTTTTGTTCACCTTAATTGTCTTCCACACCTCAGCCCTCTCTTCCAGAGAAACAGGCTCTTTATCAAGGCGCTCCAGTTTTGGAATGAGAGTCAGGACATATGGCCGGTAATCTGTGGTCCCGTCCAGTGGATTCTCAGAGAGGACCACGACTCGCAGGGTTTTGGACACATGGCCAAGAGCCCGAAGACAGGTCTCGTCAAGGAAGTCGTTGCTTCTGTGGGGGAAAGGGAGAGATACAGGAATGTAATGTTGTTGCTTTTGATTTTTCTTAGTGTGGCATCACTGTACAGCCTACCGGATATTGAGGTACTGGAGACATTTCATGTTGGCGCTGAGTCCATCCAGATTGGTAAGTTTGTTATTACGGAGGTGGAGAGTGGTAAGACTCTCTAACTTCTCCATGCCCTCAAGACTTGTAATAAGATTTTGGGCCTCAAGTACGGAGAAAGAACACAATCACAAAAGGCAGAGACTTACAGTATGTATTTTAATGGAGCATTTTATAACTGACTTTTTTTTTTACCAGATATAATCGCTGCAGATTAGGAAGGTTAATGCCAATAGTTGTAGTCAAGTGGTTTCCTCTCAGCTCCAATGTAGCCAGTTTGGAAAAAAGGCAACTCTCAAGACCATTCAATCTCTGTATACGGTTCCCTGTAAGCAAAGTAAAGGACACACATGACTTGAAGACAAACGTATGCTCATGGTTTATGACACTTATTCAGATGCATTCATCAGCCCAACCTGAAAGATTGAGACTCTCCAAAGCTGGTCCAACAAGACCTTCCACCTCAGTGAGCCGGTTTGCTGCCATACTCAGCCATTGTAGGTAGGCCAGCTGAGAAAAGGTTTGTCCTTGGAAGCATGTAACATAATTCTTGTCAATCTAAGAAACAGTCCAGTTCGAACTTCAGTTAGAGTAGTGGTTCTCAAATTATTTACAAGACCACCTCAACAAATGCTTTCTCTCCAAGTACCACCATAATGACCAATATTAAAATACAGTAACATATTAGTACTAAAGAATATACTGTACCAGTGTTAAAATTCAAGCCACTGTAACATTACGCACAATTTGAATACTGTAATAACACTGCTCTTAAAGTGACTCTTTCGGGGACTAGTAGTTGTGCCCGTACCACACTAAGAATCACAGTGCGAGAGTGGATGACAAAGTGCCATTTTTTTTCTTGATTAAAAAAAAAAGACCTTGCCTTGAGCCAAAGAAGCTGAGTGAGGGATGACAGAGGTGAAAGGTCAGAAATGCGGTTGTTGGACACGTCCATGAACCGAAGGTGAACGTAATTGCTGATCGCAGCCATGTCACTTAATCTTCTATATTGAGTACAAGCAGAGAAGTGGAGGTTTAGGATTGAACAGCTTTGCTCGGTTGGCAATTTTGCCCTCTTACTTGTCCTTTAGGACGACTTTAATGAATGCGTGTCTCAATCCATTTCCTGTTCGGCACAGTAAAGACAGACCTGGAATTATAATGTCTTGATCCAAGGGGCGAACCTGTTAATAAAACAAAGGAAAGGGATGCATCGACACAGATTTCAGGGGGGAGGTTGAGCACACTGAACAATTCATTAACAATTATGGAATTATTCGCATGTGGCCCGTGTCAACACTTTGCCCTCTTGATGAAAGAAAAATAAAAAAAATAGTTTGAAAAATGTTTTCAAAAACCGATCAGAATCAAAATAATCTCTTCTGCAAGTATGTAAAACACACAAGAAATTTGTCCTCGGTAGTATACTAATATATAAATAAAAATATAATTTGTAATTTCTGTTCTTTGATAATTATGCATGCGAGGGTAGGGTTCACTCGAGTGGGGAGGGGGGCTGGGCGCTGTTTGTGAAAAGGGACGAGCGAAGACTGGCTCGGACAGACAGTCTGAGTGTTGAGCGCATCGGCGTGAGTTGTAGTGATGGGAATTCCGGCTCCTTTTAGAGAGCCGGCTCTTTTGGCTCGGCTCCCTAAAAAGAGCCGCCTCTTTCGGCTCCCAAATGGCTCCTCAGTTTTTTTGTTGCTTAAATTAATTTACTACCAAAAATAACGTAATATTATGCGTAAAATGAATTACTAATGCAAAAAATAGACATTATATCAAATATTTATTATTTATATGGCTTTATGTATATTCTTCTGAACATACTCAACATGGAGTGCTACAAAAATAAAAACAAAGTACAAAGACCCATATCAAAACAAGGTCAACAAAAAGTTCCAATCTCTGAATGTGTATATTTATAAGCTTTTAACTATTTACAGTAAAACAACATAAGTAAGCTTTGAATACCACACAACAAATTATAAGTTAAAATTTGTAAAACAAAAAGAAGAAAGCAGCACCCAGGTAAAAGTTTTAACTTGTCTTTCGCGAAGATTGGCATGAAGAAAAAACAAGTGCCTCATGCAACTAACTCTCTCGTCTCCTCGTTTGTCTTGTTTGCGTGCTTCTCAGTGTGCTGCTGTGTCTCTTCTCTAACCCCTCCCCCTTCTCTAAACTGCAGCGTATGTGTGTGTGTAAAACCCTCCCCTTCCTCTTCTACCACGGATCTTGACCAATCACGTGCGGCTTTAACCGAAGGGGGGAAAAAACAGGAGAAAAAAAAAAGTCGGCTCCTATTCGGACCGGCTCCCATCGTTCACTCCAAAGAGCCGGCTCTAAGAGCTGGCTCGTTCGCGAACGACACATCACTAGTGAGTTGTGGCCATCAACAGCTCTGGTTGGTATGTGTTTTGTTGCCGTTCTGTTGAATAAAAAGTGAGTAGATTGCAACAGCGACTATGTGCGTCCTTGATAACACTGAAGGCAATTCCAAAATATTGAATAAAAATCATGTGGATATGTGAATCGTGGCTGCTAAGAGAATATGAAGGGGTCAATTGTAGTTTTAAGGTCACCAATCATCTCTGGATGTCAGATGTCTTCGTTACATTTTTTTACTGGGTCTTCTACTGCCCTGTACTACACCTCGATTAGGCCAGCTAGATAGATCGATAGATAGATATCACGGTGGTGGATTGGCTAGCACTGATCGTCCACCTCACAGTGCAGGGGTCATGGGTTAAATTCCGGATCATAGTATGCAGGAAGAACAGTACTGTAGCGCAATAATAAAATTCAGTTTGTTTTTTTGTGAAAATGTACAAGCATTGGTTTCATGTTCAGCAGTTTTGTGACAGCCTTGATATTTTTTTTATGCGAGAAAGCCCTTTGGTGAATACAGTGTGTGTTTATTATTACTTTTTTTTTTTTTTTTTGCTTGTTTGTTTGCTTCGAACCCTTTGTTGTTTGGTTAAGATAGTGGGGCGAATGTGCTCCTCCTAACCCTACACACGTTTCCCAGTCCCTGAGCTGGACAAACTGTTGTCTGCAGTGGACCTAACATGCACGTTTTGGATTTATTTATTTTTTAATGGAGGCCGGAGTATCAAATGAAAGCTCGCAAAACCGGAGCTAACGCGTACTCCAACAGAACGAGCTCACACACACACAACCCAGAAACATATGGGGGTCTTCTCCAAACACACGCACACAACCCAGAAACATATGGGCGTCTTCTCCGAAACTATTCACACCATTGAATAAGTAGCAACTTAAAGCCCAAATAAAACAGTAACTTTCAGCCTACTTGTGATCAGATGGTGATTGTGGGTGGTTAAGTGTTACATTTTTCAAGCAGTTGGTCGAACCATAATCGTTACCTCGATTGCTTCTTCGTCCTCGTCTTGATTTTCTTCACCGTTTTCCACATCCGACGACACAGATTCCTCGTCCATTTGGGTCAGTCATTTGCAATTCTGTCACCACCCAAGTTAACTCTTGATGGACGACTGACCGTTAAAGTCTCGTTTTCAAGTTGGGGCTGGGATGTTGTTCGTTGCCATGGAGACAGACACCGCCACTCGCGTGGTGGAGAGCGTGGGCATCTTTTCTACTTCACAGTAAACAAGGTAGGGCTTCAACTTTAGTGTCTGTGATGTTGAATGACAATGTGAATTTTAACACAAAAACGTGTACTGTATTAAGTAGCTGCAGAGCGGGCTCGCGCTCTCTCATATTTACATCTACAAACATATACACACACATACATACAGATTTTTTTTAACCAGTAGTGTATGTATTGCAAAATATACATATTTATGTAGCTCCTATTTTACATATCACATCATTCCAAAGAATCAACATTTCAGGTGGTACAACCACACAACGTAACACATTATTTATTTCTAACAGTCGCATAGACCAAAACACTAAAAAGACAACCTTCTTGAGAAACAACTGAATAAGAATTTGGATTCATACCTGTAAAATGACATTTTATCCCTAACTTTCTTCTTTTAGTGGTAAAAATAATGTACATGCAATTAGTGTTGTACACAGTACTATTAGCAGTCATTCACTGAATGACAAGGCATAAAGCATTAAACAGGAAGTCAAGCCAATTGTTTAAATTCACAATTTGTTCTATGCGGCCACACTACTCAGAACATGACATTCTGATTCATATTGCAGTTGAAGAATATGTATTAAGCAGCAAAATACACACATTTTTTTCTTCTCAGTGGGTGGCCATTTTGCCACTTGGTCTCAATTGAAATTAACATCATAGTGCCCGCAATATTCACAAGTGCCCTTGGTTGTAAGTTGGTACTTATTCAATGGTGTGAATAGTTTTGGAGAAGACCCCAAATTGACATCATAGTGCCCGCAATAATCACAAGTGCCCGTGGTTGTCTGTTGTTTGCTATTTGTTTTATTTGTTTATATTCATGTATTTATGTCTTTATTTTAACTTCTGTTACACCCGCGCTGCAAGGAGAGATACCGACGCTCGTTCCTACCGACTGCTGTCAGGCTGCTGAAAAAAAATAACAAAAATAATAATAATAATAATTACATGATGTGAAAAACAATTGTAAATAGCACTGCGATTTATCCCTTTTGTATTTATATTGCACTTAATTGAACGGTGTCTGTTTGTTATTCTTCTTTCTACCCACATTCTTGCTGCTGGAGGCTGTAAATTTCCCCAGTGTGGGACAAATAAAGGATATCTTATCTTATCTTTATGTATTTTCATGCAGTTCAATTCACTGCCCTTATTTTTAGCTGTGTGTTTCAATGCACTGCATGTTTGCACTGTGGTTGAGAGAGGAAAGTTATTTCATCTGTTCTGTATGTTGCACATAGAGCATATTTGACAATAAAGCTTGACTTGACTTGACTAGGGGCTCACTCAGATTGTGAACGTCACACGATCAAACCCAGAAAGCAGGTAAGCCGTGACGGTCATTGTGGCTTAATTCATATTCTAGAAATGCAACATTAATCAGAATAGAGAGTTTAGACGAGTTGGGGTGCATAGAACATGTTATTGTTGATAAATGTCTGGCTTGACTTCCCCTTTAAATAAAGCAAAAACAGAAAAAAAAATCAATGGTGCATAGACTGTCATTAGAAAATGTCATTCACTGCGATGAGAGCAAATTTGTTTGTCAAACAGGCAGGACTTGGCATCGTCAGAGTGCAGGGGGTAGGGTGGGGTGATATTCTGATCCAATGAATGTTCTGTCATCCTCTGCTGGACCAGTTAAAAGATGCAAAAGTGAAGTTAGCCAAATATGAGAACATGTTATGGACTGGTGATCGTATCAGTGAAGGGTAAAGTATTTGTCCATTTCGAATCGGAGACAAAATCCACATTGCAGCATCACAGCTCACTGCATTTGGATATTGCGCAACAAAAGTCCTTTTTTCACACCTCCTTGGAGCATTCGGGCACCAAGGCTTGAGCCTGTGATCCCATCACTAAAGAGAGGGGCAGAGTCAAAAGACAGGTAAAAAGGTAACCAAATGATAAAATAAGTCGCATAAAATGTGTTCAAGTGATTCAAATTCCACACTTTAGAATACTGCACTTGAATGGGAGGGAGAAAACCGTAAAGTAGTAAATAGCAATATTCAAATAGCAGCATCATATGGATGGGTATTGAATGATAGATAAACTAAATTTAAAAAATATGGCCTTTTGTGCAATTTCTTGCTTTGAATCAGGACTTTCCTGTGAAAAAATTGAAACATCACAAAATGATTGGGGGACGGACGGTCTTCTTACATGGCACTTAACTTGCTCTTCTTGGAAGCGGGAGCTTGGAGTCCATCTGTTCGTTTCTGTTTACATATTAAAAAACAAAACAAAAAAACCCTCTAGGGCATCAATACAATCTGGGAAAAACAATGAGTTGAGGCTATGTATATATGCCACATGTAAGATGCTGGGGGCGTTGCTGTTTGACTAACCTCTTTTCCGCCAACCTCTTGCATTCTTCTTTGCTCCAGATTTTGCTAAAGAAAAAAAAATGCTAGTTTAAAAAAAATTGCAATGACACAATTCTAAACACCTTTTATCTTTTTAGGAGACTTATTTATATGCAGTGATGCCTTGAGAGATGAGTTGAATTCAGATCATGCTTGCAACTGAACAATAATTGTCTTTGTCGTTGCATGGCAGTAAACACACCTTATGTAGTTCAGAGAGCTGCTGGTGCCTAATCAGGGCCTCTTTGCTGGGAAACTGCCTCCTACACAGAAGACAGGCCAGTTTCACCCAGTCAGTCATCCTCCCTTCCTTCTCATCTTTTTCGCCTCCTTCATCTTCACTGTCACTTTCCCCACTGTAGGCTGGAACAAGACCCAAGTGCTGAGGAGGGGGTGACTATTTGGGGGGGAAAACAGACTGAGATGAATCTGCTACAAGTTGAAATCGTAACAGAGAAATGGCACACACAACATACTTCTGTTTGTCTGAGTTGGTCCAGAAAAATTTGAGGCCGTTCTGACAGCGCCCCCTGGGGGACAGAGGAAAACATTCAATGGGATCTGCAACTCTCACCACCCCCACTTTTTTTTTTTTTTTTAAACCTACCACGTATTTTCTACTGAGGTATCATAATTATTTTAAAGCTTGTTCAGCATATGAGGTATGTGTAAGCATGCAACACCTTTTTCTCCAGAACAGCATAACCTGCATCAGCGCTGGCAGATTCTCTACGATCTGTGGAACCGGCTGCAGTGGAAGGAGAGGCAGAGCGCATGTTTTCCTTGTGTCGGTTGAGAGTCTTGGCCCAGCGCTCCATATCTTTGGCAATCTATTAACACGGGCCCAACATGGGGAATACATTTAGTGGCATGCAGTTAAGCTCTTCCTTTTTTAACATGGGCGACAATCATGTGCATTGTCAAACTAATTATTCACAAAACAGAAAAAGTCATGACGTGAATCTATTTTTGTGTAAAAATGTACCTGTTGAGCAGTTTTACTCTTGGGCTTATCTTTTTTCTCCTTGCTGCCAAGGTTAGCTAACATTGAGTCTGCGGGGGCTGCACGATCACCTTCTGTGTTTGACTGTCCAGAAGCTGCAGGAATGTATGTCTGCTTGTCGCCCTCCCAGTACATGAACTGCTGAGTGTGAGGGTTGTAGTAGTACTGTAAAAAGAGTCATGAATTGTAATAAGTGGGTCGCAATATTACTAAACTTGATTTACTGAACATTCAGCTCACGTATTTGTTCATTTGACATAGTTTTTACCTGGGAGTTTGGGTCATAATAGAGTCCTGTCAGTGGGTCGTAATAGTAGCCTGAGCTTTCATCATATTGGTATGTGGTTACATCTGGCACAGCTAAAGTATGAAAAAAAAAAGAAAGAACCAACATCAACAAATAAAATACAGGTAAAGGCAAACAAAGTCGATTAGGTAGCACATACGATATTGCTGGAGCTCATGTCCAGTGCCGGGTGTTGCAGGTTGGCTGGAAGCAGCTGGCTGTGGTTTTCCGACTATCTCGACCTTTAAGGACAACACGCATAACAGGGTGGAATGCGATGTGATGCATGGCAGTGGAAGTAAAAAGGTACCTGAGTGGCAGAAGCCTGAGTTTGAGGCTGCTGCACGACAGCGATCCCAGATGCCAATGCTTCACCTGGAATCACGGAAGCTGCATCATGTCAAACAGGTACATTACATAAATCCACAAATCCACACCGTATCCAGTCATACATCACACATATGTGAAATATCCCAGCATGAGATAGTAACCTGGCGTAGCTGCTGCTGAGTAAGCCACCTTCAGGTGTGCTCCTGCACTGGGCAAAGAAGCAACCCTGGAGTCTGTCTGGACTTGAAAATGTTGGCCGTCCAGCGAAGCGTAATCGTTCCCCTCCTGGTTATAAGTTACTGCCGCTCCCTGCTGATACATCTCACCATATTCTGGGCCCCCACCTGAACCATTTTGTGCATTCTGAGGATGAAAAACACCAAGCACAGAAATGGGACGACAATATGAAAAAAAATTAGGCTGTCTCGCTGTAGTACATGGGTATTAGTATTTAAACAGAGTAAGTGTGCATATTAAGGATTTGCAGGCTATATAACACACATGTCCAACCAGAGGATTTGTATGTTTCCAGACAGGTGCTTGAAGAATGTCATTTTCAGACAAGGTGCAAAATTGCTTGTGCTTTTTGTTTTTCCTTCACAAAAGAGTACAAGATTTTTTTTTTAATCATCAACTTGAGCAAAGTCCAAAATGCCAAATAAAACACCCAAGATTGTGTGTATAAAAACCTTAAGAAAATCTGCGTTGCCGCGCATGGCAAGTCAGCTCCAGGTTACCTGTGTGACAGCCCACTGTGCTGCAGCAATAGCAGTGCTGGCCACCGTAGCAGCACTCACTCGACTGCCTTCCATCAGAAACACGTCACTGACAAGGGAGGGAAAAAATGGTTTCACACTATGTCAACATCCATCCATCCATTTTCGATAGTATTTGTCATCAATAGGGTCACAGGTGAGCTGGGGCCTATCCCAGCTGAAGAAAGAGATATCAGTCTTTCTATTTTTGGGACCTAATTTACTTGTAGCACAGCAGTTTTCTTTTCTCCAACACTCGTGACTATGTATTCAATAATGCTGTTTTTGTAAGTCAAAATCTCCGGATAAGACCAAACCTCACATGCCTGCTTCCACTTTCGGTTGGCAATTTTTAAAGGGTATCACTGAATTTCACACTAATGTATTCCTCATGCACGACCATGCGCTTACCGCTTGGAGCCTTTGGCAAATTCCACCACGATCACCTTTCCATCAATAGAAAGAGGCTGCTTGAGAGCCTGCAAGATCTGGAGCAGTTGAGATGCCTCCTAATGACAAAGCCCAGAGGACGTGAGTGACTACAGGGCACCACTTGGAATGGATGAAGATCTCATCCACACACAATCACAATTTTCTGCTTCCATCCGTGCTCTACAATGCTGCTTACCACAATCGTGGAGAGCTGCAGAAATGCAAAGCCCCTGTTGAGATTTGTGTGCTTGTCCTTGATGAGGCGAATGTTAGAGGGTGACAGTGTGGCAAATGTGGCCAAAGAAGACAAAATGGCTTCCACTGTTGTATGTGGTCCGAGGTTTCTGAGGATCAGAGCTAGTGTTGGGGAGGAAAAGACCGTGACAATATTACTAAAAAACACTAGATATCACATCATCTTCTCTTGGTTCTCTATGGAGAACTAGCTGGGCAGACAACTTGATTGATGACAACCGATTCTGTTCCACGCCACTAAACTTACTGTCGTTGGCAACATCTGCCTGCTGTGTCACTTGACCTGAGTGGATGGCAGAAACGGAGGAATGAAAGGGTGCTGGGAGGGGAAGCAAGCCTTGGGCTCCCTCCTTTTGAAGACCAACAGGTGGATCTTTGTGCATCTCGGGCAACTTCAGCTCAGCTTCTGAAAAGAAAAGAGTATGTCAATTAACCTGTGTGGCAATCTTTTGTATTGGAGACAACAAAGAGCACTTCATTGTTACCTGATTTGGGCGCACTGCATTTGAAGCACCTTTCCCTCCTTTTAAAATTTTGCACTCCACACTGTTGAGATTTTTTTTTTACAAGCCTTTTTGTTAAAAGAAGGACAAAAAAAATCCAGAACCATCACTGTCATACATTCATGCCGATGTATCAAAACCCAACCTTGTTGCAAAGCCAGTCCTCATTGGCTCGTGGTTTGGGGTTGCTGTAGTGCATCGACACTCGTTGTCCAAGAATCAACAGCCTGCCCTGAAAGAAGGAGAGAGAGGGAGGGGGAACAGTGGATGATTATGAGCAAGAATTAGGCCAGACACATTAGAGTAAGGCCTCATCTCAGAGAATGAATGAGGAAGACCAGAGAGGGAGAGAGGGAGACAAAGAAACCTGACCAAAGGACAGAGAACAATAGAGAATGGTGACCTTCAGCTTTAGGAAAGATTGTTTGATGCTGTCAGTTTGTGTGTTTTACTCCACTATTCACCTGATCCGGATGAAGTTGTACTGTTCAGTTGTAAAGATCAGAATAATAGCAGTGTTCAAAAAGTCAGTAAAGCTCCTAATCTTCAGAACAGCTTTTTCACACATCAGCCGCATTAAAAATAAAACAAAAGAAAAAAAACACTTAGCATTCTATATTCCAATTTAAAAAATGTGGCTGGTCATTTTTCTTTACAGACTTAAACATTTACTCTATTAACTGGAAAAAAACAACACATAAAAGAGCCAATGGCAGAGCATTTTGTGGACATATGGAAGAAGAAAGTATGACTGATCTTTTGGCAGTTGGTCAAATGATACACACACAGTGTATACACAAGACAGTGAAGCATGCTATAAGAGCTGCTTTTCATACTTTGATGTCTTAACGGCATAGATCAGTTTCAAAACATCAGAATAATTGGTGATGTTGTTTCCTGTTGTCAAGGAAATGCCCTTGAAAAAGAGCACCAACTTGGTTCCAGACCAACAAGATTAATGTTCTGCAGTGGCCCAACCCAATCCCTGGACCTGAATCCAATAGCGCACTTGTGTGAGGATATTGAACACACACACACACACACACACAAAAAAAGATCTTTTTTGGACCCGCGCCCCCACCCCCAAAAAATTGATGAAATGTAGTCAATTTGGTGCAACACAGATGTGAAGCACTTCTCAAACAACAACTTCATATCAAATGAGCCACAAGTATGCAGATTCTATCAGTATTATTCCAGGTAATACAGTAAACACGTGTGTCAACATAAAAAGAATAGCCAGACTGATATTCCGTTATATTCACTTTCTTTGAAGGGATAGAGCACTTCAAATATTTTTCCTTTATGTTTTGATTCAGCATAGAATGGGCAGTGTTCACAATACATTTCCGCATATGGAAGTAAAAGCTGTTTAGAGGATTTTGAGCGATACTCACTTTTCACTGACTGCCATTATTCTAAACACAACAGCACAAACCCATTCCAAAGACTGGATTTTAAACTACAGAGAGAAAATAAGAACCAAATATTTTTTTGGGCCAACTAAGTAATGTTTGGAAAGTTTACCCCAGAACAGTCTCAGACATGGTTTCCCCATGTATGAATCCGACGTAAGAATTACCTACCTGTCACACAAAACGATTCTTCGTGAGCAAATGACATGCCATAATCTAACGTGAAGCTGGCGTGATGTGAGAGTACATTTGTCTTGCCCATTGCATATATGTGCGTGTCATGTGTGTATGGGAGAGTGACCTGGTTGGTCTCCATCCAGCGGGTGGCCTCCTGTATGAGATTAAACTCGACGAAGGCGAATCCTCGGCTCTGACCTGGACACCGCCCAGCGCCATGGTTACCGAATAACAACAACAACATAACGCAGTGAGGGGTTAGTGCTTTGTGTACAGAGGAGAGAGAGACCCTGTAGCAGCACTAACAAAGTAAACAACCGCTCTCCCTTAGAATGAAGAGGCTTGACAGTCAGTTGGAGAGCCACCTGTTAAGATTCTCTGCAAAGTGAGGAGGACACTAGGTCCACTATCTCCGTGGGCTCGCGAAAAGTGTGTGAGGGAGTGAGAGGGAGACTCCTTGCCACTCCTCACTTTAAGTCTGACCTACATGCCAACACAGGTGACACACACATAACACCAAGTTTCAGAGTGCAGAAACTTGGGGGGGACTCTTGCTGAATGGCCCGCTGTGGTTCTGGTATTGTTACCTTCCCGTATTAGTGAAATAATCAAACAAAGCAAAAATGGTTTGTCTTAACAAAAGCAGATATTGTAATTTCTAGACTATAAGGCGCTACTTTTTTTCCCTGGCTTTACCGTGCAGCTTTAAATGTGACACGGTTAATTTCTGGATTTTCCCGAACAAGCTCTCGTCACATCTCACCAATGCAATTACCCAACATGGCAGAGTTGACCAATCAGTCTTCCTATCAGTCATTTGCATAATATCAACTGCGAGTGTAAATAATGTTGTTCCTTTATCGTCTGTGTTTTTATGATTTCAGATTTTCAAAAAAGCCTGGAAAGAAATAAAAAATTGTTGGCCGAGAATTATCCTGAAGAAATAGGACCAGCAGGTTCACTTCAAAAGAGTACAAGTTCCTGACTCTATCAGGGCATCACTGCGCCACCATCACTAACTCTAATGTTTACAAGAGCAACTATTATGGCTCAAATTTGCCAGTGGATGCTGACAGTGTGGAGCAGTGTCAATAAAATCCACTTTTTTTTTTTACCAGCGGGCTTTGAAAGACTGACTGCAGCGTGATGAAGAGGACTGCACAACGTCGTTGGTGAGGTTGCCTTGTTTGACAACAAGAGAGACTGAGAAAGTGTGTAACAAAGAACGGGGGCGGGGGCTGTTCTATTTCGACCCGTAATAAAAGAGGGGTTTACAATCATAATCACTTTTTTGTGAGGCGACTGTGAAACCAGCCATGTTCAGCATTGTTTGGAAAAAAGCGTTTACCGGTGTTTAGGGCAATTAAGAGTTTTACAATATCCAGAGGGGTGATCTCTTTCTTTGCAAAAGTCTCAGGTTATAACACGGAGACCCGCGGCTAATAAAGCAAAGCGGCCACTGAAATGATGGTAATCAGAAAGCGTGGGAAAAGGTAGAGAAATAGTGTGAGGCTTAATCAGATTCACAAGGTAACAAGTTATGGATACCTTTTTTGGTGTGATATACAGTACGTTACGCTCACAATACTACCACAGTACAATACAATACAATACATCCTGATTTGATATTGCCCTTTCACAACAGTTGCAGAACCCGAACAAGGTGACAAGGTTCAACAGCTAGCTTTTGTCAAGTCGTCCAGGAGGCTCCTGACCGTTCTTCATGGACTTCCTCATACAGAGATGGCACAATGAATAGCACAAATTTTTTTAAATGCGTATTTCTTTATTGACCTCTTTTGGGATTTGATTAAGTTGGAAAGGTTTCCTAATTACGGGTCTGGTGAATGTACTGTATGCTTAAAAATCAGAATTGTGGTGTGCTTGTGTTTTTCCTGCATTGAAAACAAGGAATACAAGGATATGTTTGATGCGCAATGTTATAATTAAAATAATAATAATAATAAATACAATTTTAAAAACCCTAAGTTTAGAAAGTGTCTTGATAATAAAATGAAATGGCTAGCAAAGGATCCTCGTGGTACCAAGTGGGATCATTACACTGGTCAACAGCAAATTTTAATCAAAGATGTCTTTATTTATCCCTAAACGTATTTTTTACGCAAATTTGAAATAAAATGTCTCCTTTTTTTCTGGCACATCAGATTTTGTTCAATATTTTCATTTCTTTTTAAATGTGACCTATAAAAGATTGCACAACGTAGATTTGTTGCTGAACCTTACCCTTAATTTATGTACATTACTATGTTAGATATTATTATTATTATTATTGTTATTATTATTAAGACAGCCTGTTGTGCTTGAAAAAATGAGGGTAGACTTAGAATCAGAGCATGAAATTCATTTTAAAAAGTTTACTTTCATCAGTAGCGGTAAAAAGTTGTTGACCAGTGTTATTTAAAAAACAAACAAACAAATAAATAAATAAATAAAACCCTGAAGAGGAGAACAGACAATTCTTCTCACCTGAGGATTTGTTCCTCATGAGTCGAACCTCTTTTGGCTGGATCCCCTGCTCTTGAAGTGTTGCCCAGATCTGTCGACACATTTATGACATCACCATGGAGGGAAAACAAGACGAGACCAGCAAGAAACATATACACACACGCACACACCTCATTGGCAGTGGCGTTCGGTGGCAGCATTCGAAGCATTACAATGTTGCTGGGCCTCTGATTGTAGTCCAGATCAGCACGGTAATCCTGGTCCCTTTGCTCCAACTCCTCATGAAACAGGTCTGGCTCACAATTACTCTGGCCTTGCTCCTCTGGCTCAACTGGAAACATCTGGATTATCCATGACAAATGAGCAAATGCGGGCGGTTAGAAGTTAAAATTGCGTTCCATCTTACACGTTTCATTCCCGCTCGGTGAGAGAATCTGCCCTCCTCTTGGTGCCTGGTGAAGTTGGGCTCCATCTGTTCAGAACAGGCACCACCTTGGTGACCCCAGTGTCCTTCACCACTGCCTAAATGTAGGGTCGTTGTCTCGGAAACGTTTCTGCCAGGTTTCCTCTTTCCCCTTCCCTCTGACCCAGTCCGTAGCCGTTCAAAATCTCTCTTGTACCTCGCCTCATCAAATCCATCAGTTGAGGACTGAGAGCAAGGAGGCCACAGGAGCCCTTTGGCCTCCTGAGCACCGTCTCCTCTCTGATTAAACCCTTGGCGATCTTGGAGGAGACCTGGCAAGACTTCGGAGGGGCACAGAGATGATTCGTTGTGGACATAGTGGCTGTCCTCCTCTTTATGGACATCACATTCCGCTTCTGTAGCCTCGTCATCTTGGCCAATACCACGGTAGTCCATGTCCTGAAAGTTGCGTTCATCATAACTGCTCCCATATCGCCCCATGCGATCACCTCGCCCACCCCTGCTGAACACAGATGACACTTGGGAAGACTTGGTTGACAGCTACCTTCAATCACTAGCAAAAATGCAGGCAAAGGATAACTCACCTCAGCTCAGTATCCATCCTGTATCCACTTACGCTAGTCTCTGTCTTTGTTCATCAGCATGAATAATCTAAAGGTGTGACAACATTTGACTGGTTTTGAATGTGAGGCAATGCTTGAATTCGTTAACATTGCAGTAAAACAGCAGGCTAGGGGTTTGTGTTTAAGCAAATTAAACGTCTGCAAAAAATAATTTCAAGAACAATGGTCAACACATACAGCACATTTGACGATAAAGTTGCATCCAATCCAATCAACATTTTTGCAAATTTCCTGATGTGTTGGATGAATCATAATTATTTTCGAATAGTGTCCTGCTTTTTAATAAAGGGATGGAAATGAAGAAAAAAAAATCTAATTCACCGATTAATTGACAGTAACAGTAATTAAAGTAGTCATTAGAGCACACTGTATACAGTAGGTATTTGTGTATCTGCCGCTGACTCAATCACTAATCTTCACTCAAAGAGCCGCATCCATGGTAGCAGATTCTGAGTGGTGAGGGAACTACTGGTTTATGTTATTCACCTTACCAAAATAAACCACTGCTGATAAGGTAGAAAACATGTCCGAGTTGTAATCACAATTTACAATTTTATTTTTTTAAAGAGAAAAAACACATGTCTTGCAATACTCTGACATTTTTCAAATTTATAGTTGACAACCCCCCCTCAAAAACCTTCAGGTGAATATAGGCCATTTTTCTAAAACATAAGCACATCTTTAGTCCATATTTTTCTATGATTCTGAACATTTAATGTAAATTGGTTAACCCAAAGACACAAATTTTGGGCCCCTTGATGTTACTCGAACCCGTCATGTTGGCTGGTATTTTACTTTGCTTCCAATGCTCATTTCCTGAGTTCTATCAAACTTGGTCAAACAGTTGCCCCTTAACTGTGCTATTTTTATTCCTTATAATGTACATTATCAACTTAGAGTGCCTGTTCTTTCTCAACAGTTAATGCTTTTTTTCTTTGCATGTATGAGTGCCAAAATACCCCACTCATCACCTAACCATCATCGGAAAACTGTATATTGACCATGTTTTGTACATTTCTTTTGAAACCTGGCCCACGACTTTCTAAAATATTGTCTGTTTAGCGAGCTTTCTGATGATGCCGACCTGAAAAGGGTTATTAACCCTTTCAGGGACAGCGGTTACTACAATGGACAGCTTATCATGTTTTCAGGTTACAGGGTGCATGAAAGAGTTAATGTATGAAACTCGAATACAACAAGAAAAAGGGTCACCTAAAATCTCGATTCCTACTTTCTGTTTTGCATTGATACATAGGCCAGAAATTGGCGCATTTTAACAGTTTTATAGAGTGGTAACTTTCTTAATATTTGTCACAGCAATATAATACTTGTACCGCTGGAATCAATTTTACACAAACCGACATAGTACTACGTAAGGCGTGTACTCAGGTAACCCTAACGTCTAATATGTTGTCACCGGGTGAGCTGGTGCATTTGTGTACAAAAACTGCAAGGCGAGGGTGCAACCCTGCACTAAAGTGAGGAATGCTTAAGACGTACTCATAATATAAGCACAGAACCTTTCAAAAAATATTCAACAATGACGTATGGCGGTCATCTTTTAGCCGACATGCTAACTACTGTGAAACATGCTAGCAAGTTGTTCTCGATGGTGTCAGTCGTCGCAGACATGGCAACAGAAAGATGAAAATTTTTTAAAGACTTACCAACTTTTTATAAAGCCGACGCTCACTAAATTAACACGTCAGCGCCCGAATTAAATGTAATGTTTTTATTTCGAGCAAACGCTAGAAAATGGCCACAGTGAGGTCATATTTCAGTGGGACGGAACAGCGTCCCACTCTAGCCTGTGATTGGACAGCAGCTACACTTAAGAGGACGGTCATTGGACGAGAAGAGGGCAAATATGATGTGACAGCCAATCACCACAGAGACATAGTACAGACGCGTGCTGTCTTGCGAGGGGTACTAAAGGATGATGGCGAAGTCCACATCAAACTTTCTAACACAATTAAAACAAATTTGGAATTTGGACTAGATAAAACTAATTTCGCGGGGAGCTGTCAAATTGATCTCTCCAGAAAGATTATATACCGTAAATCAACATTTAAAACGGTACGTGTCTTGACAACATGAGAAATCGGACTGTTTTGGGGTGATGGTCCTTTTTAATGCAACTATGCCACTGCTCAGCCCACTCGGATCTTTTACAGAAACTGCAAGTGCGGTCCAGTTGCCAAATTTGTCACGACTCACTCTTCTAGTGAGTTTCACCCAAAAATCCAAAAAGTAACTTGCAACATCAGTTGCTGTTTGTTAACAGACAGCTCAGGAAAGATCTACTTGGTTGTGGAATTTCACATGAGATGAATGGGAAAGCCCACCAAACACCCATCCATCCATTTTCTGATCCGCTTATCCTCACAAGGGTCCGAGCTGTCTTCGGGCAGTAGGCGGGGGATACCCTGAACCGGTTGCCAGCGACTTGGTTTGGTTGGTTTGTTTGTTTATTGAACATAAAACATATATACAGTAATAATTTGACAGAAAATAAGGTAGATAAAAAAAGAAAGAAATCAATCTTCATACAACACAGTTATTATGTTCAAGGGAGTAGGAAGAAGTAAAAAACTTATCTAGTCCTACCCCGTTATGTGATTGTATCTAATAAATCATTTTTATATCAATCAGAAAAGAAAAAAGTAAGAAGAAAGAAGTCTCCATTAAGGCTCATACTTTACCCTTAACCGTGATATTTTTACAACTTTTGGTTTGTATCGGGATTATATACTTCCACACCCTGACACTCTTGTGTCAATTTTCTCTTGTATTCATAATGGATATTTATATACCTTTCTCTATTTATCAACTTAGTTCTGATTTATCATTATATTTAATGTTTTGAATTTATCATTTTAACTCTGATTGATGTAGGTTGTTTGTACTATTTTTTTGAATTTGTTTTTGAACTCAGCAAGCGATTTACTCATTTTCAGGTCCGTTTCGAGATTATTCCACAGATTAACACCTTTGATAGATACACTTCTTTGCTTGATGTTTGTTCTTGTTTTGAGTTTTTTGAATAAGTTGGTACCTCTTAAATCATAGCTGCTTTCTCGAATTTCGAAAAACTTCTGAATGTTTTGGCAGAGCAGGTTATTGTGTGCTTTGTACATTAATTGGGCGATTTTAAAGTCAACCAGGTCATAAAATTTCATCGTATTTAATTTGATAAATAGTGGATTTGTGGGTTCCGTATATTTTGATCTATTAATAATTCGAATTGCTTTTTTTTGTAGGTTGAGAATAGGGAGTGTGTTTGTTTTGCAGGCATTTCCCCATATTTCCACACAGTAGGTCATATATGGTAATAATAATGAAGTGTATAATGTGTACAAAGATCTCTTATTTAGCACTTCCTTGGTTTTGTAGAGGATCCCTACGGTTTTGGCTATTTTTCTTTTTACGTTATCGATATGTGGCTTCCAACATAGTTTTGAGTCTATTACTAATCCGAGAAACTTGGTTTCATACGCTCTTTCTATCTCAATTGAGTTTACCATAATTTTAGCTTGGTGTTTGATTGGTCTTGTGCCAAAAACAATTAACTTCGATTTTTTCAGGTTAAGTGACAATTTATTTCTGTCGAACCAGTTTTTTAATTTGTTTAATTCATTTTCTACGGTTGTCAGGAGCTGTTTCAGATTTATTCCAGAACAGTAGAAAGTTGTATCATCAGCAAATAGGACACATTTAAATTGTTTTGAGACCTTGCAGATATCATTTATATATAAGATGAATAGTTTTGGACCAAGCACTGACCCCTGAGGAACTCCGTGAGTGATTTTTAGTTGATTTGTTTTTTTATTGTTGAGTTGCACGTACTGATATCTGTTTTCTAAATAACTTTTTATCCATTTATAAGCTACACCTCTAGTGCCATATCTTTCTAGTTTTTTCAATAATATACTGTGATCTATTGTGTCAAAAGCTTTTTTTAGATCTAGGAAAACCCCAACAGTAAATTCTTTGTTGTCTATATTAGTGGGCACACAGAGACGAACATCCGCGCTCACACCTAGGTATAATTTGGAGTGTTCAATCAGCCTACCACACGTTTTTGGAATATGGAAGGAAACCGGAGTACCCGGAGAGAACATGCACACTCCACACAGGTAGGTCGGAGATGGAATTGAACCCGGTGCCTCTGCACTGTGAGGTCGATGCGCTAACCACTGGTCCACCCAACTACAGGTATTAGAATACAAGCTGTAAAAATGCCAAATGCCATGGATTGCTTTTAAGAACATGCACATCAAACAGAAAACCCCAATACCAGCTTTATTTGAGGAAACAAAATATTCCAAGCAGTCGCAGTTCAAAAACAAATGACAAATATCTGATAACCCACCCTTCCAAAACCTCGCACCCCAAGCTTGACCCCTTCAATGAATTAAATGGCACTATGCTTATCGGGTATGAGCTAAACATATAATAGCACGATTAATTGAGAAATAAAACAAAGAAAATAAGAGTTAATATTAAAACGTCTAAAAAGAAGAGTGACAATCACAGAATTCTGAAGTCAAAAGTAAACGCATCTTTAAAATGTCCTTACAAGGCCTTGCGAGACATACAGTAAATCTTTACATTTATTGTAATAAACTGATGTATTAGAAATAATATTCGATTTATCAACCACACCACTCATGATTTTAACCACTGATTAATAAAATCAAATCTTAAGTGTGTGTACACACAAAGGTCCTAAAATTCACAAGCTCCTTAACCTGATTGCACCTCCACTTACATATGGTCGTTCATCACATAGAGGTTTGAATATCCCTCTTGAGAGGCTGTTAATTCCTTTACCGGCTGCAGCCACAAAATATGGCTTTCAGGAGTAACTTTGGCATGGAAATACGGGGTTTCGGTCAGTGTCACAGAATACCTTTCCATGCACTAGTATGTCATAGACAACAGAACAATGTACACACATTCACTGCATGCAGACCTGCACTGGAGAAAATGAAGCACCATATTTGCCACACACTCAATACACTACTGTATAGTTATGTTTTTAGGGGGATAGGTGGTGGTGGGGGGGTCTCTCTCATACAATCTGGTATCGGCATCCCCTGCATAGCGCCCGAGTCAGAACATAGGCAAACAACAACAGAGATAAAACACTACACTACAAATGAGAAATGACACCTCATCCAAGTAGTAAACGTTTTCCTCTAAGCTTACGCGGGCCTACTGCTGCTCTCAAGGCACTATGTGGAGGTGACACTATCATTAAAAAGACTTGGGCACGGTCTTTACTCAAAACCTTTTGTATATCACTTATTTGACCTGACAAACGTCTCCATCAAGACCTTTTTCTGTCTTCATTCCTATCATGGCACATTTTAACCCCTCGATTAATGTACTTAAGCCCTCCCTCCCTCCCCATCGGTCATCTGACCTCTCAAAGGTTCTCATTAGAGCCAAGTTAAACGGTATATACAGGCCAGGGACCAAAGCTTCAAGGTCTATCAATTTACATTTAATCTGCCTAAGATTGCTGATGTGCGATCAGAAATTGTGTCCGAACAAGTTTTATTTTGGGCCCTCCCCAACATCAAATTCTCAATGCAAGCTCTGCATCCGCACTTAAAGGGTGACTTTCTGTTGTGCCACTGCCTATAGCAGAAGGCAGATGGACTTCTTGCCACGTTTCTTGGCCTGCAACGCAGCTCGAGTTGCCATCTCAAAGACTTCCCGCACACCATCTTTGGTTTTGGCAGAGCACTCCTGGTAGCCGCAGGCACTGATGCGGTTTGCCATTTCCTTGCCATCGTCACATCTAACTGGCTCCTGTAAAAGATGATGTCGACAATAACCACTACCCCAAAATAAACAAAAAAATAATAATAATGATAATCCTTCACCTGTTTCATTTTTGCAAGCTCCCGTCTGGTGTGCTCGTCATTGCGCAGATCTTTTTTATTACCCACAAGGATAATGGGTACATTCGGGCAGAAATGCTTCACTTCTGGTGTCCACTTTTCTGGAATGTTCTCTGCCGGGAAATGAACAGCCATCAGCAATTTACGTTGTAAGAATCTGGTAATGGATCAGGATGCAAGTGTTGAGCAAACAGTAGTACCTAAACTGTCCGGACTGTCGACAGAGAAACACATGAGAATAACATCTGTGTCAGGGTAGGAGAGAGGCCTCAGTCGGTCGTAATCCTCTTGCCCCGCTGTATCCCAAAGTGCTAGTTCTACCTGAAATGAAAATGAAACAAGATGAACATCTGAAAACAGAGGTTGTGTCCAAATTCACGCTCCAAAGGCCGAATTTGAAGGCCACATGAGATAACTTGGTCCATGACCCAGCCTGGAAAGGGTGAAATATGCAGGCTACGAAGTTGGACACAGTTTTCGAGAGGTACAGTGAATCCAACTTCTGTAATGATGGAAAAGCACACTCGTATCTTTAAAATCGACAGCCCACTGTATGCCAAACAACAGGGCCAAACACAACTGAGCTGGACAATCGCAAAAAAAGAATATGGTCAGCGACTGACCATCCCACACATGACTAGTTCGCTGCAAGGGGAAAATTGCATGTTGTTCTTATTGGGATACATTTTGAGGTTCCACCACTTTCTATTTTTACTTGAACTACAAACAAATGGTGTGATATTCAACGAAGAAGCGGTTTGCTCCGTTTGCTGTACCTTAAAGAGGAGAAACGGCCCATAAATAAAGGCAAGAGAGTGGCTATTCAAGAGGCTCTTGGCAATGGCTTTGGCCAATTTCGGTGACAGGGACTCTACACGCTTAACTTTTTCGCTTCGGGAACATATGAAATTATAATGACGCATTTGTATGAAAGAAAATATCGATAAATATATTGTATATATGGTTTTGGTAAGGCTTAACTGTGGCCAGCTGCATCTCATCTCATTTTTGTGTTGAAAGCTCATGTGATAAGACTGAGTGTTTTTGATTGGCTGTTACATCTGCTATGCAAAAATGTTGCCCTGCAATTTTAATTTCGATTTGCATCAAAATTAAAGGCCAGTTGTCACTCATGAAAATTAGTTACAGAACGATGCACAACATTGCTTTTCCTTAAACAATGTACTCAAAGAATCCACTGCAAGATGGGAGTGTTGAACTCCTCTATCTGGAAATTTGACAGCTTCCAAAGTAGTAACAAAGGTAAAACAGAGGCTGAGCACCGCAAGAAGCGACCACAGTGTGAAGTTTAAATCCAAGACTGATGTCACCATGCATCTGATTTTACTCTTCGGACAACCTGCTTTGCCTTTGTGAACATGCACTTTGGACATGGAAATGTCTGTGAGGGACAAGCAAATGAACCTAAACTCCACTGTTAGACCTCTAATGCGACAATTTACCAGGAATGCTAAGCAACAATTATTTGCTAGTGAGTCTGCAAGGAAGAATGGGGGGTAGGAACAGTCTGGGGGTGTGTGTAAAGTATGTAGGCAATCCATCTGTACATTTTTGGTTGCCTCAACTTCACGAGAGAGCCAAGTGAGCTGGAGCCTATTCTAGCCAACATTGGGCGGGAGGTAGAGCATTGGACTGTTGGTCAGCTAATTGCAGGGTGCATACATAAACAAACAACCCTTCAGACTCACACCTGTGGACAATATAGGGCCTTCAATTACCTTGCAAGCATTAACAAATTTGGAACTGGAAAAAACTCTCCTAGCTAAGCCGCAGCAGATGTTCAAATGCTGAACCTTAGAACTATGTGGCAGATGTGCTACCCCAAACTATTTTTTTTCATCCTCTCAAAATACAGTATATATTTGGTGCTCCAGATATTAAAGTCAATGTCTCACCTGTTTGCCATCCACTTCAATGTCAGCCACATAGTTTTCAAACACTGTGGGGACATAGACCTCTGGGAACTGGTCCTTACTGAAGACAATGAGCAGACAGGTCTTTCCACATGCTCCATCTCCAACTATGACCAACTTTTTCCTGATAGCAGCCATCTACAGGAAGGATTTTACAACACTGTTAGGTGCGGGGGTTGTTTTGTTGTCAGTTTCAATCCTCTAAGCGCTGTTATATGGAGCACTGCAGTAAAGTATGAGAAAGTGCACGCAGGACTGCATGATGCAATGTAAGTGGACATAGCAGAAAAGTGGTTCGTCAAAATTATGTTTTGTTGTTATTGTTGTTGTCATGGTACAATAATGACACTGCTTGAAAATTGGACAGTCACTTTGCGCAGGTGCGGTAATATGTTGTCTAGTATGTGACGGAAGCGAAACGTCCCAAAAACATCTTCCGTGTCTGTAATCATGGTATTCGGCCAAGCCACAGTGTGATCCTCATAGCTATTATCACGCAAAAGACAATGTTTTGAAAAATACAAGGCCACCATCGTACAATTTCCAACCGAAACCCATCTGTTGTGTTGACAGACAACTTTGGACCACTTTTTTTTTTAATTGGCCGGGGGTGCCAAAACGACTTTCGGATTCACAAGGACGGTTTCTTCGACAATCCGGAGGTTCACGGAGAAGAGTAGACGCAGAATTCGAAGTATTTCCGTACGGCGTTCCTTTCTTGAAGTGTACTGTAGCCTGGGCCTGTTAATCCCGCTAACGTTAGCAAGCAGTGAGGCTAATGCTTCGATGGTAGATGTATACATATTCGGCATTCATCGTATACGTTCTGACATGAGGTGAACATAAAACGAAACCTCATCGTTGTACTTGTAGTCAGTACAAGAGACTCGTGTAAAGTTTGTAAGCTGTCGCTGGAAAGAGTTACCGCTTGATGTTTCTGCGTCCGCCTTTCCTCCTCTTCCTGACCGAATCGTTGACTCCGCCCATCATTCAAGCGCATGCGCGTAAAACGTCACTTTTCAGGAAGAAGGTTGTCCAAAATTTTCGGGTGATTTTTTTCTTCTGTGGTTATACTTTCCCTCAAGGGAATTAGGACTGTCAGACCATGTAGATTATACTGAAATTTAAATCATCGTGGGTACCGTGTACCATTTGATTACGCCATGACATCATGCAGCTGTGATGTTAACGGGAATCATCAATCATAATCATAATCATAATTATTATTATTACACCTACGGACAATTTAGAATGTTCAGTTAACCTACCATGCGTGTTTTTGTAATGTGGGAGGAAACCGAAATACCTGGAGAAAACCCACGTAGGCACAGGGAGAACATGCAAACTTCACACAGGAATGCCGGAATCGAACCCATAACCTCTGCACCGTGAGGCAGACGTGCCAACCAGTCGACAATCATGCTGCCCTTATTATTGTCATTATTATTATTGGAAGCACAGTTTTCATGAACATGGCAAAAATGTCACTTAAATACACTAGTATAACACTTTGAAATTCTTGCATCTAACTGCATGTTTTGTTGTTACTGTTTTGTTCCTGCCACACATCTCATGAATGTGGCCTGTGACACAAGGCATTTCAGTAAGGTGGCCTCTCAGCCTGAACACTGTTAGAAACTATGTAGAAGGACTACATAGCGTCGAAACGAGACGAAGAATGCACAGTACGGTGGATGGTTGGATAAGTTTCAGGGATAAATGGTAGGAAATGGATCGATTCATGTGAATACAGCTGTTACAGTGAAAGTTGATCTACAATGCCGCTTGTCCTCATTAGGGTTGTGGGTGAATTGGACGTCTATCCCAGCAGACATTTCGCGAGAGACGCAGCACCCACAAGTGGTCATCAGCCATTTGCTGAGCATGTATACACAATTAACAGTCTTCAATGAACCTAACATGGATGTTTTTGGAATGTGAGAATAACCAGAGTATCTTAGAGAAAATACACACAAGCACAGGGAGAACATACAACTCAAGAGGTAAGCGGAGCTCAGATTTGAACCCTAGATCTCAGAACTGTGAAGCAGATATTACAAACAGTTGAACACAAGGCTACGAAAATTTATTTGGTCACCAAAATAAAACATCAATATTGTGCCATTTGTAAAAAACGTGTTCAAAACTATTTTTGTCCAGGTTTGCATGTGAAAAGTCACAGTCAAAAAGATCATGCTTTGAATCTCTAGCCTTTCTGCGTCGAGTTTTGGCAGAAACTCTTGATCCAATACTATTTACTCCCCATGCTTGTATGAGTATTCTCGGCATCCTGATTTCCTCCTGCATCCCATTCACTTATTTGAACACTTCAATCGTTACTTTCAATTTATGACATTGAAGTGATTGGGCCAGAAGTGAAATTGAAATTGTGCAGCCCCCATGCTTGTCAGCGTATTTTCCAAGTACTAAACACTTCACATATACCAAAAACTTTCACGTTAGCTTCACTGAAGACTCCATTTTGTACATACAGTCCGTATGAATGTGAGTGTCAATGGTTGTTTGGGTTCTTTACGTGCTAACAGTCCATGGTTCAACCTGCCAAGAGTCAGCTGAGTTTGGTTGCTATCTACCAATGACATAACATACGATCAGCACAAAAAAAGTCAATCGATGTGCATTCGCTTGAAAACATTTTTTTAAAAAGTAGACCTTTATTCCTTTTGTCTATTTACACCCACTTCCACAGAATGGTGGCACAAAGATTGGAAACAAAATAATATAATATTATGACACGATTGGGCGGCACGGTGGGCGACTGGTTAGTATGTCCGCCTCACAGTGCAGAGGTCATGGGTTTGATTTTGGGCCCCGGCCTTCCTGTGTGGAGTTTTCATACAATACAATACTATACAGTACAACACAACATTATTTATGCAATGCATTTCACTACAGCTGCAGCTGTAACAAAGCACTTTCCAAATAACATAAAACAACAATAATACAACAACAAAAGAAGTTGAAAACCGTAAATTAACTCACAAATTAATGATACTAACAAATATACAGAAAATGCCAGAGATCAACAGAACATTGTCAGTCTCCTGTTGGGTTGAAAGTCAAGGAAAAAAGATGTGTCTTCAAATGAGTTTTAAAAATGGACAGGGAGGGGGATAGCCTAACATTTAATGGCAGGTCATTCCAGAGGGAAGGACTGGCAACAGAAAAGCCTCGATCCTCTCTGAGGTTGCACTTAGTCCTCGGCACCTCCAGTAGCGTCTGGTCCGCAGACCTGAGGCATCAGACAGGTGCGCAGGGGTGGAAGAGCTCAGAGAGATAAGCTGTGGTGAGGCAATTTAAAGATTTGCAAACAAATAGAAGTATCTTAAAATGGGGTCGAAAATACACTGGGAGCCAGTGAAGGAAAGCCAGAATTGGGGTTATGCGCTCCTTCTTAGAAGCTCCAGTTAGGAGGTGAGCAACAGCATTTTGGACCAAATGGAGACGCTTGAGGGAGGACTGCCTGATTCCAAAAAAGTGCATTACAATCATGTAGCCAAGATGTGATAAAGGATCACCGTTTCACTGCTGCTGGGAAAGGAATGAATGGCTTTACCTTTGCCAGCTGCCTAAAATGAAAGAAGCTGGATTTAACATCAGCACCTAATTGCCCCTCCGATTTAAAAGCCAAGTTCGAGACAGTTGGCTTTATATAAGACTCTAGGGGGCCCAGGTCAGCAGGGTGGTATATACAAGGGACCAAACACCGTAACTTCTGTTTTCTTTTCATTGAAATTTAAGAAATTCAGTGAGATCCATCCACGCTTTAATTTCCTCTAGACAGGGCAAAAGTGGTCTGAAGGACAACGCATTCTTCTTGCTCAGCAGGACATAGATCTGTCGGTCATCCCCATAGCAGTGGAAGGAAATACCATGTTTTCTTTGGATGGAACCTAAAGCCAGCAAATACAGTGAAAAGAGCGAGTGCCCCAAAATAGAACACTGTGGAACACCATACGACAGAGGGGCAGTACAGGACTCAGAGCAACCTAGGTTAATTGAAACACAAAAAGTCCTGTCAGTCAAATAGGATATTAACAACTCTAATGCCCACCTGGTCCTGAAAACGAGCCAGCAGAATACTGGGGTCCACTGTACCGATTGCTACAGTTAGATTCAACAAAATGAGACACATGTATGTCTGGTCTCATTTGCCCAGAGGATATCATCAAAAACTCGTAACAGGGCTGACTGTGCTATGCATCATCTTGAAAGCTGACTGGAAAATCTCCATGACAGTTTGCTTATCCAAGAAAGAGTTTTACTGTGTGTACCACTTTTTCCAGAATTTTTGAAATAAAAGGTAGCCTGGAAATTGGTCTAAAATTAGTCATCCCATCTTGATCAAGGCCAGGTTTCTTCAGCAGGTGTTGCACTACAGCATGTTTAGAATGTTGGAGGACGACACCAGAAGACAGACTACTGAAACAAATTGACCAATACTGAGGAAAACCTCCTTATAGAATTGAGTCAGAAGGGCAGCCGGATGGCTTAATTTGGCAAATCTCATCCTCCAAAAAAGTGAAAGAAACCGCTTCAAAGGAATCCCACACTGTAGAACAAAGAACGTAGGCAGAGGGGTCAAATCTGGCATTCGCAACAGGAGCGCTAGCTGTATCAATCTTGTCAGTGAAAAACTGCAAAAATCTATTGCACATTTTAGGGGATGATATATGCATATAGGCTGACGGGTCTTAAGTGCAGAATCGATAGTTTTGAATTGAGCATGTGGATTATGATGATTTGCCTGAATAAGATTTGACACGTGTTCCTTTTTGGACACTTTCAATTGGCTGACAAACGGTTCAGGGTGTACCCTGCCTACTGCCGGGTGACAGCTGTGATAGGCTCCAGCACGCACGTAACCCTCATGAGGATAATACTGTTCAGATAATGGATGAATGGAAATACCATGATTGTATGATAGTTCCATGTCCTTGAGATCTTGAGCAGAGGTACTAGATCTTATCCAGGATGAATCTTGTCAATCATGTGAGCTTTGCTTCAATGTTCACATGCAGGCCTCACAATTTGGGCATAAATACTCTGAAGGAAAAGCAGCTGTTTTATCCCCCACTCTCTTCAGATTCTTCTCCTTGACAAAATCATTTCTTCACAATGCCCCCCCCCCCACACACACACACACATTGTGGTCCCGATTTATCTAATCTGCCTCTTAGAGTGCACATTTTCTTGGGATTGAAAAGTTGATGAATGCGAGCATGGCTGTACCGCATTGGTTTCCGTGGTCCTTGACGGTAAAAATGTCTCTGACTGGCTTTCCGGGGTCTATTTCCTTGTAGTGATGGCGTTGTTACTGCGCTGATAGAATAACACGTAGGCTTGATTGGTCTGAAGCTGCGTCTCAGAAATCGCTGACACACTGTGGGTGGACAGTGATTAATCATGAGAAAGAAGCTGCTCCAGTTTTGGGCAAAATGTGCATGCATGCAAGATGGTGATGATAAATAAAAATACATTGCAGCTCTGTAAATGGGTAGAACATTGCATAGAAGAAAATGTTTTGCAGTCTCACCTGGAGTCATTGTAGTAACACCATCCATTCTCATCTGAACAACAGGCTGTGTAGTGACCCATGTTGACAGTCCCCACGTGGTTACATATTGCATATAAATCATACAACACTGCTCCTTTAGGGACATACAGAGACACAAAGATGATTCTTTCAAATCCTAACAGATACATTACAAAAAAAAATCTGTTGGACTGTCCCTACTGCCCGAAGACGGCTGGGATAGGCTCCAGCACCCCCCGCGACCTTAGTGAGGATTCAGCGGTTCGGAAAATGGGTGGATGGATGTCCCATATTTTACAAACAGCCACCATTTTTGTGTACTTTTCTTTCCTTTCAACGACAGTGACACACACACAGCTCACCTCCATATAAATGGAAGTCTTACCACAGTCAATAGGTCCGTAGGGCCCAAGGTCAAGGTTGGTGAGTGGGAAGGACACGTAGGTTGTGCTTTTACTGATCGACCACCGTGATGTCATGAAACGGTTCAGATCTAATTGAGCGTGTTAAGTGTCATACTCATGACATTCACGTAAGCAAGCAGGCTAATTAATAAGAAGTACGGTTGAGGATACGGATCACAATAACGTGGGGGAACCTCTGGATGGACAACCGCTTGGTGCTTTCTGTATGCCTGTTACACCTCTCGCACATCTGCAACACATAACACTTGAGAGTAAATTGCAAACAAGCTCAAAGAAAATTCCTCACTTCTATGTATAAAGCCCTCCGTTATTCATCAGCTTTGCGTTCATATTTGTGCAAAATGGGTGTGGGATTGCAGGTATGACAATTTTTGCCAGGTTTTAGTCCAGCTCCTATCAAAGGAGGCTGTAATAACATGTGTGGAATGTGGGCTGGCTTTGTCTTTAGGAAATAAGCAGGAATGCCTCAGCGGTGTGGTTGTCACATGTTATGTCAACACACACCTACATTCACGTTCACATTCAGTAAGTGAGCTATAAAAGCCACCATTGAAATATACACAATAGCTCATAGTGCTACGTGAGTGGTCAGAGGTCAAAGTTGCAATTCACATGGAGAGTGCCTCACGAGTTACAAATTAAAAACGTATTCGTTCTGTAACGTTTGTTATTCGTGGTGCTTTCAAGGTTGATGTGAATATCTATCACATGAGTGTCAAACTCATTTTAGTTCTAGGGTTAGTTTGAGACCTCTGCTCTCTAATGCAGTATTATATATTTCATTCATTTTAACTGAAAATACCTAACACACAGTATAAAGAACAAATTACTTGTCAGTCCAGTGATCCCTTTTCAATTCTCCATGAACTCACTGGTGAATTCTCCTTGTCCAGTCTCTCCTCCTGAGAGAAGAGATCCAGGCACTCCTTCAGCGTCACCTCTCCAGTCGTGCAGCGTTTGGGGATGGGCAGCGACAGGTCGCAGAACACATCGAATGTGTTGGAGTAGTGAGAGCACACAGAGCAGTGTAGCGAGCTGCGCAGCTGGCCCGAGAACAGATCTGTCAGGAGGTCCAAGGCAGTTCGTTGTCGCTTAATTGTGTCAATAAGGAAAAGATGACGCCAGCGTGATTCTTACCGACGATCTTGCTGTCATCGTTGTCTAAATGCTTCTTCCATGTTGCAGCTGCCTCTTCAGAAATCCTGATGAGGGTTTTAAATTACCGGTAAAGGAAAATCATCCAAGAGTCATGACTTTTTGAAGAACCTACACACTCACCTAAATCTGGCATATTTTTGCTCGGGGTCCTTCAGTGGCCGACGATTGTAGGGCTTGCGGTTGATTTCAGTATGTAGCTTTTCTAAAAGAAACCTGAGAAACTCCTGAGCATCCTGCTGACTTAGGAAGACACAAAGCAAACAAACAAAAACATAATTTGGATCGGCAATACTGTACTGTAATTTGCAATTCCCAAAATAAATAAATAAATACAATTTAAAAAGTGTGCGCGCGTGCGTGTGTATGTGTGTTGTAATGGGAGTTGTGGGAACATGGGGTGCAGGGATCCGAAACATGATTAGCTCCAACACCAAATATAAATTCTTCTTTTTGCTTAAATAAACTGGTAAAAAAAGAACATTGAAAATGTAACCCTCGTTGTAAAAGAGAGTTTAAAGTCAAAATAGAAATAAAGCAACATGTACAGAATTCCTACCTATAACCACTGAAGTAAGGCACAGTGTCTCTGAAAATATTGTAAAACTGTCTTGGATTTACAACCGTGTCCTCTTCTTTTGAATCCCAAAGTCCGGACAATACCTGAGCGAAAGCTTGTATTGAAGGACAATAAAAATAAGTAAAAAGGAGCGTGTAACCATGCAAATGAATGATGGATGATTGGAGGACTTACCTTCTGTGAGTCTAGGCTCCTCCTTGGAAAATTTGTCATGTTTGTAGGACTTTAAGAGGCAGTAGTCCCGCAGGCCACGAGTGTGAGACAAACACTGGACTATTGCGTTCAAGAAACACTGCAGCCAGACAGCAGAGTAACCATGCTGACCCCAAATAATGCTCTGGGAAGAAAACTCTTCACTTACCGTGTTGCCGATGTTTCTAAGACCAGCCCTTCCACTTCCTAATGCGAGGAGCTCCTTCTGAAAAAAAATTCAAAAACCAGATGAGAATAAGAAGCAAGCACATTAATCTGTGCGTTGCATGATTTGACCTGTGTGCATATTAACCGCAGCGTATCAGGGCGTCTATTTGTGTGCATGCTTGGACAGATTTAGCCTGATCTCATTAGCAAAACAAGAAAGTCTAAAAGGAGGTCAGTGACAAACATTCATCCTATTAGAGACCAAGGAGTGCTGACAGGTGCTTAAACACGTGTATGTTGATGTGCAGCACAGGACTGCAACCTGCGGCTCTGGAGCTGCACGTGGCTCTTTCATCTGCTGTGGTTCTCTGTGACGTTTGGAAAAGAAACATTACACTGTTCATTTTTTAAATAGAATCCTAAATTTGAAGACGATGGTGCTCGTGTAACATTTTTTAAAAAAAACCAAAAAAATCATTTTGTCACTCAAAATATGTCTCACAAGCGCCACTGTCTGACACCGGGCACCGAGATTTACTGAGGTATTCGACTGCGGGTTGGCAAACCATAGGTAAATCCAAGGAAAGAAAAGTTTCTGAAGAAAACATAATGCTGGGCATGACCAACAATAAAAACAAACATCGCTCACGCCTCACAGATGACATCTTACAATTGTGTACAAAAATTAAGTTGATGTCATACAGCCCTGACATGCTGATACTGAGGATCTTTAGCAAAAATCATATCAACCAGGTAAAATAAATATTCAAATTGGCAATTATTTGGCAAATATTGTATAGAAACAATAAATAGTAGGTTTTACATTGTTATGTGAAATAGTCCTTTTTAATTCAAGTTGACGGTTGGCCGCATGCTTCACGTGATAAAGTGATGACAGAAGGCAGAAGACAACAGTGTTGTTTTGCTCCATGATGGAAAAGTCTAACTTTGATTTCATGAACACGAGAAGGACCCAAATAAACTGTGACTATTTTATTTGAAAGTAAGCTTCAACCAAGCGTCTTGTTTCAGAGTTCAAAGTGTTTTAGCAGTTCACTGTTTCCTGAATGCAACAAAATATAGTGGGTTGAATTTAGTTATTGTTTTAAGTAGTCTACCTAAGCACTTAAAAATAAAATAAAATTATTTTATTTTGTGCAAACACATTACAAAATAAAATTGATTGAATTCAACAAATAAAGTTTTTCACTGTAGGTAAATATATACCGGTATGTATATATATATATATACACACACACACATATATTTGCAGTTTAAACCTCACTTCAGATGTCAAGTGTTTTGTATTGTTTTTTTTCTGTGGTAGACATACAATATGACTCTGATTAGGCTCATTTAAGTTAGCCTACCCTCATGCAGTCCTCAAATGGACAAAGGGAGGATTTGTTTTAGTCTGCATTATTGCGTGGCACACACCTCATTGTCGGCAACCAGCAGAAGCCCCATCAGGGAGGTATAGAGGACAGACTGCGAAATATCAGCTGTCTCTCTCTGCAGGCCGTTCTGGGACACCAGGTTTCGACACAAGGCCTTGCAAGAACCCTCCTGGTTGGCGCCGTCGGCTCCCAGCATTCTGACGTGTCTACCACCGAGGCTCTCAAGCAGGGGGGTTGTTCTTTCACATGCGGGGTGAAGGTGATGATGGCAACATGGTGGCAGCTCATAAGCCTCCACACAGAGAAAAGTCACCTCTCTTTTAAAGAATGAAGTACATCAGGGTATTATCGCCTTTCTTTGCAACTGCAGCTGAAAAACAGGATTAAGTATAAAACGAGCATCCCCTTGGGTTAAGTCTATTCCTCCGATAAATCCAGCTGATCCGTTGTGACTGGATGTCCTTCTTCGTCTCGCAAAGCAAATTGAATCACAGTCTAACTATTAAGATCAAAATATTGTTAAATTGTTTAACAAACACTGAATATTAAGTCATGCTCTTACGCTTTCGAGAGTTTTGAGAGAATCAAGCTTTCCCAGTACCTGTTAAATATCATTAGCCTCAGTAAATAAAAATTTTGGACTCACCTGATCACTTGGTCGAGCTTATCTGCGAACAAAGAGTCCTGACCTAAGTGTTCCCATCACCTGCTGAGCTTTTAAAAATGCATAGAGGGGATGCGTCTACTGTTTCACTGTGTGCCGTGTGCATGCGTGTGTGTGTGCGCGCACGTGCGTTTGTCCGTGTGTGTGTGTGTGTGTGTGCGCGTGCAGGCTAGAAATGAAAGTCTACCTCTGTCGTGCCCCGTCACTGATGTCAAAAGAAAGAGGGAGAAGGGGAGCGAGAGAGTGACAGAGGATAATCATCTCTAATCTTTTCTCGCTCCTTGTTGTCGGCTATACTTAGACACCAAACCTCCAGCATATTCTTCAACAAACTTTTATGTGCCAGTTTATTATTACAAAGGTTCACACATGGCAAATGTACATTCAGTAACATAGTTCCAAAGCTATACAAAATAAGCCCACTCAGTGGGGTTCTCCAAGAGTGCAAAAAGCCCAACTCACAGCTGAACAGACACCAAGGAGGCCCTCCAACATCAGCTCGCTTTACTCAGCGGCTAGTGACGTCGGCCATGTCGGCGTCACAACCGATGCTGAGGTCGGCGATGTGACACAGGGTAGGGTCAGGGTGGGGAGCCGCCACCGACTGTCTGCTCTGGGCCTTCCTGTCTCGAGACTGGACCATGGCCTGGCGTAGGCACGTGACCCACTGCTGCTTACTAAAGGAGTCGTTGCCTTGCAGGCTGTAGGAGTAGGCCTTGGAGCGCCCCCTGCTGCTCACACGAAAACAGTTTTTCACTACGAAGGCAGAGGACAGAGTAGGTGGAAGGATAGTCACATTCAGAATCATGCCAAAAAGAAATGGATTCACGTCTGTGACGTGCAGTCAGGGGAGGCAGGGTAAAGAAGAAACAAATAATGACTAGCTGATTGAGACACTTTTAATATGTAATATATTTTAACTTTCCATAGTCATGCCAATGTATTCAATTTGTTGCATATTTATTTTGGCCAGGGATGGAGCAAGATGGTGTCCAGGGGTGGCCCTTGTTACTTTCTGGCTGCCCTCTTGGCTACCCCAACATCAAGGGAAAGATTTTGATGCGTATTACTTTTCTGCCATTTTCACATAGATTCAGAGTTCTTAGACCAGGGGTGCCCATTAGGTCGATCCTGATCTACCGGTACATCTAAGACAGGTCCCAAGTAGATCCGAGGAGTGTCGAGGAGAAAAAGAAACAAACGACCATTTGTGTGTCTTTGTACATGTTAGTAATATAATTTTTTTTGTGTTAATGTACGCTGCACCCTAATCATCCTATCAGTCTCATTTTCACAAAATACATTTAAAAAATAAAATAAAGCAGGTAAATCTTGAATTTACGGTGGCGCGTGATTACGTCACCGGAAGTTGTTAGCGCTCAGCAGTCTGCAATTGCAGCTTGTGATCAGAGCTGTTGCGCTCTATCTTTTATCGTCATTATTCGCATTCAGAGTTTGCTTCGTGTACAATTCACCGAGGGCACGGGCAAAGAATAGGAATCTAGGAGGGCCCAGAGAAGCACTTTAAAACGTTACGTGTGAGCTACGACAGTTAACAGGCTGCAAAAGTGCATCGCATGCCTCAGTTTCAGGCTGTTTCTCATCATGGCGTGTGTGTGTGTGTGTGTGTGTGTGTGTGTGTGTGTGTGTGGGCGCGCACACGCGCGCGCGCCGTTAAGGGTGGTTCCCGGGAGGTTAGTTGATCGAAAAGTAGATCTTCGGTCCAAAAGGTTTGGGCACCCCTGTCTTAGACCCTTGATACTCTGCTACAAGTCATTTATTGTAATTGCACATTGTAGAGTAATTTGGGGGCATGGTCTCCCATTTCCACTTAATTCATTACACGCCTTTCTTAGACACTTTCATGCACAGCGATTCAACCGTCTCGGCTGCTGACACAGTCACCATGCAGAACCTGGAAATATGTGCGCAACCACCAAAGAGGTCGGTGGAGCTTCAAACATCAGGTCAGAAAATACCAATTTAGTAGTTTTACATGTTAATGTTATTTTAAACAGTTAATTTAATGCCAAATATGCGACTCTGACTCATTCATTTGTAAATCTGATCAGTGCATCACCAGCCATAAATCCCACCGCACATCATCGATTCATTCACAGGCATACGTCTTACCTTTGTCATTGCCACCCGTGAAGGCTCCTCTGAAGGAACCCCCACCACCTGTTTCCCCATCTGGGATCACCTCCAGGTTTAAGGAGGCATTGGGAAGAGGTTGTCTGTAGACTTGGAAGACATGACCTCCTTCCCGGTCCTCTCCCGGTCTGGTCAGCACCAGAGCCAGTTCAAACAGGAATACATGCAGACGCTGGCGCGCACACGCACGCACGCACGCACACACACACACACACACACACACACGCACACGCACACACACACACACACACGCACACACACACACGCACACGCACACACACACACACACACGGACCATTTTTCAAAACTGAAAGTCAAGCAGCTCACATCCAATGAATAGTTTGAAATGGTACAAACTAAGATAAGCGGTAAACTGTCAGACGTTTAAACAAACAGCTAATGTACCCAAAACTGAAAACAACAAAACCAACAACAACAACAAAAAAAGTCATTTTCAGAATGATGGTCTTTAACCCCAGGGTCCTGTTTTGGGGTGAACTGAACAATAAAGTGAAAACAAAGCAAGCTACAAGTGACAAGCATCTTTCGGAAATAATGCAACAGAGTTGGGAGGAACCTTCTGAAGAATATTTGATTTTCATTGATATTTTTCAAAAAATATTTGTAGTTAAATTAAGGATATAATTTTATTTTTGAATTTCAGATGCACTTTAAATCTTTTCTGTTAGTTACTAAAGCTATTCTTGTACGTTGGTCCATATTTTTCTTTTTTATTCTCTTATACGTTAATAAGTATACAGTGTTATGAAAAGGTGTACTTATAACAATTTTATAGACAAATTATACTATTTATAGTCGTGCGGCGGGCGGGGGTGCGAGATGTTTTCCTCTTCCTAGGGGGGGCATAATGAAAATAATTGGGAACCACTGCCCTAGAAGAACATCACAGAACCTGTCTCTGTGTGATTATTTTTCACTCTTTCCCAAACTCAAGGGGGGGGGGGGGGGGGGTCATCATGGGGACAATTTTTGAGTGTCATGGATGTCATCAAGATGTGAATGTGGATGACACCAAAATGTCAGTGATGAAAATACATTCAGAATCCTCCCAGGAGTGCATGAATGATCTGAAGTATGTATTTTGTGACACCAGTCCTAGCACTTTTCTGACACACCGAATATGTGTGTGTGTGTGTGTGTAGTCATGTATTTTAATGTCAGGTGTAGGTTACAGCCGCCCTAAATTAACAACACTATTTCCGAAGTATTTTTTAAAATGTATTTATAACACATCAATAGGTAGAATTTCTTTAACCCAAATGCTTTAATGCTTAAACAAACTACTCAGACATTCCATTTGTATGTGTGCTTTGCAATTAACAGAAGAGCATGAAGGACTCCTCCTTTGAGAAGTTCTGTTCATTTTTAGATGAAAAACATGATTTCTTGAAGAGTAGTTTGCGAACCCCAACAAAAAGCAAACAAAATGTTACCTGGCCCTTATTGTTCTTGAGCTCCCCGTGGCAATAAAGGAAACGTGACTGTTGGATCTCTGGAAGCCTCTGGCAGTCTTCAATGTAGGTGAGCCCCCGCCGGTAGAACTGACACTCAGCCTCACCCGTCTTTTTGTTCACCTCCGCCACAATGCTCTGGATCAATTCCAACTAAGCATAAATGAAGGAAAAACATTTTCAAAACATGAACCGAAGACCTACTTCATGGGTAGTGATTCATGCAATTTGATATACACTTCCGAAATTTGTTCATACCAGATTAAAAACATGTTATGAATAATAAATGATGTGCATCTATTTGAAAACACTTTAAATGATTTTACAAGGTAGGAAGAACAAATACCAGTTTGCAATTTAAAAAAACTAAATTTCTGCAAGTGTTGACATTTTCAATTGATCACTTGTAAAACATCCCTAGGAAATCACTATACACCATCGGGGATTTTTTTCTTTTTTAACATATTCATTGCAAATAATCAGCAACAACTTGAGTCCCTTGTATATTCTCTACACAAAAATGGCAAAACTATGCATACTGTCAGAGAGAGCAACCATGCAACCTGTTTAGTCACTCACTGCATCAGGCAATGTGAACTCATCGGGGTGCTCTGCAGGCGTGCACTTCTGAATCTCTTTCAGCAAAAGAGGGTATTTCACCAAACGGCTTCGGGGAAGATCCAGGAAGTTCCACAGGTCCAGTTTCCTGCTGAACGACGACTCCTGGCACAGGCGCAAGAACTTTTCCACTGGTTTCTCGTTTTTCTTGTGGTCCAGCAGGGCTTTAGCTTCCACCTGGTTGCAGCAGTATGTCACATAGGCCTCCAGGCAAGGAAACTGCACAGTGCAAAAAGGAGAGGCCGGATGTTCAGGAGCAGAGACGTGGTTGTTGCTTTGAGAGGCTAGATGCGTCCAATACATGTGTGTGTGTGTGTGTGAGAGTGAGTTGGGGGGGGGGGTACAGTAGAAGAAAATATACCAACCCAATTCATCAGAGTGGGAGCCACTTCACCCACAGTTTTCTTGGACCCTCTCAGACGCTCCAGACGGCTCAGCAGATCTTATATGGAGGAAAACCAGGCCTCTTGCATTAGTACTCATTATAATACCACAGTCTAAAATGCCAACAATAAAGATCTCCATAATATATGATAAAGATCCAATACACGCACCAACACTGATATATATACAGGTGTATATATATATATATATATATATACACACACACACACACACACTTATATATATATACACACACACACACACTTATATATATATATATATATGAGTCACCCTTTACAGACACTGTCAGAGTGGTTGTGTTAAAATAATGTGCGTTTTGGATGTATCCTATATATTTACATTCAGCACTGCAAGCATACCGAGAGCTGTTCTGAATTGTGGTTAGTTTTTTTTTTTTTTTTAGCAACATGAGCGCAAACAAGCAGCAAGTTGCATGCTTGCATCTACACTGGCCGGCCGCAACATTGGGTACTCTCTTCATCAGTCTAACGAGTGCTTTTGACTGTTTTGCTTTTTTTTGTAGTTTGCTGTGGTTTAGACTTGATGCAACCCAAGTTTAAGACAATTTCACATTTTGTTGCAGATTTTAACAAGAAACATCAAATCTGTGATGACATCATCCTGATGATAAATAACCAATAGTGGAGGTTCACCTTCATGGAGAGGAATGAGAGAGTCCAGAGTGCCAAAAATCTGCCTGAGTTCACTCTCGGACATGATGTCCAGTTTCAGCATGGGCTCATAGTACACCTGGTGGGAACCACAAAATGATACCCTAAGTACTTTTGAGAGATAAAATTGTAATTAACTCAAGAACAGAAAATTGTGAACAAAGACTTTTCTTTCTTTCTGACTGCTCTGGTCTCACCAGTGGTTCCGTTACTCAGTAAGTTCAAAGGAGAGTTTAATAAATCCATCCGAAGAAGTAACTTGCTTTTGGACGTTTTACTAAACTTCAGTGGAAAACTAACAAAAAAAATATGAGAAATTATAGGTACATGCAAGTACATAAAAGTACGCAACAGGCGAGTATAGCACTCTTTATCATGTCCGCAGGTACGTAAACTAGCTATGTTGACTGTGCTGCTTCAACAGAGAAAAAAATATACATTTTGGGTGTTAATGCACTGAATCATAACACTCTCTTATTCTGAGTCGATGAAAACAGGTAAGTGTGTAAAGTATATGCATGAAATCCGGTAATAGAGAAAATCATTAAATCACCCAAACTGAATTAGCAAATAAGCATCTATGCTTCCATCGCAACACACCAATATTGCGCTCAAAGCATACAGATGTGAACCTTCATTGCATGTTCATGGGCAGGCAACAGGATTGGGAATTATGCTAATCAGACTGAACAATCTTCTGTTGGCCTTGTATGTTATTTACCGGTACTTCCTGATAGGAGAACAGCCATGAGAGGGCTTTTTAAGTGTCGGTGGCTGGTATCAGGAGCCTTCATGCTACTTGATACATTGAAATAAGGCCAGTATAACCGATACCTGGTTGTCGGTATGCGCCGGTTGATAAACTACTTTTAAAATCGATTTTATCTTTTAAATGGGGTGACATTTTATCAGTGATTCTCCAAGTGTGGGACTAATACCACTAGTATTATGCATCCTGACTCTGGCGGGATGTGAAATAATCACTACCTATTCAATTCAGCTGTACTTAAATTAATAAATTTTAAGAACTACAATATTAAGATTTATTTTGGTACAATTTTTTTGAATTCACTCTCCGAAATTTAGAATTCAATTAACTCATTCAGTACCAGCCAATTCTAGACCAAGTCTGAAAAGACGTTTAAAAACGTCTTTGGGAGTGAATGAGTTAATCAATATCGAATTATTTACAATACATTTTAATTTAATCATCATTTCAGCACTATTTAAAAATATATGACTTATCTACATAAGTTTACAGTAGAATCAAGTAAGCGTCTCATTTTTGTGATGAACACTTTGGCCTACTGTGCGACTGTATTTTCATGTCATTGTGGTGGTAATTTGTGTAAGACAATGCTATTCGATTCCTTTGGTGGATATATATGTATAGTTGAAGCGGGGGCACCACATCGGGTAGGGCCTATGATGCCTGCCTAGAGATGTAAAAAATATATTTGCAAAGAAGCGAACATATATTATGCACTGGAGAAAGGATTGACGTTGTGTACCTTCTTAACAAGACTGAGGTCCTCAATGAGTTGTCGCTCCCCCTCAGTCAGCTCATAGATCACCTGCACAGGAGGCGAGGACACACATACGCCCGCGCACACTTGCATAATTTGCGTGATGCACAGCCGGGCCGACGTGAGCCCCCGCAGCTGACCGTTCAATAAAGGAAGTTGAGCCTGCTGTTCCAACTCACATCCTCTTTCACAATTCTTCTTAGAGCCATCGATAACACAACATGTTCAGTTTTATTTAGCCTCTCTTAGCTCTCTCCTCACTCACCTCTTGACGTTTGATCTCCTTGGCAGTCAGGTTGTGACTTTCCACCGTGTCACTCCAGCATTGGCTGTTACGCCTCCGTGGAAACGACGAGCCCTTGGTGCGAGAGCGCAGGGGCGGCGTGGGCAAAGGCCGCGCTTCTGTACGAAAACTAATGGAGCGCTGCAACAACACGTGAATGAGTGCGTATATGTTCGACTGGACCGGTACACGAAGCGTGTTGCTGCACAGTACCGAAATGGATTGTCCGATGCGTTTGAGAGCAGGGGTCTTGACCGGGGTGATGACCCCTGTTAGACTGTTTGACTTGACAACTGGTTTGACCCGTTTGTTGCTAGGCTCCTACGAGGGAAAATCAAGAATCCAAATTCAACTCATCTGAGAAAGCAAAGCTTCATCAGGGTGACTCAGTGGTCCAACTTTTACCAACATGGAAAATTCACCTCTGAGTCATTCATGTGGTCGGGCACCATTTCAGACTCCTCTTGTTCCACCTCTGCCTCGTCCTCGTCCTCGTCCTGGCAAATTCAGAAGTGGGCATATACAGTTGATCTAAAAAGTCTACACATCCCTGCTCAAATGCCAGGTTTTTGAAATGAAAAAAAAAACCCCAACACAAATAACTGAGACATGGTTGCAAAGGTGTGTATGTCCTCTTCGAATTGGAAACGTGGCTCTGTAACTACCCACATTCAAATTCATGATAAAGAGTCAGCACACACCTGCTACCATTTAAAGTGCTTCTAATACCCCAAACACATTTCGGATGTTCAAGTAGACTTTCCTGACATTTTTTTTAGGTTTTGTGGAAACACCATCTGCTATTACTGACTCACTACCATTGACAAGTATACCGGTACTTGCCTATTGTGTCTCTTTTCAACGGGGATAGGTAGGGGACGGTCTGATGCCACTCCATTGTCAATTTCAAACTTAGAATCAACTTTGTCATTGTTCCATTTTAGATTTGAGATCGGAACAGTTTATAAGTCCACTGGTAGAAGCGGCTGGACTAAGAGGACGTGCAAACATGTGCAACACTATTGCAGGTTTATTGTTTATATTCCCTCTCAAAATGTGGTTTTTTTTCTTCAATTGGGTTTCCAGGTTTAAGATCACGAAAGGTGCAAGAAATTTCAAAATATTTACAGTACATTGGTCTTTTTTTTTTTTTGCACATCAGCCTGGGATTTGAAGAGGATTGTATAGGCATTTGATATCCACAGTAAACATAAACAGAGCAAACTCTGCAGTCATGAGAGCTCAGGAAAGTGGAACGAGAAATGTTGCGTGGCGCGGCCTTCTCATTTCCTGTGTGACTCTTTCAAAGAGGAAGAGTGTTGAAAGGGGACCGTGTGGAGTAAAATGCAAGGGGACGGCTTGCTTCTGTTGTAAATGCAGAAATCAATTGTATTTGAAATTGTTGGCAGAGAAAGACAGCCATCATTTACAAAATAAAGACAAGGGGAAATCAGCGGTGTTCAAAAGCACTTGTTCTCTCTACTCTCTGTGGTCACTGAGGTACGGTTGACCAACATCCGCCGGCAACAAAGAGATTGACGTGAGAGTTAAAAAGACAACTCACTTCTGAGATTCGGATCACAGGATCAGTAGTTGAGTCTTGTTTTCTCTTCTTCTAAAACAAGACAATGGTATGAGTTTAATATACATATTGTTTTGAATGGGATGGCACTTCTATATGATGGCTCCCCAATTGACTTACTCCAGCATGGTCACAAGTGGTTGTAGACTCACTCTCTCCTGCTCTTTGTGACCTCCAAAAAAATATTTTCAAATTGAATTTTTTGGCGAAAACTTGATAAACACAACTAAGCAAACGTAAAAGCAAATAGTCATACAGTAGTCAATACTAGTATATATGGACACAAAATTATAGGTTAATTCATTTAAGAAATATTTTAAACACTATACCAATGAGTAGCATCAATAAGTCATACCAGCTTGTCCTTGTTTCACAGCTCTCTTCCACTTCCATCATTAAATCCTTGTCACAAATCCATGTCATCCCCCCTGAAGAATTAATGCTGAAAACCTGCAAGGGTCCCTTGTTTTAGTGGTAGTGTGACACTGTGCAATACAGCAGTGCAAACTCCTTCCACCTCGTTTGCTTCGCTATCTCACCCTCAACCACATCCTTTTTGGGGCTGTACTTCACAATGTATCCGCTCCTCTCAGGGAGGCAAGCTAACTAACCTACTTGTATCTGACACACATTACTTGTATCTGACAAATGGATGAGTGAACTCAAGCTGCAATACTGTGTGAAGAGAAGAGGAAGTGAGAGTGCATCTTATAAAGGCAAACTTGATTTAGTGTGAGTAATTACATGTCAAGTGAACATAGCTTTCCAAAATCAATTGTACTGCCCAAGCTGAAAAACAAGTAAAACCCTTGCAAATATTTCAGTGTGGCAGGTTTTTCACGAAGTCATGTGAGGATTCTCTGGAATTGTCTGATCAATTTTATGAGCACCCTGCAATTAAACTTTGATATGATCAGACCTTAACACACACAAATTTATGGTAACAACGATCACTGCAAAATGAGGGTGGAAAGAAATAAAAGTCACAAGTGGTGATTTGACATTTATTCACTATCAAGCTAAGTGCTCCCATATCAAGATACATTACCTTGCTTTTACACCGTAATGTCAGAAAGATTTTACACTGTAGAGAGAAGAGTTTATCATCTACATGTTGTGTGAGCCTAATTAGCCCAGAAAAAAAATACAAAAGAAAAATAAAACAGGACATGAAATACAAAGAAATCTGATTCAATGTGCAAGAGCACTCAACACACTGCAATGAGTGCTAACTGAGGTCAGGTGCCTCAACTCCCCCCCAGCTATGAATTCAACTTGACGAGGGGGTTCACTTTTGTGTGCTAGGGAGGCAATTGAGGTGCAATCTGATCTTCTGGCGGTCCCACAACCCCAAAAAAATAAATTATTGGTGCCATTGTAGAATTAGGGGACGTGGTAGTCAAATGGATAAAATTCTCACATGTATCATTTTGATGAATTATTTACTGAGGGGGTTTTTTTTTTTTAAATGCAACATGTTAAAAGAAGCCAACAGTCAAGTGACACGTAGCGCAGTTCTGAGTAGCAACATCACCCAGGCTTCAACTGAGCCCTCAGGCTCCGCAAAGTATCAGGACTTCCGGTATATGTACAGGTTTCCTGCCGCCTGCAACAGCCGTGTCTCAAAGTACTGAACACAAGTGGATCCCTTACAAGAGCTACCAGTGAGTCAGCTCAATGGGATTATGTACACCGGGGCACGGGTTCACACAAACCACAGGCCTGGAGGGAAGGAGAGAAAAAAAAAAGATCGACTTGTCCTATTGAGAAGACCTGAACCACCCTAGTACCCCCGCCCGCAAAATGACCTCGCAACCCTTATAATAAACATCATCTCCCTCCGGTAACACCCAACCTCCCTCAGGTGGGTCCAATGTGGAGCTCAGCGAATAGTGTATCTGACGTATGGCACTTCCACGTCTTCGTCCGACATGTCGTTGCAGCACAACTCGAACACCAGAGCTTTGACGTGTTTGCCCAACTTCTTCTTCGACACCTTGGTCACAATCTCAGTCATCCTATGGGACACAGATGAAAGGAACATTGTACAACTTCAACTAGGGCTACAGCCATTAGTTTAATAAAGTCGGAATATTTTCAGAAAGGACTATTCTATCAATTATCCCATCGATTAATCACAAATTGATTTGGCAATGTACTTATTTTTGTCCACTTAGGATCTCCACTCCTATGTAGCATCTATATTGTTTTGAAATGTAGGGCTTGGCCTGGTGAGTGACATGCGTATCAAATGAGTGCAGTCTTGGCTAGCTGTTAACTGGCTAACCCATTAGCTGTCGGCATGTTGAACAAGTCAGCGCGAGTTGTAGCCATCGGCAGCTTGTGTACGAATGTGCTTAATGCGCGTTTGTTTCTGCTTGTTCTATAAAACGACTGAATTGCACCGAGGGCCATATCTGCGGTATTACATTACATTCTTGACGAGCAGTGGGTATGTGACGGTATCACAAACCCAATTCCAATGCAGGTGGGACGATGTTTTAAACAAATTAAAAACAATACAATGATTTGGAAATTACATTCAACCAATATTTAATTGAAGAAACAAATTAAGTAACTAATAGGGCTATGTGACGACATTCAAACTTCACAATGCGATATCACGATATGAACCCCTTGATGCGATAATTATAACAATTTAGCGCGGATATTTGTGATATAAAAAAAGCTCAATACTGTATAAAACGAATGATACTGTGGGGGAAAAAAGCTCATGCCGATGCACAAAATTGTGTTTTTGTATACAACAGTTTTGACCAAGAAATAGCCAGTCTTAAATGTTATGATTTCCTATGGGATCCACGGAGCAAAGTATCATGATCTATTTAGTTTACAATGCTGTGTTCATCTGAAACAGGATGAAAACTAATGTTTGAAGCAGATGTTGAAAAAGATTTGCTGGTACGACTGGTTTATGGGGGGGGGGGGGGGGTAATTATTGATATAGTGTTTATAGTTTTGTCCATATGAGCAATAATCAGTAAATGTGTATTATCTTTTAATTGGGGAAGAGAGAGAGAGAGAGAGAGAGAGATGGCGTGGCCTCTGTATAACACAAAATACAAATAAGCAATTGCATGTGAATGTCACCTATTCAATGCTAAATAGCCGAGGTCATAATTATACATATACCGTATTTTCACGACTATAAGGCACCATTAAAAGTCTAAAATTGTCTCCAAAATGGACAGGACGCCTTATGATGCGGAGCGTCTTGTCTATGCGCTGAGTTCCAAAACCTGACTGACAGCCGACACGCTGTTTATATAGAGAAAAGGCGGAAGTGACTGTGGACAGGCATGCGGCAAAGAAGTCCGCCAATCAGTGAAGGGTGGGCGTGTATATATACATATATGGAGAGAAAGAGCGAGAAAAGGCAGACGTGAGTGACAGGCATGCGGGGAAGAGGTCCGCCAATCAGTGAAGGGTGGGCGTGTAAGTGGACGCTAAAGGGACGCGACAAGCAGGTACCAACACCTGTATAGAGTGTGGCTATGTGCATTGTTGCAAAACAACTTCGGTTTTGGTTTCTAAGAACCCCCGAAAATAAATTCTACAAAGAGACACGCCTACGAAGCTCAGTTCAAACTTCAAGCCATCGGTTATGCTTTTGGCATGCGTGCCCATCTCACAGCAGCGGTGAAAAACCAAGTCAAGCAAATGAACTCTGAGCTTGCCGTTATTCCCGGAGGCTTGACTAAAGAACTCCAACCGCTGGACATCGGCATCAACCGGGCGTTCAAAGTAAAGTTGCGAGCGGCATGGGAACAATGAATGATCGATGGCAAACAACTTTACAAAGAGTGAGAGGCAGCGCCGGGCGAGTTACGCCACAATTTGCGAATGGATTGTGGCTGCTTGGACGAACGTGTCTGCTTGCACTGTTGTTCGAGTTTTTGGCAAAGCCGGCATCATTTCTGTGGAGCCACATGGCAATGAGAGTGACTGACAACGAGAGGGAACACGGCGTTTTTGATGGATTACCGGTACTTGCACAATTGTTCAATTCTGATACAGAGGATGAGGACTTTGATGGATTTCTGGGTGATGATTGATCGAAAAACGTGAGTACATTGTACGATGGCTAAATAAAATACAACGGAACTCAGTTTTCCGTTGCCTTTTTAAAAACGTGTTTTTAGCTTGTATCTGTATGTCTTGGCATGCTACAAGCTAACGTGTTTTTAGCGTGCGCGCATGCATGCCGTATGTTTAAGCTGGCGTATGTTTTACCACTTTAAAATTGCGCCCAATAATACAGTGCGTTTTGTCTATGTGTAAAATACCGAAATAGCACCCATTAATGAGACTGCGCCCAACCATACGGTGCGTCGAATGGTCGTGAAAATACGGTAGTTTAAATAGCACAGGTAACATTAATGTCAATGTACAAAAATGACCTACACGTCAATCAAGTCAATTTATGGAGGAACCCAAATGTGTTACATTCCCCCTCATCTAGCGATTTGGTGGCCAAAATGTATCTAATTCGAATGAAATGGCATGAATAAACCAACCACTTGAGGGTGTTGAAAAACAATCTGGTCCTTTGAACAGTTGTGCTGATATCGTGGCAGTTTTAGTATTGCGAGATTGGCGTTATCACCACATCCCGAGTAACTAATATAAAATAAAATTCACTGAAGCCTCAATAAGTGAATTGCGATACAACAAGTAATGTGACTATTCGATTAATTGTTGCAGCCATCATTCTTCCTCACTCACTACATGACACGGGAGATTGTACTCACGGCAGCTCGAGTCTCTCTCTGAGTTTGGCAGCAGGCATGAAGAATGAGTAGAGCATGGACACTCCCTGAGAAAGCATGGTGATCTCCAACTTATGCTCGTTCTAAAAGTAAAAACCAAATTTCATTTCAGCACAACACAGCACATTGAGAAACAAAGAGGGTTTGGGCAAGCAGATGAAACCATACTTTAAAGAAGTCCAGAAACTGCCGCAGTGTCATCTCCTCTCCATTGGGCTGCAAACCACTGACCTCGAACCGATCCCATAACGTCCACTCAATTTCATAGTACTGTAAGAAAAATGCCAAAATGGGACAATTAGTCATCACATTCAGCCTTGCAGCCAATGGTAGGTGAGCAAATTGTCTCCTCAGCACACACTGAAACCATCAGCGTGAGAAGTTCAGTAGAACGCACTTGCACCCTGACAGATGAACTGCATCTGCCTGATGCATCAGTATTAGCATGGCTGGATCATCATGGGAGCTAATCATTGGGGTCAATTTTCTAGGACAGCTACACACATGTAAAGTAAAATTGCATGCCGCGACGCTACCTTGTGTCTGGGAGCAGCAATGGGATCGGAGAAGGCAAAGAAGGGCAGCGACAGATTCATGAATCCGTTCTTAAATGACTCCAATTTTTTATGCCCTTGGACGATCTTGATGAGCTCGAGGCACACCAGACCCACCACAGCAGCTGTGGTAGTGGCAATGGCGGGAATGATTTTGCCAGCTATAAGTTTGCTCTGGATGGTGGGATAAGAAAAAGGACAACTGCACAATCAGATATACAGTCAACGAAATGAAAGTCGAGCTCTGATGTGTTCAAAGATGCAAGCACCCACATTGTGTCTGTCAGTTGGGGGGATGTCGTAATTCTCAGCTCTCAGGTTGGATGCTGCTACGATGAAGTCCATGTGGAAGTTGGTATCATCATCCTGTATTGATAGCAGCGCAAATCAGCAGGTGGTAAGACCAACTAAAAACATCACCTGGAGAAGAAATGACGACAAAGTGTACCTTTTCAAAGTCGATAGCACAGAGTTTGAACTGAGAAGACTCGGGCGCAGGCAGCAGGACCTTCAGCTCCTCTAGTCTAGAGTCATCTGCTCAAGAAAAAGGACGTTTTACTAAAACTTTAGACATTAAGATTTGTAATCCTGCCTGCTTACCAACAGACGAATTGCTATTCTGTAGCTCCTGATCAGAGACGTGGATTTTCACCCCCGAACGTGGCGTGAAATTAGGCACCTTCACCTCCTGTGAGAGCTTGATCACAGCTGCACGATCGGTGCAGCTTTCTATGCCATACGTCCGGGCAAACAGGTTGGCTGCGGCCATTATGTAGTCTATGTGCAGGTCCTACGAGACAAAGCAACACATCCGTTTTTCCAGAACTGGACATGCTACCCAAGAACAAAGCAGGATGAGGGGGCATAATAAATTCATCCTCACATTGCTAGTGCTGAATTCTAGGGGGTGAGGACACCTCTTTGGACCGGACCAGAAGGGGGCGCCAGAGCTGGTTAGCTGAAAGCCAGAAATGCATCATACATGAATATTGAATAACAAAAGAGTGACGCAAAAACACAACGCCTCAAGTTTTTTGTGCGACTGAGATGGCTAAAGGCCTCTTCTCACCAAGTGGTGAATTTAATTTTGCCATGGTAAAGATGGCAGGATTAGTAAACCCCAATATGGGTTGTGTTATACCTGTGTGGCATGTACGTAGGATGATTATAGCGAAAGAAGAGGAATGCAACAAACAATGAAAAGGATATCCAGCATTTTGTATCCCCCTTTCCCCTTATGATGAGCCTTTGTTGACCAATCACTAGAGTAAAGCACGACTGTGAATGGTGGTTGGTACACGAAGGGGGCGGTTCTTGCATTTTCAGCAACCGATTGGTGGATACTTGGCTTAGTATTAAAATTTACTTCTAGACAATAGCGCTTTCGACTGCACTAACATTTGTCCATGTGAAAAAAATATCCCTGCCACTTTCAAGGCAGACATTTTTGACTTTTTGTGTAATTGAATTATTCTTAATTAAAATAAGTGCACTCAAGGCAAGAGAAAAAAATGCTCTGGTGACATACAATTAAATGAATACCTGATCTGGGGGGAAGTTGTGCAAGAGCTGGCGGATGTTGTTGCTGTACTGGCACTGCCAGTGGTTGCGTGCCCAGGCTACGCAGTCGGCAAAACTGCGGGGACAGTCTGTGACCAGACTCTTGTAAACAGCCTCCAGCAACTCGGCAGACTGACCTCCGGGAAGTTTCAGGGTGCGCTCCATGAACTTGGGATCACTGCAACACAACCCAGTATGTCAACCAACACACATATTTCATCACTATACCTCATTGATTTACGATGCCATCTTTAGAGGTCAGATTGAAATTTTTTTTTTAAAAAAAATCATGATGGGTTAAGTGAAAACGAATGTTTTTAAACTGAGTTGGTACAGTTCTGTGGAAAAGTGGCTAGAAATCTTGAAGACTGGTTATAAACACAACAGGCCACTTGAGGAATTAAAACACAACTAACGACTTCTGTAGGAGAAGCTGCGTAAGATGAAAACAAAGGCCTGGGTGCTGCAGCAGACGAGTTCACCACAAAGAAAGACAAAACCAACCAGAGTGGGGGGCTGACTTACGAGAGATACTGTATGGCGTTCTCTGGTGGCTGCTTGAAAAGCCCCTCAAACTCATCGCGGGCCCACTAAGTAGAACAAGTTGAGACCACATCAATAATCCACTTGACGCAGTGTTTTCCCCTTAAGTGAAGCTAGTGCACACGTTTACTCACTTGCAGTGTGTGCTCAATGGCATTTGGGAAATTCTTGAGGGTACAGATGGGGATGGATTTCTCAGGTGGATCCTGGCTAGAGCTGTACGACTCCGTAAGGAAGGGGATCACAACCTGGACATTGCCTTTGGTACCCAGAGTGCCGGACTCCAATAAAGGTTTACGGTAGTACACACACCTCCGATCCATGTACAAACCTGCACAAAAATACAAAGAAAAAAAAGGTTTAAACCCTGCAAAGCAGGGCGGAAGGAAGACAACGATGGTTACTTACGAGCATCAACATTGTCCAGTGCATTGGCTACTCCATCAAGGCTCTCAAAGAAGTCATCGTCATAGACTCTCTCCGTGTCGGGGCCCACCCTGTTCTGGTGACCAGTGATCTTGATGAAGGGGTTCATCTGTTTAACTGCTGCTGCAGCTGTGTCACTTTTCATTTTCTGTTTACCACACAAAAACGTGAGCAAAGGAATTGTTTGTGATCTGACAGAACAGAGAAGAAGAGACACCTACGGTAACATCTGATTGTCTGAAGAGGAACTGTCTGTTGAGGTTAGACTTCTCGATGGTGTCCATATCAGTCACAATGACTTCGCCCTCGCCACCAGCCAGTCCAATCATGGCAAAGTTTTTTAAGAGCTCACAGCCAATCGCACCAGCTCCAACCTGCAAGTCAGGCACGTAAGGCATTGCGCAACCAAAACAGAAGAACAAATAGACAAAAACATTTATTCTGGTTATGTGATTTATGAAATTAAAAAAAGAAAACGAAATATCTAGATAACATTTCATACTTTTCACTTTGGGGCTGTAATCAGTATTTGGGGTCATCATGTGCTTCAATTTGTAACTGCATTTGCTGTCACCAAATGTATCATTTCAATCTGCTTTAGTTACAGAAGGTCATTAATGGCAGTGAATGGAAGCACAGACTTACCAGGAAGTAGCGTTGCTTGGCAAGCAAATCCTGCAGCTTGGTGCCAAATACTGCAATCTGTCCATCGTACCGACTGTTCCTCTAGGAGGGGAAAAAAGCGTTTGTGAGCATCACGCTACATGCAGGATCCATATTGTAGGGGATGTGGTAACACCTACAGGGGCACATTCTTCCTCTGTGAGTACACCTGCCTCCTCTTCTGCCAGGCACTCCAATGCATCAAAATACAACCACTGAATAATGGGCATAAATTTTCCTGTGCATGCCTGCAACAAACAACACGCAGAAATCAATGAAAAAACATTTTAAAAAATGCAAATAATTGCCGTTGATGTATAGTTCAAACGTAAGCCGACGGCTCCCAAGTGACCTTCATAACTTCCTGTGCAGCCAGACCGCCAATGAAGGCGTTTACAGGGGCCAAGTCACCCGCACAGACATAGCACATCTTTTTGATGAGCGCCTCATCAAGCGTCTCTACTTTAGCTGATCCAGACTGAGCAGCGTTCAGCTCCTTGGCTAATGTCAACATCTCTTCACCGTCAACCTGAAAGGAAAAGCCAGCAAAGTTAGTGCTGGATAGATCATACACCCCCTCGCTCCCACCAGCGCAACACATATCCCGCCCCCAACGCCCTCATGGACGAGCACGCACGCACATGCAGACAGACAAAATGGGCTACTGCCAATCAAGTCAAGTACAATTTTTTTGTTAAATGTGCAGATTACCTGGTTCCATGGTGCAGGCAGGCGGTTGTTTTTCTTCTGGAAAGCATGGATGGCCTGAAAGCCCACATGTAGTTGTCCAGGACGCTCAAACTTGCCAAAGTCTGTCATTATGAACTCTGGTTCAGCCATGGAGGAGGAAATGGATTTCTACAGCCCCGAGATCAACACAAGATGGCCACTTTACTCACAATTGCACTCGATCAGTTTGACAGTACTCATTTCTGGGTATGAGTTTCTTTTATCAGACAAATGTTTGTCCTCAATAAAAGACAAAAACCTCTGAGATTGCTGACAGTTTTGGCGGTCACTTCAACCTTCGCCAGAGCTGTCGCCACTTCCCCGCGTAACATGTCTAAATACAACTCTAATCGGGTCGGGAAACCATCAAAATCAACATCCCACCAAGTCTGCGCTCCAAGCCCCCCGCCGCTGTCATGCGTCAGAAAGAAATTAAATCACAGAATGGGCCAAAGGAAGCTATAGAGATATGGAGGCGTGGAGATGGCACAATTAACAGCGATACATGGGCTTATTTGAGCCCAAACACCTGTGAGACATTCTTCAATGGTGGCATGGGGTTGCAGCACAGGTTGGGGATTCTGACAAAGGCTGAAGTGACAGTTGAAAGTGTCAGCCAAGGTAAGAGATTTTTCTCCTTAGGAGAAATAAACACATTTGTCTGAAGAAAAGAAACGTTACATTTTAAAAAGACATGACGAACACCATAGCGCTCGTTGCAACTTCGAGTTCAGCTACTTAAATACGAACATTATGAAGCAAGTTAGTCAACAATCGAAATGACCAATGTGAATTTATGATCAACTTACAAAAGTGAATTTCTTGGGCATCTTGACCTGGGAAACAATTCCTCCTCTGACATAATCTGTAAATCCTGCTGTGTCACAAATGCTGAAGGTGTAGGGACCTGGACAGAGATAGACAATGTCAGCCAAGTGATGTTCATCGTAACAGCAACTACGATTTCAATCATGGAAACGAAGAGGTCTTACCCAGAACTCTGATCTCGACAGCCTGGCAGCCATTTAGCTCTGTCATTCCCTGAACCTCTGAGAATGTTACAAAGTCTCCGCTCTCAAAACCATGACGAGCCTCGTCCAGGCAAGTCACAACACCTGGATTGTCCTGGAGAAAAAAATCATTTTTGTCATCGATTCAAACAGTGATGTTATTCTTGAAATATAAAGGTGTTTGCTAAAAAAACAAGTTGACAGAGCTAACCTTGGTGATCATGGAAATCATGGCACTCAGCGGTTGTTCTCCATTAGTGTCATGCACAATCATTTCCTCACCAAAGTCGCAAAAAAGCTGGCTACAAAAGAATTGACGTGTCAGAAAGCATCAGACACGCCGTGGAGGTCAAACAAAGGATATTCGGGATCTCACCCAAACAGGCCGCGAGTGTCTGCAATGATGATCTTGATGCCTTTGCTGTGGCAGAACTCTCCCACTTTTTGCTGCTCATCAAGGGTGGAGCTGGTCAGCACAACAACCTGGGTTACAGAAAGTTCAACGTTAAAAAGTGCTTATTTTTCCGCACCAAAGTTCTTCACTGAGTTTCCCAAAATGGCTTATACCTGGAATTTGGTCAGGAAGTCTTCTGTGAGCGCACATGTATATGCCGCCACAGGGACATAGTTGTTGAGTTCAGCCAGGCGGGACTGACTAACTTCTGCTCTGTTTTTCCCCAGATCCTCCTCTCGAATGTAAAACTAAATCATAGAAAGAATTCATAAATGACAGAAAACATCTAGACATGCACTCTCTTCTCAATGATGGTGGATACTGGCATTATCAATTAACCATTAAAAATCATTTAAAATAAAAACACTGCTCTCAAGCCTCAACTTGAACTAAGCGGACACTAATGATTCAACGGAAAGCTCCCTTTTAATAATGGCCTAAAACTGTCCCAAGCTCGACTATTATTACGATTCGACCGGGGGTCACCCACTGACAAATTTGGGTCAGTCTTTCACAGTAATTGAGGGGGGATTTAAAGTGGCACATTGTTTGGAGTGAAAGCAGTCCAAAGCCTGTTGCTGCAATAAACTAAGAGAAAAATGTACAAAAGAAAAAATGAAATTTAGATTCACACTTGAAAAATAATCACCCCAAGTGCTACTTGTTAAAAGGTGACACTCCATGCATGTGCCTGCTCACCTGAGAAGAGAGGTCTCTCCATTCTGCGACCCCTTCATCATGTACGGTGACACTTCGAACCCCCCCTAAAATGACATTCTTGGCAATCTCCACTCCAAGACCTCTCATACCGGAGATGAGCACATTGGAGTTTTGCATGCGCTTCATTGCAGCATGGCCCAAAACGTACCTGAAGAAGGAATAGGCAGGCAAATGTCATTAAGTGCGGCGAGTGTACTCTTCAGAATCACGAGTCATCACGAACATGTCACAGAATGATAAAACTCTTAACATCTTATTTATTAGGTTGCGAAACATTTGCACACATACCAGTACGATGAGAAGTCTCTTACAACGTTCGCCTCACTTTATATGAAATGTAAACTGACATATTCCCCTTTCAGAAAGTCAAAACAGTTAAACACTCGCCAGCTTGCTAACTGAGCGTTGCGAAGTGAAGGTCATTTAATGCCTACAGTGAAAATGTACCACACTCTCAGCAAGCTCAGACTTTGCTGTTCGCATGTCCATTGTCTGCTTGTTGTTTAATTTTAGAAAAATATTGGCGGGTATCTGAGTTTGACAGTTCTGCATTTCAAGCAGCATAGCACTTGCTTAACACAATGAATACAATAACTATCAAGCTTTCCTTCGGTGAAATGAGGAAGTCCCTCAGGCAGTTGAAGATTATACTGACTCGGGTAAAATAAGCATAACTATTCTACTCTGAAAGAGAAAGAAGACTTACAGTTGTCTGGAGTACAGGCCTTCATCAATCTCAGCGTCATTGCCGTTCTTAGCCATGCCCTGCCCAGGCAGTACCAGATAGGACAGTGAAAATACTGAACTGTATATTTTTGATGAGGATTTGCAGCAAGTGTGCTTACGTTGGCAGGTGTGTGGGACAGATCAGTTCTGACAGAGTTTGAGGAGGAGCAGTGGGATCCCGTCTTCGTCTCTGTTCCTGACAAGCGACGTTTCTTGGACAGCGGCGAGCTGGACATCTACGGTTCAGTGAAAACTGAATTTAGATATTCAAGGCAGGACAATCAGCACAGAATAAATGGCAACTATGTGACAGACAAGGCGGACCCATCTAAATGAGATAGAATCCTAGTCAATTTGGTAAGAAGGGGTTTCTCATCGGAGAGCAGCTGGGCTGGCTTTGAGCCAACAACAAATCTGCTAGACAACACAGAGAACCCAGGAAGAGCTATGAATAGCAGCATTATGTGCTGCTCTCAAACAGGCACAGGTCTCCCTTGATGGTAGCGCTCTATTGTGTTTGACACCTGGATATGGACAAGGAACCGTTTGAAAAAAAAAACGCTGAATCATTCAACTTGACCACGGTTAATGCTTGACAATGACTGACAGCTGTGGCCACAAGAATGTACAATTCACAAACCGAAAGGTCGCGTCACTTCGGGCGAGTGACCAGTTAAAATACGCCCCAGTCAGTGAGGCGACAAATAGGCCGCAGGGTCTCGGAGTCATCCCTACCGTGTAACGAACGCCACCAGTGTCGGTTTACCGTGAAAAGCAGTTTCTGGAACCCTCGAACGATCCGGAAAAACAGCAGCCAGTTGGCGTACAGGAAAAAATTCACAATTCGGCTGAGCATAACAGTGGATGTCGGTGAAAATGAAAGTGTTCCCGCACGGTCCACGACTGCACGGCTCCCTGACGCTTGGCTCATTTGCCCAACACGATAAAAGCTAGCGAGGAAGCCACTTCAAAGGCTTTAATACAACGCCCCAGAAAGCGCGTCAGGTCTTCGTGGAGGCCGGCGAGAAGCGGCCGGTTGCGTGCCACTAATCGGTTAAGTCGTTTGGCGAGCGGACCGGGTGGCAACATGAATAAGTTCGGAGGCAAAGCCCAACGCTATTAGCACGACAGTCTGGGCCTATATAGGCCTCGGTTTGGTCGCTCGGCCACCATTCACAACCTTACCGGCTCGCTAACCAACGACCAGCAAGCGCGAATCTTCCCGGAAGCTTCCTGATCACATCTCGGGGAGCCGATTTGGCTGTATGCTATAAAGGTAGAGGACTTACAACATGAGCACGACCGGTTTGCGCTAACTTGGCTCCACTCGCGTCCCATTGATTTCTCCTTTCTTACCAATAATCCTTCCCGGGGCCTTTCCGATGCGAACCCGCGCCCCTTCCGTTGCGTTCAGATGTCAGCGGTTGGATATTTGTCGACGGACGGAAAAAATGAGGGGGGATCTTAGTAAAATGGTTGGCCTGCTCGCGCTATATTGTCGAGTCACTATGTGGTTGCAACGCGAAAGCTCCCCTCTGCAATAGCTGCTGGCTGGCTGGCTTTACGACTGCAGACGGGAACAAAACCAAAATGGCAGATGGGGAGAAGGGGCGGGGGAGGCGTGACGCGCGGCCCGAAATATTCCACAGGAAAGGTTGGCTCGGGCCACGCTGCTCAGCACGCAGACGTGCCATTGGCTGCGCGCACTCACTGGCCCCACCCCTCGTGACATGGACGCATGGAAAGTAGTACTTGCACGTACTGTACAGTACAATCAAATGCAGCCTCTACTAGTCAAGCCACTCACGGTCAAGTATCCCCCCCCAATGGTTGATAATTAGCAATTAAGTAACGTGAAGAGAATTCGAGCCGTAAAATTCACACCATTGTTGTTTCGGCAAATTATCTCAGTGTGGACAATTATTTTAAAAAACCCAAAATTGTCCCTATGAGCTGCTACACTGTCTGCATATGACAAAAACTTGGAACAGTTTCAAGAAAATTGCGCACATCGAGTGTGTGCCACAGAAAAAAGTCTAAGCGATGCTGAACCCTCTGAGCCATCGGCCAAATAGAGGTTAAGGGTGAGGAGCGTTAATATCTGAAGAAGGAGGGTATTGGGGGAGGGGGTGCCTGGCTGCTGAATCACAAAGGCTCACGAACGCGTGGGCCGCACATTCTTGGGTACACATGTCGACGCGGGTGTCACTCGCAACATGATTTAAAAATAATTTGGAGGATGCTGTCGCAGTGCTAAAAAATCTTAGTCAAATGTCACATAGGCAGCATAACTTGGCAAGCTCGAGAAGATGCTCAGCATTCAATGGCCGGTAACGTCGATCACGTTTCGATTCAGGTCGTAGCGTGCTAATATAACGTTTGCCTCGCAATCGAAGCCATCCCCATGAAATAGTCCCATCAAATTGCGGCCAACGTTGCTTGATGCAAATGACAATGAGCATATGCGTAACTTTGAGCACATCTGAATGTGCTCAGCAAAGTGTTTCCCAGCTACAATGAAGAGACCAAAGAATAAATAACACCAGGGAAGGTCCATTTGTTAATTAAACACACTTGATAGTGGTTATGATGGAGTGGAGAAGTGAACTAGAGCGGCGATCTACCAATAAACCGACTGCGTAGTTGTTAGCGTGTGTGCACCCAGCTAGCTTTTGAGCTATCTAGCCACCCAGTGACTTTTCCCATCTCGTGCAGCTATCCTCGTTAGCTTGTTGCTAAAATTAGCTAGCTCGGGCTAGCATTGACGAGAAGCTTATACAAGTGTGCACAACTTACCACATCCGATATTGCTCTGCCTGGTCTGTAGTATTAAAAAAAACCGGTCTGTACAAAAGAAAACGTCCGAACAAACCGCGTGACAATTAAACGGCGCTGCTGGGGGCAGTGAGGAAAGTATGTCACAGTTGCGGGTTAAGGGCTCTGCGTGAGTTTTTCCGCTGTACGACTGGCTGCCCAACGCTGGCTTGCTCAAGCGTTCCCCCCCTCACTATTTCAGTGGAAAAGCAAAGCAAAGCAGCAACATGTGCACGTTACAGACGCAACCATCTTTCCCTTTCAGAAGCGTTCATGAAACTCTTTTGTATGATTTATTTCAAGATTGACATTCGATCATCGTGTATGTTCACTATAAATGATCATTTTAAATTGATCGAGTTGGGTACTTGACGATAACTGCATCGTAGTTGCATTGTTTACCATCATGAATATTTATCCACCCCGTGCCCTCAAAATGGTGGTCTAATCCAAAAAGCGCGCATAGCCTTATTGGATATGTAGGCTTCGCCGAGAGTCTGGGTGACATTGGTTTTCTCTACTGTGCAGTGACTTTCGGTCATTATAAGATAAGATATCCTTTATTAGTCCCACATATGCACTGTATTTGGATTTATTTATCGTCTCCCAATCAAAACACCAAATAAAATCGGTAAAGATGATTTGACATTTTATTTTTCTTGAAAGACTTACAGACACAATACATTTTACAATGGGGTAGAGACGGACACCAGAGAAGAGCACATACAGTAACATGGTAACATAGAGCCAAAAAAGCCTGAATAAAATGTACATCCCTTTTACATTTGTGATAGTAAAATAAGTCGATCTCTTTCTGCCCAACATATAATCAAGACTTTTGGATAACTTTGACAGGGTGTTTTCAAGGGATCAAGGGGTATTTAGAACAAATCTCTATTGCAGTGATAAGGTTTCATCAGTCTAGTTGGCTGCAAATTTGACCTGCATCTTAAATGTAGTGCTAACATTAAAAAGGACGAAAGTAGGACTGGCAGTGCTTGATTAATGACGTTAAAAGGTGTTTGGACATGAGTAAGATTACAACACACAGCATAACAAGAGTTGGAAAGCCAGTTACAGTAAATGTATTTACATATTTGCAGGACATCATTCAAATTGTGGTTTGTCATTTCTGTTTTTGTACTTTTCTTCCCATGCTGTGCATTTTCATCAACCTACTTAAAGCGCATTGATTCCAGAATGATGAAGTTGTTTAGTGAGCATATAATGCACACATACATAAAGTATATCCATCCATCTATTTCCGCTTATCCTTACAAGGGTCACGGGGTGTAGTGGAGCCTATCTCAGCTGTCTTCGGGCAGTAGGTGGGGTACACCCTGAACTAGTTGCCAGCCAATTGCAGGGCACACATAGGCGAACAACTATCTGCGCTCAGACTCACACCTAGGGCTAATTTAGAATGTTCCATTAACCTGCCACGCATGTTTTTGGAATGTGGGAGGAAACCGGAGTACCTGGAGAAAACCCACACAGGCACGGGGAGAACATGCAAATTCCACACAGGAAGGCAGACACGCTAACCAGTCAACCATCGATCCGCTCGTACGCACACACACACACACGCACGCACGCACGCACGCACACACACACACACACACACACACACACACACACACACACACACACACACACACACACACACACACACACACAATCATGCTCTTTACAGCTTCACTTGTCTATTACTTTTTACTAAACAATAAGAAGTCGGTGCTAAACGTACATCAAGAAGTCATCTTGTGGCCATACCAAACAATACAACATATTTGAAGGGATGATGTGGATGTGCTGTTTTAGTGTGACAGTAACGATAAATCCTGATCTACAAGAGAGAAAAAGATTATCCATCCAATCCATTTTCAGGACTCCGATCTGGACTGGTCACTTGCCAATCACGTGAAAATACAGTGATTCGTAGCCAATTCCAGTCTGTGACATGTTTTGGATTCGATCATTCCCACCTATTTTATAACCGTCTGGCCATCCCAGCTCTGGAGGAAAGTCCAGAACATTCAGTCCCACTCTGTCCATACTCTTGTTCTCCTGCAGCCTGGACTGAGGCTTGAGAAGGTGGGGAGGGTGGAGGATAGGAAGCAGGAGGGATAGCAAGGCGTGGGAGAGACGGCAGCGCGGGCCTGGGAGAGGTCGGAAGAGGCGGCGGTGTGGCCAAGGTTTCTGAAGAGGTGTGATGTGAGGTGCGGGCCCGAGAGATGGCAGGCGAGGCGTGTGTGCTGCGGATGCGTAGTGGTTCAGGAGGGCAGTCGCTGATTTGCTCCAACAACGAGGGCATGTCTCCTTCAATCTTCTCCAGCACTGCCACCATTTGCTTCTCTATCTGCTCAATCACACTGTCCATTTGCCAGTCGCTTGTGGTACTGCTGCTCACTGTTCCGGGATGTAACCCGGTCCCATACATCCCCACACTTCTTCCACTTGCATACAAGGTGCTATATGGACTCCCATAGGGCCCTGCCATCCCCATGCCTACGGTCCCAATGTCTCTATTGTACGGTGTGGCGTGCCGGCCCAAACTAGCAGAGCTGCCAATTGCATAGCAACCGTGACCTGCTGCAGGACTTTCTCTGGCAATATTAAACTCCGCACTATATCGGTCTGTTTTCTTGGCGTCCCTGTCCCTCCTCAACATGGGACTTGCTTCACCCCTTAAACGAACACCTTGACCCACATCTGCCCCAGCTCCCGGCGCAATTGCCGTAGTGGCTGATGTTCCCACCGAACTCTCTGCCACCGCCTCTGGCAGTTGTGTCTGACACCAGCTGCTGTCATTTCCACCCTTCTGTGTGGCGTTAGCCGAGGCTGTGGGTGGAAGGCCATGAAGTGTTGCGGTCATTTTACGCTTGTTGCTGGGATCAGGAGAGGTGCATATCAGTTTCTTGTCAAGATGAGGCCCTAAATTATTGTCTGTCAGGCTGGTGTTTTCCGTGGTTGTTGTGGGTGTTATTTTAGATGCTATGTTTTCATCCAAATTGGCGGCTGTTTTCCTGCTTTGACCATCCTGCACTTTCTTTGTTATCTTATCGCAGGATGGGGATGCTCCAACTTCAAGATGCACCTCTACCGCCTGCTGTTTTTCGACTTCCTGTAGGTCCGGTGGCCTATTTTCAACCATAACCTCTAAAGGCACACCACTTGTTATTCCCTCCTCATCACTTGTAAACTCGGCCAGCCCTCCTTTTACGTCCCCTGCATCTTCCCCACGCTGCACCTCAGCTGAACTGTCAATAACTGACTCAGAGTTCTTCAGACGTTGCATAAAGGTGGTGACACGGATCGCTTTCTGCAAGACAGGGATAAAAAAAAAAAGAAAAGAAAAAGAATAGAACAGAAGTGTTATTTACATACAGTATGGGTCCATTACTTCCTCTGTCCCTACAATACATTCAAGCGTTGGTGCAATTCTTATTGGTATTATTAGACAAAGCTCAAAACTAAGCGCTCTCATGTGATTCTCTTGAAGCGAATTGCGCATGTGTTGACTTCCAGTTGGATTGAATACATTTGCCCTGGTGTGAATCAGTCTCAAGACCCCATCTTCCCATGTTCCTTCTTGCTTACTTGATACTTTTAATTCAGCTTTCCACTCCCTCGACTGTAAACACTGAAGGAATTGGGGAAAATGTGCCTTCATAGAAGATGTTTCAAGACCAGGGAACGGATTATCTGGAAGTGTCAAGCTACTGTAACACAGAAATGGTGTTCAGATGATAGAGCAGCTTCTAGTTAACTAGCGCAATCGTAACATTGAGGTGCAATGTGGATTTTGATAGGAGGAATGACAGGGGTCCTTGTACATTGAATTATTACATTTAAATGGTCCACAGTGGTGCCACCGGATCCTTTCCATTTTACCCCCTCCTTATCTACACCAACATAACGACACAAATATCCCAACATCTCCATTGTTGATCGTGATCTTGCAGTATTTGTAAAACTAAACTCATTTAATTGACGAGTGCAGATGAGGAGGAGGAAAGGAGCAGAGCCAACCACTTTGAACTTTTGATTGTGAAAAGGAAAAGTGGGACAGTGGATCTCCTCTGGGACAGGCAAAGTGAAAGTGCATGGACAAAGCTCGTGAGAAGACCTTCACCAGTCAAAATATGATCAACACACCTCATGGCTGACTGCTTTTTTTCTTCACATTTAGTTCTTTTGGACTATTTAGCCATAACACAGTCAATTCAAATGCAGTTCCAGCCACAGAGAGATGCTTTTTCATGCCAGACTGAATGTGCAGTTCCACCCACGCTCTGTCATTCCATTCTCTATCGTAATGATCTACAATACCTTTAACTCCTGGGAATTATATGGGGAAAGAGAGAAGAAGTTTATGGGTGTTACTAGTACTCTGAGGTCAGCAATACCATTGTCATATTCCCCCACTCTCTCCTTGATATTAACATTTGACATGGTCACATTATGATACAGTATCTATTAATTATGATGTACACTTTCTCGAGGGATGCACTGAAACCAATATAACTATTGGTGCTGATATAATATGTATTCAAACTTTCGCTCTAAAGAAAAATGCTCTGATGCTTTGATAACAATACCACTTTACGAGCTTGACCTATAACTTCGGGGCCGATGATCGTATGTCAACTTATCATGTGACGATACTTCAAAGTAGTGATGGGTAAATGAAGCTTCATGAAGCACTTGTGATATATTTCTCCTCCTCTAGATGGTGCTCTTGGTTGAAACAATAAGGCTAGTGCAGTGGACATTCAATTTCCACTGCATCTTTAGAGCAAGAGTGCCATCTAGAGGATTCAAAAAATTACACAAGTGCTTCATGAAGCTTCATTTGTCCATCGCTACTTCAAAGTAAATGAAAGATAATACTTTGTTAGCTCTCTGCAAATTATACCCCGAAGAAAGGATGAACTCTTCTCGGGTGCCGTCCAATAGGTACCAATGTTTTCGAGCTTTGTTGCCTCTTGCTCCACTTGCGTCTCAAAGCTTTGAGGCAGGGCGATCAAATACATGTCAGGGAGTTGTGTGATAAAGTATCCCTTCGGGTACCCTGTCACAGTTTTGTTTTTATAGCTTGTATTCTCAAGAAGTGGTCTTTTACTCTCTTTGTTAAACTTAATACAGAGGTAACCTGGCATCCATTTTCCTACTTGTGTATTTGTCAGACACTACATTCTCTATCTCTGTAATCCTTTTGCAAAATGCCCCTAACGTTCAGACTGAAACACAACATAAACGAAACCTTTCAAGCTACATTTAAGTACAATATGTGGCTAGATTGTTAAAAAAATGCAATTGGATGGTAAAAGGTAAGTCAAGACAAAAGTTATATTTGAGTGAAACTTATGCCTGGTTCAAGGAAATTTGTCTTTTGAACAATATTTGATTCAAATGAAACATTCTAATCACAACTGCAAGATGTATGTTATTATAAGTATCGGTACTTGGTATCAGCGAGTACTCAAGTGTAAGTACTTTTACTCTTACTCGGTCTGAAAATACGTGGTGTCAGTGCATCTTGACTATTTTTAAACATCATTACAAATAACTCATACTACTTATTCTCTTGATACCTCCAGCCTTCCCCTTTCGACTACTTTCTCTCTGAAGCTTCATTTTATGTTAAGAGGTGGCGAGTGAGGTTGACTTCCTACCCGCCATTTGGCCTTTGCAAAGTTCTTCTCAAATTGAGCACAGACGCCATCCTTAAGGTTCTTCTCAGATGCACCGTTACCTGCAATCCTGACAAAAGCAGCACTCGAAATGTGAGACCGTGTACTGTGTCGAAATACTTTTGCGAAAATGTGACAATGTGAACACTTAATACCATTCATGCCAAAGCGCATCTTGTGCTGTGATTCTCAGCATCTGGTCCACCTCCATGAGTCGACAGACGAGCTCCTTAGCTGAAAGAGTTGATGCAACCAAGCTTAACAGCAGTGAGGATATGGAGGGAAATTAACCAATAAACCGATACAAATCTGAGCATGAGAATGACTATGCTGTATTTTATACTTATTTTTCTCATATGCAACGTGTTAGTTTGTTAATCACTGACTTAGGGACATGCACAATAATTGCACCTGGTTTTAATGTTTTTAACTTGTACAAATGGCAATGAACTCTATTCCAGTCTACTGTAGTTTAATTAGCATCTGTGAGAGTTAACACTTGTGTCCCTGGCTTCACATTCTGAAGAGCATCATTCATACTTCTTTCTTTTCCACAGTGCATGCTACTAAAAGCAGATCACTAGCAAACTATAGAACCCTTAATGGTTTAACTTTTAACTTGTTTTGACATCCATACATCGATTTTCTGTACTGCTTATTCTTGTTAGACTCTTGATTATTGTAATTATATAAGTGATCTACTTCTCTTTAAGCTTGTTTTATTTGAACAAATGCATCTGCTGTTCATATTTTCCCTCCATTTGTTATGTACCCTCTAATTCCATTTTTATTTGTATTGTCCTGTCACTCCTTTTATTGTTTGATCATTACTGAGCGGACCTAAGGGTTTGTACACTTCATTTTTTTTGTATGATTTTTTCTTTTGTCAGCGCTTGATTGTGACGCATTATTTACCTTGCCTTGCATGCATGAAAAGTCTAATTTTATGTTCATATATTAAATTTCAAACTTCCTGTAATACTTTTATGTGCGTGTATATGGTTTTATTTTAATCTGACAAGGTTGGGATAATATCGATCTAAGTGAGAAACCCGGTCACTGTGTGATATTAAATTCAATCTCTGAAGATATTTGTTGCCATCGTGTGGCGAAAGCGTGTACCTGCAGGGGAAATGTCATCCCAGTACGGAGAATCAAACTCAAAATCACCAGCAACAATTCGACAGAAAATGATGCGATTATGTAGATCTGTGTTTTCCTCTTCTGTCTCATCATAAAAAGGAGGGTTACCTGATAATCTGAAAAACAAAAACATAACCATATCTGTGATCTGCTATAGAAAAAGTTGCAATTGTTAAATTTGTACAAATTGTGAAGACTTACAGTATGAACATAATGACACCCACAGCCCAGCAGTCCACAGGTCGGCCATATCGATGACGAGCGACTACTTCAGGTGCTGAGGGGACGAGACAAATGTTTGATCGAAATTCAACTAATAGGTGGTAATCCTGAGACTGTTCATATCTTGTTCATAATTCTACCCAGCACATGGTTTCACTGTTCATTTTAATTTACTTTAAAGGTAGGACTGCTCGTCCATTCTCCTTGTTATAGGTCTAGAAGTCTGAAAATTACGAATAGGAATAAAGTGTAAAGTAAATTACGCATGTAGAAAATTGAACAAAGTGTAAAATTAAACAATTGCAAAAATGTGCTCTGGAAAATCCAATTGAAATAACGAGCTAAGCATGTCAACGTGATTGGACAAATCCCGTTGATTATTTCGAGTAAATGGTCAAATCTTACCCAAGTATTCTGGTGTGCCACAGGGTTCTGTGATAGGGCCATTCTCAAATCTTGACAGATAGAAATCTCGCAAAACTACTTTGTTGTGGTTGTTTTCTGTGTAGTACATGAGGTTTTCCAGCTATGTGACATGGGACACAAATTATTTCACATATTTCGAACAAAATAGAACACGAGGAGCATTAGAACAAGAACACAAGACATAAATACTGAATGTGGAAATCAGAGATTGGCTGAACTGTGAAATATACACGACACCCAATTGGTGTTTTCGAGGTCAGCACATTTTCTCTTTTTACTTTAATGTAAAAAAAAAAAGGTCTTTTAAAAAGGTATTTTTCATCCTGCTGCTTTTTTGCAGTTATATGCCTTTTAGTGAAGCCTTGTAAGAAAAAAAATGTCTCAAACTGTTAATTGCTGAGGCAATATACAACGACAATGACTTCAACAGATGCTATTGTGACTGACAATGATGCTGAATGCTGAAATGTTATGAATCAAGCCGACCTCATTAAAATTCTAACTGTCATTATTTACTTTAATCTTCAGATTTAAAGATCACGTGTTGTGTACCAACCTCTTACACAATCGAACAATATAAATATAAATACAAATATATTATTAAATCATAAATACAATGTAACTGGGCTATACCAACTGTACAGTTTAAATTGAGTGAATAAAGGAGCCTAAAAAACAATTGTTAGTTATTGCACATCTACTTTAACAATGAGGGGTAAAAGACCCGGCTGAGATCATCGTGTATTTAACTTTCTATCATTCAATAAGTCAATTCCACATGCAGTGCAGCCTAAAAGAAAATTCCACCTTCTACCACGAGAGGACATTTGAGGACAAATGGACACTGATGGGTTGATCATGAAGGCCAAAGCTACTAATGAGAAATGGCAGAACATGAGAGTACCTTCAGGTTCCTGTGGACAATGTTGAGAGAGTGCAAGTATGCCACAGCTTCCAGCACCTGTCTGATGACGTTGGAGGCATCTCTCTCTGTGTAATTGCCTTGGTCCTGAATCCAGTCAAAGACATCTCCCCCTGTGGCCCTGTTGCGAAAACACACATGCACAAACATAAGCAGAAAATCAAGTTGCTGCTGCCAGCCACATGTTGTAATGCCATGAATCACTTTTAATGCAGTTCGCTCCTTATGTCTATTAGTAAGACAATCTGCTTCCACAGGCCCTAAAATACCACTATGAGCAATTAAAATATTACTTATCTTCGGAAAGAATATAAATGATAGGTGAGGCAGTTGTGTCTTGCCCAAAGCAGGATGGGTGCCTGTAAAGCCCGAAAGCGCGACTGCAATAACCCCATTTGTCCGTCGGAATTCTCCGAACCCAACCAACCCATCTGCAGTTATTGCGTGACAAGAAGTTGCAAACACACGCTTGGCTGGCTGGATATCGATACTCATAAGGTAAAGCATCGCCTCAGGGGTTACGAGTATAGTGTTGAGTGTTAGAGAAAGCAAATGTCTCAACAAATCGCACACATCTCAGCGGTGGAGGACTACACCAGAGCACGCAGTAAAAACAGCATATGCTCTGCCTGGCCCCTTGAGCTGACGGATTTCTGGGTACTGCATTGTTCACCAACCATTTACATGCATCGAGATTCAGGTAAGATATCATACATGAAAAGCAAGACACTCACAGTTCCTGGATGATGTAGTATTCTTTCCGGGTCTCAAATGTATCTATGAGTTGAAGGATGTTTGGGTGGTTGACCCTAGAAAAGCGTCAAATGAGTCAGATTAATAGAATGATGTCAACCCGTCTGTCATAAGAATACTGTATCTGTGGAGGGAGTTGATTCGCCAGTGTTGTTTCCCAAGCAACATATTGTACAAATAAAAATCCCATGAGAAGTATAAATGCTGAAAGAATAATTGTTTTGTCTGTATTTACTTACAAGTTTACACTAAGGGTGAGGAATCTGGGTTTGTCCAGTTCAACACAAATTGGTAAATTGGACCTTCTCCCATCTACTAGAAGAGGATGGATACGTTCTGTCTGTCACTCTACATTACTGCCATTGATAAACTAAGATACAATTCATTATTTGTTGTGAAAGAATAATAATCTTGCTGGAGGAATTAAAGGGGGAGTTTGCAATTTAAGAAAAAAAAGTGTTTATTCATTTTATTCATTAAACGGTAATTCTGACTTGATTAGTACTTGATAAATATGTGTGGAAAACAACCCTACTTCTTGTATATTATTTATTAGAGGTGCGTGATGGAGGCCAGAGATGGCTGATGTATTCCCTGATCAGATTTACATCGTGTGCTACGATTGAGTTAGAATAACTCTTAACAAATATGACAAAAAGTGTTTTTTTTTGAGGGGGGGGAAATTTCAAATTCCCCTTTAAATGATATTGGACACCAAATGAGGTCTTATGACACCTGAATGTGCTGGGGGACAGTTGTTGGGAATCGCTAATGTCATGCACAATTTATTTATCATTACAAGAAGAATTAATGTAGACCAGGGGTCACCAACGTGGTGCCCGCAGGCACCAGGTAGCCAGCCCGTGAGGACCACACCAATAGCCCGCCAGCGCTAGGATTGTGATTTGCTAGTAGAAATTATGATTTAAAAATGCAAACACGGGCAGTATTGTGAGATATCTTTAAGATGATCAGAGCCTGAAAATGAAAATCATTAAGTATTAAAAATAACACATGCTAATATTATTAAATGTAATTTGTACAAATGTTATTTCAGACGTGTATCAATTTGGTAGCCCTTCACACAATCAGGACACATGAAGTAGCTCTCACTCTCAAAAAGGTTGGTGACCCCTGATGTAGACCATCATGAAAATCTCAAATTTGCTTTTTCTGCTCCAACAACTTCTCAATCATACGTCCTTCTGTCCACACACGGACTGCGTACAATTTCAGGATCATGATCTCGTTCTTGGCGGCCTTGCGGACTTTCCTGCCATCTTTCTTGAGAAACTTCTTGCAGACAAAGACTTTGTTGGTTTGTCTGTCCCTAGCCAGGCACAGCTCACAGAACTCCTTTCTATGTCACATGAAGGAGACAGGAAGAAAAACAAGTGCATTGACAGTATTAGTTGAACCAAGCGTTAGAATCCTACCACATTTATTTCAGTGACCCAGAACAAAAGATATAATTTTAATGTGACAAAAAAAAAAAACGGGAATTATAAAGGTTTAAAATAAACTGAGAAGCAGTAGTATGCAAAATTAAAGAAAAATAATGTGAACATAGTTTATAAATGTAGTAGAGGCAATCATGTTCAGATGTTCATTTGTTAAATGTGAAGCTCATATTTTTAAATATTCTTGAAAAAAAAACAGGAGAACAATTACAGTGCAGATATTCTTTTCCCCACGTGATGAAGTGCACTTAAGTTTGGCCTTCTATGTGTTATATAAAAGATCCGCACAAATCTCTGAGGCCAGATGCTGACGTTGCCATATGGCCATGCGTGCGTATGCGTGTGTGCATGTGTGTGCGCGTGTGTGTGTGTGTGTGTGTGTGCGTGTGTGTGAGCGAGCATGTGTGTTGCTGCAATAGATTTTCAGTAGGGCGAAAAGCAGCAGCAATTTTCACGCCACAACCATGAGCACCTGGTTGGCCACCTTTGAAAAGTGATCATTAATAAATATCTTCATGGCGCTACCAACTTCAGTCCTGAAAACAAAATGATTGGATTTTCAAGCCCCCCAAAAATTGGTGCTCCTGACACAATTCCTTTGTATGCATACTGTTTATTTGAATGGTAATGTCAATGAATTAAACATTGCAGAAGAGGAACGAGTCAAAACACATTACACAAAGATTTATAGTACTTACGCTCGGAGAACATGGCCAATTTCATATTTGTCTGTCACATCGGATATGCTATCATAAGTCTGCCCATCTCGCAGCGCAAGGCACCCAAATGGCATGACGGCATTCACCTATCAAACACACAAAGCACACACAAATACATGGAAGAAATCACAAATGATTTGGCCAATCATATCAATGCTGCTCCGTATTCTCTTTCTCCGCTTTTCCCGGAAGTCGTTTGCTTGTGTTTATTAATACTCTCCGTTTTGTTATTTTCACGATTGGGTCATCTTGTCCTTTGTTGACAAGCTATTTTTTTATTATTTTTCGCTTCCCTTTTGCAAGCACTTTTGGTTTCTCTTGTTTTCTCCTGGTGTGCCTATCAGTGTCATTATTTGTACTTTGTTGACTTTGCGCCATTTTTGCTGTAAAAGAAATATTTTTGGATACCTTTATCCGAGTCAATGTTTGTTGAGTCCAATTCTGTTACGGAACCGTTACATATTCACTCGGTTGGTTATTTGCGACATCTATGAAGTTCAAATGAAGCTTTATAAAGGTCACTGACAGACTGTTTATCTAGTCCATTTTAAAATAAGTGTGCCCGAACATCCAGGTAAGAGATGTAGTGAATCAGCAATCAATACAGTTGAAACCTCTCCCAGTCCTTCACCTACCCACGTCCTAGACGCTCTGTGGAATCTAACGCCAAGTCTTCTACTGCATGCTCCTATTCTACTGCAGCCTTCCAGCATTTACCAGATGTACAGTTAGGCCCATAAATATTGGCAAATGGACACATTACATTCGTTTTTGCCTTTGAAACGCCGCCACAATGGATTTTAAATGAAAGGAACAAGATATGTTTTAACTGCCGCTTTGTGCGTATTTACATCCAAATCAGGTGAACGGCGTAGGAATCACAGCACTTTGTATCTACTTGTATGGCAGACACTTTTTAAGGGGCCAAAAGTAATGTGCAAATTCAGTTCAGCAAGTGAAATGCACCCTCAAGAGAATTCAGGTTGGGTGATTGACTTGGTCATTGCATAACATTCTCTGCCTCTTATTACTTTCACAGTATTGCTTCGGGTCACTGTCCATCTGCACTGTGAGGCGCCGGCCAATGAGTTGTGAAGCATCTGTCTGAATATGAGCAGAAAATATTGCCCAAAACACTTTAGAATTTATCCTGCTGCTTTTGTCAACAGTCACATGGCCGATAAAAACAAAGGAACCAGTTCCTTTGGCAGCCATACATGCCCACCTGGCCGTGGCTCATCGAAGCAGCCAATTGTCCCATAACTTTTGGTCTCTTTAAAAGCAGGAAGCACAAATACAGGCTGTTGTAATGCCTTCCTTATTCATCCGATTTTGACGTAAATCCCCTCAAATTAAAGATGAAGGTCTGCAGTTGAAGCACCCCTTGTTCCTGTCGTTTCAAATCTGTCATTCAGAGCCCAAAAAAATAACAATTGTGTCAATGTTCCTATTTGTGGATTTGGCTACTTTGTTACTGTACTTACAGTATATACTCTTGACTTTTCAGATAAGTGGATCGTTGTTGAGGAATGGGAGCTGTCAATTTGCTCTTGGTCCTCCTTGGACACAGGTTCTTTTATCTCTCTATAAGGTGGAAGAAGATCCAACACCGCGTCGTCTTTTCTTCAGTTTATCACAACGCAACACGAATCGATTTGGGCTCCTGCGAGTCTCAGATTTCATCAGGAAGCCCCGACAAAATACAGTCACATGTATATATAGGCATAATATGTTAATTATGTTAATTAGGGGCGGGCAGTCCTTCCCCTTATGTAAAAATCAGAAACAAAGAAAGGTCAATGCAGTTCGATCTTGGCATTTTGACAAAGTACAGACCACATCTGCTGTGCACAAATCTCGAAATAAGAGTTCCTCCTCAAGGGAACTTGACAGCCTTCAGGAACTTTACCGAGGTGGGGGACGCAAAAGAAGACACTTGGGGGCTGTTAATCACTCAAGGGGAAATAGGACCCCAACTTCACCCTACATTCTTTGTTTTAAGTAGCGGATGTTCAGGACAGAGACCGGTACCAATAGTTCTCATAGCAAGTTGAAATTCCTCAACAGTGTTCTACTACTACTTCTAGCGGAATAATTCCTTAACAATCGTTCAAACCATTTTATCAGAATCTGTCTGAAAATGAATCCATAAAACTGACCAAGTAAAAGCGATGGGATCACTTTCGAGAGAGCATTGATGAACTGAGGTTATTAAGTCAACTAATAAGGCTGCAAGGACTTCAGAAGTGGGGTTTTGAAGATTAGCTGACAGAGGAAGACAAGAACAGATAACAAATAGAGAACAGTTAGAACAGAAAACAATGCAAATCCTCAGCGGTAATGACATTTTGAGAGTGCTAATTTAGGATTATGGAACAAATATCAGTGCAATGATGTAAATCTCAACCCGTTCTGTCTGGATGTACCAATCAGCATTGCAGATGATCAGGCGAGAGGTGCTTCAGGATAGGCGGGACTTGTGGGAATTGTGTACGGTAATCCCGCTGCTGGCCCTAATCTCTAATCCGTATCTCTAATCCAGAGCACCGGGTTACACTATGGGCGTGTGTGCGTCCGCATGTGCATCCGTGAAATTGTCGGTTTGAGCGAAGTACAAAGTTCGCCGCAGATATGTCACATGTGCTGATCAGAGTTTGATTTGGATGATGAATGTTTGCGTCTGCATGCGTGTACCGTGGTAATTCAGTGCAGGCAGAGGGGAAATGAGCGATAGATTGAAAAAGGCAGAGCCTTGCGAGAAGATTATTTATATATATTTGCAAGTGCTACAATAGTTTCCAGGGTGGTGAAAGTCAGGCTTGATGTGAATACCGTTCAATGAACAAACAAAAGTGTCCTGATTGAAATATGGCCATGCCTGTTTTGCACCAAGGAAAATTTGTGTGTAGAGCACAATTCAACCATTCAAAGTGCTCTAAAACTACATCATATTACAAGAAGGCAAATCAAATCATTCCATCAACAAAGTTGCAAATGAAATGCACTTTTTATTCTATTGTCCCATGCATCATGAAAAATGGCAGACTGTCCTGATTTGTTAATGCCAGGTGAAGAAGGACTCCAATTTTTGTTTACACACAAACTGCTTCATCTTGCACAGTTTGTTTTGAAAGCCTTTCACTGATTTATGAGGACACGAAACTTGACTGAAGTTGCTGTTTGATAAGGAGTGTTTGTTCGATAAATTCAGCTCCGGCCTTCCTGTGTGGGGTTTGCATGTTCTCCTGGTGCCTGCGTGGGTTTTCTCCGGGTTCTCCGGTTTCCTCCCACATTCCAAAAACATGCATGGCAGGCTGATTGAACACTCTAAATTGTCCCTAGGTGTGAGTGTGAGTGCGGTGGTTGTTTGTCTCTGTGTGCCCGACGATAGGCTTTTAAAAAAAAATTTAACCAATGTACGTCACGGTTTCTGAATAAATTTCAAGCTCACGCATAAAAGATCTAGGCTTAAAAAAAAAAAGGGTTTGAACAATCCAAAAATACAAAAAATATATAAATACTGTACATAAAAATAATAATAAAAAATACTAGGGCTCCAGTGGTTAGCGCATTGACCTCACAGTGCAGAGATACTGTGCTCAATTCCAGCTCCGGCCTGCCTGTGTGGAGTTTGCATGTTCTCGGCTGGGATAGGCTCCAGCACCCCCTGCAACCCTTGTGAGGATAAGCGGATCGGAAAATGGATGGATGGATGGAAAAAAAATACTGAGCGATGTCTACCCTGTAGGGATGAATGTGATATTATAATTTAAAACTATACACTGCATATTCATGGATATTCGCAAATCAGCGTACAATTGACACTCACTAAAATGCATTTAAAAAAAACAAACTGTTTTGCGAACCCTCAAAATTCTCTGAAAAACACAATTGAACCTCCACTCAGCATTTTCCACAAAAAGTGGCCTTCACAACAAAAATGAAAAAAAGAAGAAGAAAGAAACAGATTAAAATAAAACCCAACCATTGATGAGGCACTCACAAGTCTCTAAATATGCGTCCATGAAAAGCACAATTGGAGGAGGAGGAGGAGTCACTTTGCATACACATATGTGATTACTGTTAATAACTCGCGCTGTCATGTTAGAGAACATTTTGTCTGGCTCTCACGCCTCAAGTGGACCCACATCATCATATCTAGCAGCATGTAACATTTAACACATCAACTCGGACTTTGGAACAAATGCAATGATTAGCTGAGATATTGAACACGGCGTCAATGCCTGCCACTGTCGGTGCAACCTAAAATGACTTTATTCATTTTTTTCAAAATGTTCTTTATTCTCAATGCTTCTTTATTTATGGGCCAATTTCCAAGAAGATGTGATGGTTAGCTTCTTGAATAACTCTTTTTCAATTCCAATGCGAAGCTATATCATTTGGGTTTCTTGTGAGGTGAACAGGAGTTATTTTTTCTCTCTCAAGTTAAAATGTAACGACACCGTATAGAACCACTTATATACTGAGTCAGTACAAACCTTGAAGTGGAGGCCGAGTAGGAGGCAAAAAAGGAGGAAGGGAGATGAGAACAGAGTGGTGAGAAAGATGAAAGATGAGCAAAGAGGTGTGAAAGGATAGGGCTCTGTGACTGGGGTGAACAAATAGAAAATAGTGCAGCGGTGCAAAACACAAAACTGCAGCGGCAGATTTGAGCCTTACGTCTTCACGCCTTCACAACTGCGTGTGAATGTTTACAACAGTGAAAGTGATTTTGTGCGCATGGGGGTGACCATGTGTGTCTCTTTTGCGGGGATGTCCTCAATGTATCTGATCTGTAAAAAAATAAATAAATAAAAACTTAAAACGTCGGCTTATGAGGTTCCACGGTACATTTCGGAGATGAAAGGAAAGCAACATTGCAATGTGTGTTTTAGCATTTGTGCCACGCAAGGTTCTCTGGCACAGGTTCAAATAGGTTGCTGTGAAACATTTGAACAAATGAAACCAATTACATGAAAAACACTTCAATCTTTGTTTGAAATGAGGATGCTCGAACCATGAATGCTTTAAAAATGCTTTATGATATGAGGGATAAGAAATGTCAAGCTTGCACATCTCACATGTTTACTTTAAAGTAAAGCTTTGGGAATTGCTGGGAAATATAAAGCCGTTCAATAAAATGTCCTCCGAGTTTCATGCTGCTGAAAAAGGAATTAAATGAAAAAGCAGCGACAGTTCACTAGCACAGTGGTAATTTTTACATCTGGAGATAGGACACCAAAAGTCGGGTGTGAATGCAGAGCTCTTTGAGACATCACACTTTCATTTCAAACTGCTCGCACTGTTGTCATCATGCTTGTTCACAAGTGCAGAGCCGAGGGTGCAGCGAGGCTCCAATATGAATAGAACGAAACATCTTTTCATCAGCTTAGAAGGTGACAGTCAAGGATATTCTGAGCACGAAATTCAATGTGCTGGCACTCAGGTTCAATCCCACAGCGGTGCATCAATCTGTCAAAGGCCAGCAATACAATTTGCTGCTCATCGCTAAATAATGTGCCACCGTTGCGGATGCTATAATAAACCTAATCGTGGATGTAAATTACACAGAATGTTTTGTCAATCTTCTGACATCCAGTGCGAGAGCTTTCAACGAGAATAATGCTCTGTTCGCAGAAACACTGTCAGAGGGGTTTTCAGTCAATATTGCAACATTTTGCAGCGGTGGACAATTCAGCACGGTATCATACTGACAGGTGTTTCTAACATTTGAATAAGATGTATTCGAGTAATATCATATTATCAGAATGATGCCGTGTAGTTCATAGTACAAACACAAGAAGTCTTTTTTGAAGTTCAACAATAACAGCAGCAGCAATGTCGAGAGGTTTTGGTGAAAAAGGAAGTAATTGTCCACTTCTATGTTATTGTCCAAACAAAATCTACATAAACTTTTACACCAAAACCTACTTTGGTCTTCAAGATTCAAGATTCAAGATTAACACATAATATGTGTATTGGGAGCTTCCTGTTGAAAAATATCCCTCTTGGTACATTTTAGAAATGGTCAATGCAGTGAATAGCATTGCATAGTGGCGTTATCTAAAACTGGGTGACATTATGGCGCCAGCACATGTCACTGTCAAGACTTTGTTTTCTATGCCTTTGGGCCATCACACTTTGAGGAAAACTGCATGAGACACATGCTTTCCTAACTACGGCATTTCTGTGCACATGCTCTCATGCCGGACCTCAATTTGACAAAAACAAATAAATAAACAACTGCTACAAAGCCACGTTGCTTTCTTCTGGTAAAGTTCATTCGTTCACATATACGCACGAGTCACAATGTTGGCAAGTCATTCATCATTGGGATTGATTTTAATTCTGAGTCGAGTGGTATGCATGTGTCCCTTTGAGATATTTGTGTTTATTAAAAATTCAACAATTGTCTGGGGGAATGGTCCCAAGGCAGCAGAGTGTGTGTGGTTGACCTTAGGTTACTTCTGCCTCTGTGAACAAGAACTTAGATCTCAAGTGAGCATGATGCACCTGTTACACACCCACACACACAGAATTGCACTTGCACACAAATACACAGTCCTATAAATCCCCAGTGCAACTGTTATGTGACAGCAACATACATTGACATGCCATGTCATGTCAATTTAATCTTCCAAGGGCCTTCAGAATCAGTAGTGCTGGCTGACGTAAACTATATAAGCAATGCGGCTATTTCCAGTGGCAGGTCGTCGAGTTTTTCTACAATTCCCCATAGAGACATTGCACAAACAAACAGTATGTAGACATCAATATTGTAGATGTCTATGCATAGAAAATCAACATTTATATACAGTATGTCAGTATGACATTAAATAAATAACAGAGACCAAACTGCCAGTTGGTTGAGGCATCGGGGAATGAGGGCACTGGAAATTCAAGCCCACCTTGGTCCTATCACTTGCATTACACAGGAGCTGCCGCGCATGTACAATTCATAAAAAAAAGTTAACCGGCAAAAAAAAAATATCTCTGTGCCCCAGACTGAAGAGGCGTCATTTCAATCAACAAAGATAACAACTTTAATCAACATTAATTATGTACTATTTATCCTGCTCATAAAAAAATAAGTATTCTTATATTTCATACCATTTTCATTTTATTATGTATAGATATATATTTTTTGTCCTCAAGGGAAGTAAGATAATGATAACTATTTGTGGTAGGGTGCAGCCCTTTTGACCTCACTGGGACAGTGCAGTGGCCCTTGATGACATTGGCGTTTTCCCATCCTTAGTTGACCACATCTGTAGTAATCTGCACACATCAATGCATTTGATAAACAGCGTCTCTGCTGAGTATAATGTATTTTATACTCATATTGCATGTTTTCATCAAGTTACCAGGTCATATTAAGTTTGAAGTGCTCCAAAATGTCTAAGTAAAATTTGTGTTCTGTTATATTGTGCTTATAGATGAGGTCAGGTAAATCACGACCGCAGGCCCAGGTATCAAATGAACTTGCTGCCTCTCAAAGATACACCTTTGCTTGCAGGAGTTGGTGGAAGACCCAGGCACAGAGAGACAAGGCAGGAATGCAGGATGAACTCAAATGATTTATTCCAAAAAAAGGCAAAAAGTACCAAAACATGTCGAATTAAAACTGACACAGAGTGAAAGAAAGCAGGGACCTACCGCAACACCTCTCGACACGACACGGGTGGCTGGAAGGAGCTGATTGGCTGACAGAAGGAGCTGGCTTGATGAGAACGTGTCAAAAAAACAAAACGAACATATGGGCAAACCATAAACAAGGGGCACAGTAAAACATGAAACAAAACTGAATCAAATCCAGACGGTCAACCAAAAATCTGATCATGGTGGTACATTATCTTTCAGTCTGCCCACTTCATTGAGTAAAACTAGACAAATAACATCTTCAGTCAATGCAATGAAGCCCAAATAAAAATTGTACTTCAAACTATTTTGATGTAATGGCCACAGGTAGTTAAAAAGAAACAAACATGAGGCTATGGGGGCCCTTGGAAAATTTTCTACCTCCTTCTACGGGGTCCCTTGCCAAAAAAGTGCGCGAAGATGAATCAAACATGTTTCATAATTTTACTTTGCTGACCCCCCTCTACTAGCAAAAATAAATACATCAATAAAAAAAAAAAATATCCATGACCGATTTGGGGTGTTGCCTCCTGTTTGTGAAACATTGCTTTAACCAGACAGATGCATCACTGTGCAATTTCCTCTCCACTTTTCTCCTCTCAAATGTACTCAGCAAGGCACATTTACGTTTTAGCGGGCCTGGAGGCGTTAACACGGCATTTGCACCCACACACAGAATACAACGGACGACAGAAGAACATCAGTAGGTACAACATTTGTGGCTGACAGATTCTCCACAAATGGAAATGACAACGGTGAAATGTGGTCGTCATCGCAGCGCTTTACGACTGCTGGTCCTGTTGGACTTGCCTCGCTGTGTACAATGCTGTACAATTAAATAAACATATTTGAGAGAGCCCTCTGCTCAGATTTGTGATGATCGTCACAAATTGATGATTCTTTCTCTTTTCTCTCACATAAATCAGTACGTAAGGCAATTTCTGCACGCTCGATCTTTTTTGATTGATACTTGAGATCGCTAGTGATTTTCCTGACCAGGCACGTACTGTAACAAGCGTTGAAAACAACCTTCTTTGTAAGTCTCTCTTGCACCTAGATTTTGAGATTCATCAGTCGGAGTATTATTAGATTCACAACCCCTTGTAAGAATTGCAATGGGTGTAATTAGGAAACAACACAATCAATATGCGAGATGCATCTGAAAGCCCACCACATATTTTGCCATTAATATCACTTTGGCCTGCGAAACATTAAACAGGAATTGGTCTCCTGATTACTCCCAAGCTTATTGCCCCAGTTGACAAGCGTCCGTTGGATATTGAGCCGAGTGTGCGTCCGCCTCAGGTCGCTTGCTAGCTTTATTACAATGTTGTGAAGTGAAAGTGTGGAGCGAGAGCAAGCGTTGCTAGGGCAAAAGAGAATTCCCCCAGAGAAATGCTGAGGCAAGCAAAGGGGTAATCTGGAAATAAAGTATATTGGGTACACCACAACTCACACATTATGAGGTACACATCAACATGTAACAGTGAACATGCGTGTGGTGTGTGTGTGTGTGTGTGTTGGGCAATCAGTTCAACTGCTTTTATTTCTTTCTCTGTTTTTCCAATGGGGTGCTTCTCCAGCTTACATTAAACACTAATTCCCACACTGCTCATAGCGCCACTCTCATCTCAGCTCTTTATTATGTGTGTTTGTGTATAGTGCTGCTCTTTGCCTCTTTAAAGAAATACCATCCAGTGTGTCTACACACACACAGACACACACACACGCTTACGGGTTTTTTTTTTTTTTTTTGCGAATGGCTCAAGCACATTTTTCGAAAGTCTTGTTTATTTGTGAAAAGCTCTTCAAACAAACAAAAAAAGCTTTGAAGTGGCAAAACGTCATAATTCTAATGCAAAAGCAAATAAGTCTTGCTTAACGTTTGAAACCGTCGTAAATATGGTAGCTTTGCATCAAATAATTAACAATTTTTTTTTGTCAGCACACAGCGCCAACTACACACTGATGGGAAGAATGAAAAACACAACTGGCTTTTGTGTTCTCTCGGCACAAGGTTGGCAATGTCAGGGAGAAAGTAATACTTTTGTCATAGTTCTGTAAGCACACAGGAATCCAAATTTCAAGGATTTTAATTGAGGGTATGTACTGTACTTACTGTAAACATCAAAACAAACAAAAAACGGTGTTTTTCCAATCAACACACACACACCACAAAAAAACGAATTTCATTGCGAGATAGAGAGGAAAAAAAAGTGCAGTCAACAATACCTCCGGGGTCAAGGCTGTCAAATTCACTTTTGTCATATTTATGATACCCTTGGAGGGCTGTTCTGAGTGTGAACCCATATAAATGTATGATCGCACTATATTATCTCATACACACAACAAATTCACGATGAAATTTATTTTCATCATAAACCAGTAAGTAGCTGTCCGTTGAACCATTTTTCAAGGTATTTTAAAAGGAGATTGCTAACACAAATACTTTGAATATCTTTTGTCTCAGTCTTGTTAAAAGTAAACATAATCTAGAAGAAATATGAAGCCGACCCACATCATTTGCCTTCGCGGGCCATGTAAAACACTTTGGCGGGCCGGATCTGACCCCTGGGCCTTGAGTTTGCCACCCGTGCTCTGGGTCATTCCATGGTCTGCTATTGTAACTCTGATGGCATCAGTAATTCTCTGTCTTACTCACCTTCATCGTATCCCTCTTACGTCTTCACCTCCACGTCTCCCCATCTCGTTCTCACTCTTCTCACTCTATTTGCTCCCTCCGTTGCACTTCACACCGGCAGTTTACCGGTGGCTTATGTCTACTCATCGGGCTGATTGCAAAATTAACTAAAAAACCTAAAGAAGTTTTCTCTTGTGACAGTGTGGCCAGATCGAGAAATCACGGTCAAACAACATGTATACAACGTGTAAATCTATTGACAAATTATGGATGCATGGTTTTTAATTTTATTTTTTATACACTATTCTATTGGAATACATCCTCCACTTTTCTAGCTCTCCATGCTAAACTTCAAACTCCTCATTAGGTGAGTCAGCCTGTGCAGGACTTGCACGCTAAGTGTGTCCTTGGGGAGAAGAGTGCCTTTCTCTACCTGAACAAACATAAATAAATGCAAGGCTGAACATGCCAGTCAAGAGTTGATGTCAGAGCGTATAATATTTAGGAGTCTGTGTGAAAATTAATTTGAAAAGCCAAGATCAGAGGAACATGCGTTGAGCGGGCTCCTTCCTCGGAAAACAGATTTATGTACGTGCATAATAATTTGGTTGTCTGCACTCCTTCTCTGCTTTACTTTGTTCACATGTTGAATACATTATAAAAGTGATTCATGTAGGTAGAACATTCTGCAGATGCCATTTCTGATTTCTGTGGTGTCCGTAGTCTACTACCGAATCCAAACCAATCGTGTATGGAAAAAATTCTGAAGAAAGTAAACGCATACACACAAGTGCCGCTGCTCAGCTCAACAGAGTCATCATAATAAATTGCCACTCATTAGTCACTATTTTAAGGTTCTGGTATGAAATAAATATACAAAGTCCTTCAGTTCCATGTCTTTTGCAAAGCCGTTTGCATGTCACAACACAAATGAAGCTATTATGGAGATCTGATCACAATCGTGAAAGTCATCATGCCATAATGAGATATTCTTGAAATGTATTCACTGGTGTCTATTTCGTCTACAGAGAGCAAATACAAAAACACGACTCAAACGCCTGTTTTACTAAGATGCAATCATGCTGTTATTACATTGAGCTCTCTGTTGCATTTACACGTGATTCAAAAAGCTGATTCTAAAACATATATTTCACGCTTCACTCACGCATGCAGCTGCCGAAAAATGAATCTATCAATGCAAAGTTTGTGATGCAGAAACAAGGCAGTCACAGCCATGTTGCCCATGAAAAATATAAAACCACTGAATAAAACTGTCTACGCTGACACACGCACGTCTTGCAAAGAATGAGAGCTTGCGATCGCGGTTAAAAATTCAGGGGATGCACTGAAATGAAGGAATGTGGAAAGTGCAGCGTTCTCGCCATTATTGTGCACAGACGCACAAAGGCTCTGCGGCATCGGATAGGCTTCACTGTTGACAGATTTGCCTGCAAGAATTCTACTGTATGCGTTTGAGAATAGAGAGCCTACATATAGACACATACACACAAAGCTTTTAAGGAAACAAAACACTAGTGGCTATGCTTACATGGGCAGCAATCTTGCACAAATTGCTCGATGAGGTAATACCTGGAATCATAGACTGCCATTCAAACAGCCTACGGCGATGCTAAGTATGTGGAGTATTCTGATCGTAATTATTATTATTATTATTAAAACTGTACAGTGCTTAACACATTGATAAGACCAGCACCCAATTAGAAGTTAATACACTTAAATCAACAGTGATTGCCAAAATCCTCTCTATATTTCTGCGCTGAACTATTTAACCAGTGAAACCCCCTCTTTCGCCTTGTTTTCGATTGAATGATTTGCATGGAGAACTGCAAGGTTTCACGCAAGTACGGCAGGATAACTCATGATTGGAACACAATGATCCGACAAAGACTGATAGAACCCAGGGAACCATATACAAGCAATGTGACGAGACCACAAGAAACACCTGGACAAGACACAAAGTGTTGATTGAGCCGAGTTGATTGGTTAAACACAAGGGACCCGGATGATGAGAACGCGTGGAGACAAAAAAGGAACATGAGGAAAAAACCCCAAATGTAATCTAAACAAAAACAAAATCATAACATGACTCCTCTGATCAGCACTTTGACTTCGTAGCATGACCACAGAAAAATTAACCCTTTAATATCATTCTAACCCCCCCCCCCCCACCCAAAAAAACCCTGTTGACTATTTTATCTTGTTTGTTCAATATTAACATTAATTTAGCATTTTTTTGTGCTTGACTAAAAATAAGATGACCTCAGAATATTAGCTTGAGTAGCACCTATTGCAATACAATAGAACCAAAAATGTGATCATCATTTCCAGTATATTTATTGGCATATCGCAGTACACCATATCACAATGAGAGCAAACCTTGGTTTAGTTAAATGTAACTAATGTTTCAATACTTACATTTATATCATAATCTTTCCTTCTGCAGTAATTATTGTGCTCAGCGATTACACGCAGCTATTTATGTGCAAAATATTATTAAATGCCTGGCAAAGGGTTTCAAATGCCCTTTGTAGTAAGGCGGTATCAGTGAGTTTGTAAGTGTAAGAGCACACAGCTGCACTCGGGCTTTTTACATTGTGTGACTGAGGCAGTTGTTTTCAGTCCCATCTGCACAAGCGATATCAAGCATAATGTAGAAACCACCTTCGGCTCCTCACAGTGTGTTATGTACAATTCTGCTGTGCACCCACTCCTTTGACTGCACGGGTGATGCCGCTCAAGTCTTCAGAAGTAAATTAGGACATCTGGTCTCGTGGGAAAGTTAGAGTGAGGAAAGTGAAGCATGGGAAGGTTAAGTGAAGACAAAAAAATACATGGAAAAAAAAATCATTAAGGAAGTGAAAGAAGCTGTAAGGAAGACAAAAACAAGGGAATAACATAAACACTGTACACGGACGCGCACAGGTCACAGGAAATACTCGTCTTTATCCTGACTCCCAACTCTGTTTCACCTCAATGAACTCTCCTCTGTCTCAACTGTGAATATTTTGTAATAGTATGTAAACGCACATCCATCTGATGTCCAATAGAGTCAATTACACAATTTCAATGCTGCTTTTTACCGAGCCAATGAGTGTAGTGCTCAGGATATGAACACACCCCTCGGTTACCTGGAAGTAGAAATGCATTTCAATAGTACACAGAGTAATCCGAGTGTATGCTCGGAGTCTGTTATTCCTTAAGACTCATTCACACAACATGCGACAAATAGACTTACATGTTAAGGAGGGACACAGTGCGTGTCACCATGAGGGAATTAGCCTGCAGGCACCAAGCTGGGCTCCTGAGTAGCATTTTGTTGAGTAGTACATTATGAAATATTAACTGCGAATGTCATGCAATGGAACCTCACTTCAAATGTCTCCACCTGCATTGTATTACAAATATTTTTTGACGTGAACATGTTCTCACAATCAGAGGAAGAGGATGACTGGCTCATACAAGAACAGTACTCACGGAATAACGGCCAATAGCTCTTACTTCTTCTGACTTCTTGAATATTTGAGAGGAGATTTCACATGGAGGCAATAATTATGATTTGTGAAAAGAAGAGGACTCATATTTCTGCAATGGAACAAACTGTGGGTGCGGAATGACGCCGATAAAATAGAGCCTGCACCCCATATAAATGATTCATAGGGATGAGAAATGCCTTTTGAGTCTTCATTGATGTGTGTGCCCGTTTACCTTTATTGAACGCGATGTTAAGAGAGTGCATTTCTTGGAAGTCTTTGCGGTCTTGATCATGATCAATGTGATTTTGGATTAAATATACGCTCATTGGCCACAACATTTTGACAATTGACACTGTCATCTTTGGAGATTGTTATCAACTGGGATGCAGAGTGGTACCAGCTCTTGGCACATTTGGTACAGAGGTGCACAGGGAGTGAACAAAAAATACTTTTATTGCTCATCAGAGTCCAAAATAAGTTTTATTGCAAAACTCCGGGGCATGTGCATCAGTACACATGCCGCACATCTTGGTAAAGTAGTAAAAAAATAAGCCCTCCAGCTAGCAAAAATGAGTAAAACAAAAAAAAAACAAATAACAAGAGTCTTTGGAGAGCTTCGTAGGAAAAGTGGGAAAAAAGGTCAAATGATAAGAGAAAAGAGGAGCCTAAAGCTAAAAAAAAAAAAGAAAAATGCATTCAGGACACAATATCAGCAATCCTGCTTCAAGTAGGGGTTTCTCACTTCAGCATCAAATTCTCATGCATCAAGACCTTTCTGCGGAATATAGGTGGCGACCAGCTGGCATTGACACCAACAAAACTGTCAAAAAGCACTGAAAAATCAGCTTTACTTCGATTTCCAATATCCTGTCTTTGTGGAATTTCAGCAATGGCCAAAACAAAAAGACAGTGAAGAGTGGACGTACGAGACTCGTTTTGCACGCTACATTCAGCGCAATGGTCAGTTTCTATGTATTTCTACGTTGGTCTGTGGGAATACTGCTGGTGAGAAACTGGCCCGTGGCGCAAGGTATGTCAGCGGGGGTGAACATTACAATCAGTTCTCGTAATTATATAGTGCAGTTCAATTTAACAGATGCAATCTAATGTGTTTGATTAAAATATCTTTCGGCATGCAAAAGCTGCATTCTTTGAAATGTACAGTCAAAGTCATTTGTTTATTCTCCCTGTGGTTGGTTTCCACGCTATCAGTCGAAAGAAGAAGAAGAATTAACATTGTTTTTTGGAATACACCGAATCCTGGTTCACAACATTTGGGGTGCAGGTGTGAGCTTTACGCTGAGAGCAAGTGAGAAGCAGAAAAAAGAACACCATCGAAAAGCGCGATGACGAATGAGCTGTGGCGTCAGAGGATGAGCTGTGATCAGAGGGGAAAATAAGATTCAGATGAAGAATGAAAGACAGCCAACGTGGTGAGGGTGACAGATGTAAAGGGCACCGAGGAATCAAAGTGAGAACTGTTCCCTGGAAGTTGATCATTCTCAATTTTTTCAAGTTGTATTTTTTCTTTTTTTTTTTTTTTTTTTTTAAGATTCAGGATGATTGAGAACTAACCTTCTCCTGTGGTGACAGAGAGAAAACAAAGAAAAACAATGAGGAGAAAGGAGTTTTGAGTAGGAGGTGATAACACTGAGAACCTTTGGAACAACGAGGTCTTGGCAGTGAAACTGAGGAGAGGACCGCTCTATTTTTGGAAAGTGTACACGGTAACATATACTGCTCATACCTTATAGCATCTGGTAGACCTGTGGACCTTGAATTCAATTCAGGGTTCCCATCTTTGGGAGAGGGGAAGAATTCTGCTCATTAAATAATGATGGCATTCCATAGTAAAATGGAAATTTGCCTGAACCAATTCCCCGAGGGATTGCATGCCCGTATGTATTCAGAGTGTGAATAGTTTTACCCCTGACCCACCAAAATATTCTAAACTCACACTACATCGCAGGAGACACCTCTTTATCAATTAATGAATAAATGAAGGTTTGAGCTCATAGAAAGACACAAAGAAAGACATCTCACACTATTCTACACTTAGACAAAACCTTTGGGATGAACGCAAACAGACTGTGAGCCAGGCCATCTCTGACCTTGCAAATCTGGAGGATGAACACATTTCCCCAATGACACTCCAAAATGATTGAAGTGTGGACGTGGCCATAGATATTTTTATTACTATACTCCTAACGCCCCACAGTGTCCACTGTAAACGCGCTTGTGGTTACTTGCCTCTTTTCAAATTGTTTAAAGTCAAATCCCAATCTAAAGAGGCCCTGTGCGATTACTGAAACACACTTAGCGGAGATGGATGTAGTCAGTATCGACCGAATGTTTGTGGGGAGTTATTTTCCTTTGCAGACATGCAAATGAGCTGCGATGTCTCGTGAAAACTGGACTATCTCATCTAATTTGTCAAATTTGATGATAACCTGCTCAACTGTCCGAGTCCTTGGACAAAAACAACTTGAAAATGCTGTGAGAAACACATACAGGCAGGCTTGCGCAGAAAGACACACAGCAAATGGCTCTATAAATACAGTGTGGGGGTAATGTTCATCGTGTAAAGTGGGCGGATTAACTGGAACCAGGTCAGAGCAAAAGCAGAGCATGCGCCAGCTTTTGTCCAATTTAGCTTTCTTTCGGCATCTTGTTAACGCTTCGACCCTGTCCAGTTCTTGGGCCCACCTCACAAAATATTACAAAGCAGATGCATGTTTTATGTTAATACTGACCCTGATCATTTGAATCAGGTGTGCTGGAGGAGGGAAACATCGAAAACACACAGAATAGTGGCCTTCGAGGCCCGGGGAACCCCCCCCCCAACTCTATGCTGTAAGGCTCAGAGATTGCTCGTGTGATTATCTGGATTCCAGTCAGTGACAGAGTGCTTGAAGATGCGCCATCCGTTCTTGTCAATACCTATCACTATGTTCTTGTCTCTTCTAGATGAGACGATCCATTCATCCATTAATGAGAAGACTCTCTGCAGAGCGGCGAAGGGGGAAAAAAAGGGGGAAAAAAAAGCCAAAGGCCAAGTTCAGGAATTGGTCTCAGGGAGGACAAGGGAGCAAGAAGGCCTTAGTCTTATTTCTCGAGTTAGCCGGAGTGAAAAATGGACCATGGTGAGGAAAACTGCCTTTGTTGTGAAGCACTTAAATATTAAACTCATCCATCCTGAGAGCGAAGAACAATGAGAAAGAGAGCATCTCCGGAGCAGTCATCATTCACCGTTAGCACAGCATAGCTTGGTTTGCATAATATGAGCATAGAACGTCCTTTATGACCAGCACAGCCAATAAATACTGACCACTTCAAACTGTTATTGTTTTCTTTCTACTCTCATCTAATTGAGATTATTTCAATTGACCGATTTTCAGCACAGAACCTTCCTATTTCCTATTTTCTCCTTGAAATAGCATCATTAAAGATGCTGCGATGCTGTCCATTGAACCCATCCATGCTTCAAAGTGGATAAAGTGGAATATAAATCGACCTCACTCATAAATTTAATCACTCCATCACATTACTCTTTCATCTATAACGGCTTCAAACAACAAAGAGTATGCAGAAAAATGGTTAAGATTGAATGACTGCCTGGACACTATGTGTTATGTTGTATTATTTTGTTATTATGTTATTGTGACTTGAAGATGGCGCCGCTAGAGTGGCTGCCTTTTCAGCAGCTCCTATACTTTTTGTTCTTCTACTTTCTTCCTTTCATAACTTTGCTGCTGTAAATTGGGAATTTCACCATTTTGAGACGAATAAAGGTGTTCTTATTCTGATTTTTATTCTTAGTCATTTAATTGGAAATATATGTAGTGGTGGCCATATTTGTCAAAACTGGGGGCTCATATTCCTCAAGGGTTTTTTTTGGTTTTTCATGATCTGATGGTGAGTCACAGTTGAGGGACTGATAAGACAGTGCCATATTGGATCCATCATTACAACAGCTTGGGGTGTTACGTAAGCGTTCATAGCTTGGGCTGAGCACATAAAATGATGAAAGGCCAAACAAGAAACTAAGTAATTATACAGTAGTTGGCAATCACACATCAATTGTAATCACCCCAACCTGTGGTCTCTATTTATGATAGAATAAGTAGGACAACACAATAAACCCCCATTGTGGAGTACTTTGCCTTCTGTTTTGGTGTCACGCTTGTTTAGAGTGGGTATAATTCCACTATTGACCATTGGCCCTAAGTTTGAGACTGTGTAAAACTTAAAGAAGTATGACACAGGAAGTGTTTCAGCACAGTCAAGTTTTCGTTGAATATTATTGATCCTGCTTTTTACGCCTACACAAAGAAATTGGCTGTAGGTTTGTTATATGATGTACATCTTTGGACTTGATTATCAATGTAGAAGTGTGATGATAAGTTTGTTAGTTTGGGGATAATTGAGGGATCGGTACACTGTTTGAAATATGTTTGTATTATTATTGAAAAAACACAAAGAGGGATCTTTACATTGTTTGGAATGTGTTTGTATTCTTTTAAAAGTGTGTTTAAAGTCCTTAAACAAATGAAATGCAGTAAATGCGGTAAAAAAACATGCCAGGAGAGTATTTACATTGGTTATTTCGATATCGTGTGTTTCACTTATTAGGGTCTTGAACATAACACTGTGATGGATGGACATTGCGTCATGGGCTTTGTTATTTTATTCTTAAGATTATGTGCTCTCACAATTGCTGTGCCAAGTGTGGCTTTTTTACTCGCTGACACTTTTGGGCCAGCGTGAGAAGGAACCCCAAAAGACACAACCTGGGAAATTGGAACCACTAGAGTTAATTGGACCTCCACAGAGCAATTTGATATACAGTAAGCCACTCTATTTCTATGATTCCTATTTTTTTTATTTTCTGAGGTTACCATGTACATTACACAACAAATGATGCAGCTAAATAACTTGGAAATAAGAACATGAAAACGGGGCAGACAGATGCAAAAAATAGACCAAAAGAAGTAAGCAGAGAACAGTCCTTTTGTCTTTGTTGCTCTCTCCTTTCTCATTACTCGAGTTCCTATAGTGCACTTCTAATCACTCCTCTTGCTCGTGTGACACTACAGAGCAATAAAGATATGATAACTCATAACTAATTCATAACTTCTCCCCACATATTGTATGCATTCACAAGGTCCCGAATTCTGCTTAGTTAAGTATCTTACCAAAACGTGCCGAACAACACATCTTTTATGAGATTGATGAAGTTGCTGTGCACCTGCCAGGCTGGAAAAAATAAATTCATTCAATGCAATATTTTATGTACATCTATCTATCTATCTATCTATCTATCTATCTATCTATCTATCTATCTATCTATCTATCTATCTATCTATCTATCTATCTATCTATCTATCTATCTATCTATCTAGATAGATCTCTCTCTCTCTCTCTGTCTATCTCTCTCTCTCTCTCTTTATATATATATATATATATATATATATATATATATATATATATATATATATATATACAGTATCTCTCTCTCTCTCTCTATATATATATATACAGTATATATATATCTCTCTCTCTCTCTCTATATATATATATAGAGAGATATATATAGATATATATAGATCGTGGATTTGATCCTGGCTCCGGCCTCCCTGTGTGGTGTTTGCATGTTCTCCCCGGGCCTGCGTGGGTTTTCTCCGGGCACTCCGGTCTCCTCCCACATTCCAAAAACATGCATGGCAGGCTGAATGAACACTCAAAATTGTCCCTAGGTGTGAGTGTGAGCATGAATGGCATGGATGGTTGTTCGTCTGTGTGTGCCCTGCGATTGGCTGGCAACCGGTTCAGGGTGTCCCCCGCCTACTGCCCGAAGATGGCTGGGATCGGCTCCAGCACCGCCCGCGACCCTTGTAAGGATAAGCAGACCGGAAAATGGATGGATGGATGTGTGTGTGTGTGTGTGTGTGTGTGTGTGTGTGTGTGTGTGTGTATATATATATATATATATATATATACTGTATGTATATGTGAGGATATACCTGTGTCTGTATCTATATATCTATCTAGCTATATATAGATTGATATATATATACTGTATATATATATATATATATATATATATATATATATTGCTTCCCAATCACCCTGAGACAAAAACAGTAGTTTCATATCAAAAGAAATGGACTGTGGACATGTGAAGTGTGTAAGTACAATTGCAGGACAAGGGAGGTTGGCTGCCTGAATACAGGATATACACAAATGCGCAAAAGATTTCATGAAGAATTCATGAGTTTATCGCATCTTCTTTCCCATGTTGTGGTGGTTTGTTTATGAGTGCCCAGTTTATGGGTCGAATAAAGAGCTTTAAACACAGGCTTGCACTTTCAGGTTTTCACAGCAGTTTGGTTTTAGTTAAAAGTCCCATCCATCCGCTTCTTCTCCTGCTTATCCTCACTTAGGTCGCGGGGTATTCAGAAAAACATGTTTTCTTATTTGTGCTATTGTGTGAGAATGATAATGACGTTTAAATATTTTGATTTTATTTGTCCGTTTTAGCTGGTCATTGGTTTCACTCACCTAGACACATCACTCTGCCAATCAGCTCATTTTCTGCCTTCTCATCTGAATGCTGTGTTTTTATTTTTAGTTTCGGCCTATCTGCTCCTTGTTGTTCAATACCTCTCCTTTTGACCTTTTTACTTGATTCTCCCAGTCATTCTCATTTCCTCTATGACCATTTGAGACAGAACTCTTGTTTGTGTACAATTTGTTTCCAGATCGATCCCGTCTTCTTCAGTACTCGCTGATACTGATATCAAGTAACCGATACTGCTAGTACTTTTGATACATAACATTCTAATTAAACCAATGAGAGATCATTTTAAATCATTTATTTTTTCTGGCAAAAACCAGAACAGTCAATCTGCAGTACAGAACTAAAACACAAACTCACTCTTTCATTTGTAATAAATGAACAAAAGTGCAAAGTTGAACTAACAACTCCCTGAGTTTTAGTCTTTGTTCAGAATAAATTAATACATTGATATTTATTATGTATTCATGTACATTAAATTGAAACCGCGCTGCGAGAAGGAGAGATACCGCCGCTCGTTCCTACCGACTGCTGTCAGGTTGCTGAATAAAAAAATAAAATGATGTGAAAAACAATTTTAAATTGCACAGCCACCTATCTATATCTAGCAGCATTCCACATCGCAAACAAAAACTAGAGAACAATTCTGCTTACCCATCTCCGCGTAAAGACTTGGGCAGACACGGGCTATTTCAAATCTGTTCACGATGCCGTTTCTTGACTAATGCGCGAATTATTTATGTCTTGTGACCTGTTGTAACTGTCATATGCTTGTGCAGGAGTTTTTTGCCTCACTCAAATTATCCTCAAATGAGGGTAGTTCGAGCGTGGGTTTTTTTTCTCCCCCTCTCCCTCCCTTGTTTCTTTCTGACTTTCGGGTTGAGTGAACGCTGGCGCGTTTTGGCTGCCGCTGCTCAACCCGTATTGTTTTGTGTTTTTTGTTATTGTAAAGTGTCCTTGGGTGTCTTGAAAGGCGCTTATAAATAAAATCTATTATTATTATTATTATTATTATATTTATATTGCACTTAATTGAACGGTGTACATTGAAACTGTAACATTTATTTTGTGAATGCAAACACTTTGTTTTTCTTCTTTCTACCCACAATCTTGCTGCTGTAAACTGTAAATTTCCCCAGTGTGGGACAAATAAAGGATATCTTATCTTACCTGCATTGCATTCAACAGGAAAAGATAGCCCTTAATAATGCACTGAATAAGAACTTTCATTTTTCTCGGTCGATGATAGCAGGTAAATACCGCAATGAAGAAAGTCATCATACCACCCATATTGAATCAGGAAATAAGAAGTGTAGGTAGCATAATGCACTTTAAGCATTAATATAAACATTACATACATATGTATACTTGTATAAATTGGCTCTTCATAACCATATGAGATGATGGACATGAATGAAATTCAAAAGCGAAAAATGTTGTGTTAGCCATGCACAAATTTACTTTGCAAAAAAATGTCTAAAATTTGGTGGCAACACACTAATACAGAAAACGCATCTTAATGGGCATTTGAGAGGATTGACAGGAATGCAGTTCACTAAGAAAAATGTTCTATCAACCTCACATGCCATTTACTTCCTAATTGTAGGAGCCACCAACTGGTCTTGGTGACTGGAATCGGCAGCCTTCGTGAGGGCTTGATACCTTAAACTAAGGTCGGTGTCAGCATGAAAGCGATACGTGGTATCGGTTTTCCCTCATCCTTAGTTTGTCTTCCTTTCATTTGAGTGAATTTCAGGAATAATGGCTAACAGTCAAAGATGGTTAACAGTAGTGAATCACTCGATCGCATTTGGCTTACAAGCTGTGGTGCTTCTGCGTTTGGGGAATGTGATGTAATGCAATAAGGCGCTTTATATTGCTATTTCAGAGATGGGGGTTGCTGCACAGTATGTACTGTATCTTTTTCAAGAACGTGTGTGTAAAATGCAGTCCCCCCAAAAAACTGTGGTCTTGCACACATGCCAAGCATGGCTCAGGCTTTGAATGGAAACAAACTGATGATTAAGAATCAGTTGGCCAGTGGGTGGATATCATCTGCTGGCATCGCTGATAAACTGTGCCACAATCCAAAACCCTATCTATAATAAAACCAGCCAGCCGTCACCATGTCTGTTTGTAACTTTTAATATTTTGCTGTATGCCTATTTGGTCATCCGTGCTCGCCGGCTTTGATCTTTTGCTCTCCTCAATGCAGTGCTTGCTCAAGTTTTCTCTTCTGTGTCATGTGTACTTTGATTTTAGTAACATGGTTAATTTTTTTATTTATTGCACCACCCTGCCAATTGTTTATGATCTCTGCATTTTCTGAGGAAATTTTCATCGCTTTTATTTGACTTGCTTATCAGCAGGTTAGTTCTTGACTCTCCGTCTACCTGCTGCTCTCTTACTTAATTCCTTCAGTAAATGTTTAACAAGGTCGTTTGCACATCAAAAATAAACTGGTGGGTAGTTTTAGATGGAAGAGATAAACGGCAGGATGATGTACAAGGGATTCAGCAGGACAAGGAGGGGCTGCAGATGAGATGCAAGGAGGCATAAAATGAACACGGACATAAGGAACCTCCGGCACCAAATGAAGTTAGGGGAAACATATGTCGTGTTTTCAGCGTATCCTAAAGCAGACACTTATCTAACCTGGATGTGTGAAAAAAAAGCTAATTGTTTGTTTACTCATATTCCACTCGCCTGTATAAGCAATAGATTCAGCTGGAGCGTATTCTCAATAGCATAGCGAAGGAAAACATTTGCATTTTTGCACATCTTACTGCGTTTCTGCCGCATTACACTATAATGAGATATTGATGTCCATAGAGCACCAAACGCACAGCTTGCTGTTAGATCTCCAATTGATCAAATCATAAATCGGTTGAAACGTTATTTATCCGCTTGGCCAGAACCAGATATGCGGCACTATCTTGATCCTGCATTGAATAATTTAAATGAGAATAATGCTCATGTTTTTTTTTTTAGGTTTAATGGTTTTATATTTTATACATTTAATAAAAGAGACCTTGGTCACAGAAAAAAAGATTCTCTAAAAGTGATCTGTGAGCAGTAATGCTACTGATTACACCATGCTTATGTTTCCTTGTTTTCAATCAATGACGTCCTGAAACCAAAAGAACAAAACAAATCAGATGAATGAAAACAACATAAAAAGAGGCAGCTCCTTTAATGAGTTTTTTAGCGACTTGCGTGGCAAAAGCGAGAAATCTGTGAAAATATATTTCTGCAGAGAATTCGCATATGAATAGATGGCCATGAAAAACACGCTGTAATTTTTTTTTCAGCAAGGTCACCAGTTCAACCCAGCAGAATGGAAAGCAAATAAAAAGCAAGCTTCACACCTGCGTAGAAATCTGCACCAAAATAAAGACCTTGGCCTGCGGCTAAACTTTCCTACCAACCATAATCGAATTTGAATTCTATAACATTTGTAAAAATAGCCAGAAAACGATGTGGCAAAATCATAAAAGATGATTCCTGTGTAGCAATGCACAAATTAGATGTTTCATTTGGTACACATGCACAATCAAATTGAATTTAGGACAAAAGTTGTAAAAAAACAAACAAAAAAAATCATTAAAAAATGCAGTTTTTCAATTATCATTATTGGAGACTTATTCAATTAACAATTTATTTTAGATTCATATTTAAATTCATACTGTGTAGTCACACCTTGCATTGGTTTCGAAACTATATAGCTATATATGCATATATGCTCAACATCAATCTCAAGATTAAATAATTAAATCAGCTGTCACGCAACAAAAGATAACATAAACATTTGGCGGCCCTTTATTTGATGCACTCCCCACTGCGTGCATGGTGCACGGCCATTGTTTTGTTTTTTTTAACCATTAAAAAGCGAGCACTCGAAAAGAACCGAACACACACCTGGTTTGAAAGCCTTTTCCCCTTTAGGCTGAATCCTCTCTACAAACTCAAAAAGAGGTCTCTGGAAATGATTCCAAATGTAAATAAAATACTGCTCCTGCAAATCAGGAGGCAGTGACACCATAGATGAGATTAATAGATTAATATTTCACACTCACATTATTCCTGCAGGCCAATCCTTTTGGTAATCCTTTTACTTTCCCCGCTAGTGATATTATACCTGACGCGCACACACTCTTCAGCTCTTTTTTTTTTTTTTTTAAATATATATAAAATGATGAACTACTACATGTTCCCCGACGGAACAACTATAAACCAATCCTGATTATTTCAAATCGTTGCAATGAGAAATGTTGCTGATGGCACTTAATGCACAGATCATACTTAGATGAACAAGCCCCTCCCTCTCTTTCTCTCTGAATGTTTGCAGTTATTTCAAACGTGCACTTAAAACCCCCGAGCATCTGCCTTGATTCCACATAAGCCTTCAGTCAACAGATCCCAGGATGGCGCAACTAAAGCACTCAAAAGTGAACAGAACCAAAAAGGACTCTCCATCCACCACGGAAAAGAAAAGCCGTATGATATTCAATGCAAGGGCAACCCCCCCCCCCCCCCCCCAAAAAAAGAAAACAAAAAAACTATAGTTACACTTTATGGCTATCTTCTGCATGCAGGAAATTACAGGCAAATCAACAAGTAAATTTCTAGCAAATTGATTTTGCCATGCACAACTGCTGGCACTCGCTCCACCACCCTCATCATCGTCGGCATGATCATGACATAACCTTTCTTTTATGTTTCCGCTTGCCGTGTATTATGCACCAGTGAGTTCTTACCTTGAGTTGTGGCGGCTCTGGAGAAATGTGGGCGTGCTCGTTTGCAGCCAAACTATCCAAAATGGGACCAGTGGATCCGTCTGGACTTGAGAGGGCAACAGACGATGATTAGAAAATGCTCGCAGTCTAGAACGCAAAGGAGAAAAGAGGGGATGTAACTGCAGCTCCTGCTCAAGCACGACCGTCTGCGCTTTGCTGGGAAGAATTACTTTGCTCCTCTCTGACTGCCAGCCCTCCCTGCTTCACTCTGCAACTCCACACTCACTCACTCACTCACTCACTGAAAGAAAACATCTTTCATGTGAGATCACCATTGGAAGCTGATTGAAGCGCAAATGTGTGCTCCATCCCGCTCCATCCCAGTCCAAAACTTGCATGTTAGACGGCCAAACAAATGGTCTCTGTGTAGGCACATCAGACGCGTTCGGATTAAACTGTGGGATTATGCCTTAAATGTTCATCATTTCATCATGCGCTGTCGGACAATGACATCAGTGTTTGGCAGATGAGCGCCACTATTACGTGGGAGTAGATGGAGAAAAAAAAAGAGTGAATGAAAACCTTTCACTTCCATTATTGATTGAATGTAGCGCATGATGCGGAACCCTGGTGGCCCGCTGTGCGTCGGGCAGGGCGGGGGGAGGTGGGGGGGTCACTAGGGTCACGGGTGCGTTGTTTGGCACGTGATGTTCAGTGTATGCGTACACATAAACATAGCCAAAGCGGTGTGCCTGCTGACAGATGGCTATGTAATGACGCAGGAACCAACTCCTGGGTTTAAGCGTATGTTTGCTTGGATTATGCAGAAACTAGAGAGGCACTGCTTATTTGTTTTATTGTTTATTATGATATCTCAAAACAGTGACAGCCTTTACATATGATAAATATTCTTTTCATAGGACACTTTGCCGCAATGTGAATAAGCTTGCTTTTGTAAATAGACGGTCCCCTCATAATACTTCGACATACAGCCATTAATGTCTGCATAGCTGACAACAAAAGTGAGTGCCCCCCTGAGTGAAAATGTCAAAATTGGGCCCGTTTACTCATTTTCGCTCACTGGTGTCATGTGACTCGTTAGTATGAAAATGTCGCAGATGTGAATGGGCTGCAGGTGTGTGAAAATTGAATCAAATCAAAATAAAATTCAACAGAGAACTCTCTGGGTATCTGGAAAAAAATATACATATTTTTCTCAACTCAAAGCTCGCCTATAGTCTATAAAAAGATTGCCAAACTCCCCATTTAACATTCATCACGTATTCTATTTGCCTCATCAGGGACATGAATACCTCCAACTTACTGAGATCTTGATATAGGAATAATACCTTACACATTTGCGCTTTAGTCCAAGCGTTTACAATTTGCATTCACACAGACATTTCACCTTGAGCTTGCGACGGGCAATAGTTCATTTTCTGAAAATAAAAGTATCTGTGCATGTGAAGGAAAGATGGAGCTAGAAGCACGGTCAATAGAGAGAGCAAACAGGTCACAGCTTGGCGAAAAATCGCCTCATCAGTGAAGGTTTCTGGTGCTTATGCACAGATGCCGACAACCATCAATGGAGTGAATTTTAAATCACTGTCCAAATGAGGGACACTGCCCAGTCATGCTTATCCTTAATGCATGCAAACACCATTGCACCTCTGAGGTGCCGTCTGCAAATGTTCTGCTTGGCTTTGACATTTTGGGAACATATTCTATAGCACGCTTTATTATTAGAGTCGTCAGTGAGCAGGAGCCTGTCGGGGCTGACTTCAGGCAGAGGCGGCGTCCAGCCAACATCGCTAGCCAGAAGCAGCCTAGCTGTCGACAAACAACCATTCACACCCGCATTACTACCAGTGGAGAATTTAGAGTCTTTATTGAATCCAACATGCAGGCTCGACACCAGAGAGCCAGAGCTAGGATCCCTCAACTGTGACTCAAACATGACAACCACTACTTTTCCATAGGATACCTAACAAACGAGGCATTATTAGTCATTTTTAAAAATCAGTTTTTACTATAAATGCAACTTTATACAACTTTATACTTTTAATTATGTGAAGCTCATTGAGTTATCTTGTGTATGAAATTCCCTTGCCTTAACTGTACTTGTACATTTTTGGTAAAGAAAAATGCAAAAACAGCAATTACTGGAGATTGAACACAAAGGGACAGAAATGTACTCCTATTATTCCCTCTTTCTGACAGCAGCCTGGTACAAGTGGATAGGATACTGTTGACTATATTGTCTCTAAAACCTGTCCACACACCACGTGTCGCCGAGAGAGCGCCAGCAAGACTCGTAAAAGGCAAACAGAGGTGTGAGAGACCCATTATGTTTTGTAGTGAATGGCTGTATCCTTAATGAGAAGCACCTCCATGGGTGCCGTGAAACCAGGCTGAAAAACACACTTATCATTAAAACGCCTGCGCTACCGGGAGAGACAAAAAAAAAAGAAAAAAGAAAAAAAAAAGAATGTGGTCAACTAAATTGTGCCATTAAAGAGGAAGCAAAAGCACATCTGCGGGGATAAAAGTGAACTGCATCATTGGTTTTGAGGACTCAGAGCAAACACGTCGGTGCCAAATGTGTCACTCGGAGCTGGCAGGCAGGCTTCAAGGCCAACAGCCATTGAAAGAGAGCGACTGATGAGCTTTGGCTCACCACTCTTTCACTTTCTATCTATCTATCTCAACTCAACTGTATTTATAGAGCACTTTCAAACAGCCATCGCTGCATACAAAGTGCTGTACATGGAGCAACTAACATATACAACAGTAAAGCAGCAAATCAATGACAAAATATGGTAGAAAGCACCAAAAAGCAAAACCAAGATCAATTCTGAGTCATGCTGAGTCAAATGCCAAAGAATACAAGTGAGTTTTGAGGCAGGTTTTAAAGATGGGCAGCGAGGTGGCTTGCCGAATGTTCAGTGGGAGGTCATTCCAGAGAGAGGGACCAGCAATGGAAAAGGCTCGATCCCCTCTGAGCCTCCGTTTAGTTCTTGGTACTTCTAAGAATGTCTGGTCCGCAGACCTGAGGCGCCGGGCAAGTGTGTAGGGGCGGATGAGCTCAGAGAGGTAAGGTGGCGTGAGGACATTGAGAGATTTGAAAACAAATAATAGGATCTTGAAGATAACTCTAAAATGTATAGGGAGCCAGTGAAGGGATGCCAGAGTAGGAGTTATGTGCTCCCTCTTACGAGTACCAGTCAAGAGGCGAGCAGCAGCATTCTGGACCAACTGGAGACGCTTGATGGAGGATTGGCTGACCCCAAAATAAAGTGCATTGCAGTAATCGAGCCGGGATATGTCGAAGGCATGAATTACTGTCTCAAGGTGCTCATGAGAAAGGAGAGGTTTTTTTTGCCAGCTGTCTAAGATGAAAGAAGCTGGATTTAACAATGGCACCAATTTGCCGGTCAAGTTTAAAATCACTGTCCAGTTTAAGACCCAAGTTTGAGACTGTTGACTTAAGATAAAGAGACAGGGGGCCCAAGTCTACAGGATGGGATGTTCAAGGGCCACTGGGACCAAACAGTATCACCTCTGTCTTCTTTTCATTGAAATTCAAAAAATGTTGTACCATCCAGGTTTTGATTTCTTCCAGGCAGGATAAAAGTGGCCTTAATGAGAAAGCGTCTTTTTTGCTCAGTGGGACATAGATAGATCTATCTATCTATCTATCTATCTATCTATCTATCTATCTATCTATCTATCTATCTATCTATCTCTGTCCGTCCGTCCGTCCGTCCATCCATCCATCCATCCATCCATCCATCCATCTATCTATCTATCTATCTATCTATCTATCTATCTATCTATCTATCTATCTATCTATCTCTGTCCGTCCGTCCGTCCGTCCATCCATCCATCCATCCATCCATCTATCCCAAATAAGTCATGCTACCATCATAGCAGCAGTAGCTAATGTTGGCTTGCCTGCAGTTCTAATGCTAGCCCAGTTTTGCTTGCGATGTTATTTTGTTGAGCCTGAATATACGTTGACTATCACTACTTCGCACTTTCAAAATTGCAAGCCATTATTGAGCTGAGTCTACATTCAAATCTTACCAGTGGTTTTTAAACTGCAACTTCCTCTTTAATTAGTGTAGTATAAGTCTGCATGCATGCTGCAATATCGAATGACTTTCATTTTTCATGCATACTATAAAATCTTGTGAACACTCATAATTTTGTATTTAATAAAATAAATACATTTTAAAAAATCCCAGATCGAGGGGGCTATTATGCAAGGGGCCTAGAGTTTTTCTCAGTGTCTTTGGTACATTTCTCAGATCAGAATTGAATGACTTTCTCAAACCTATAGTGGTCCAATTTTCACATCATTGGCCATGCAGCATGTATCTTATTTTGGTATAAAGTACATGATCACAGCACATGCACACACACGCACGCACACACACACATGCTCACCGGCACTCTGGTGATTTTACTGGACAGTGTCCCGCTTCCGTTTGACAGAAGCTCTCCTTTCCTCTTGCCAGCCCTCTTTCTCCCCTTCTGTCACCCACGAGCATACCTCATCGGTTCACTGCTTGTGCACTCTGCTTTTCCTCCTTCTTTGCTATCACTTCTTTCAACCTTTTCAAGTTGGCTTCTTTTCTCATATTTCATGGTCTCCCCTCATGACCTGCCACAGGCCTTCATTCAGAGCAAGTGTTGACCTCACACTGATAGTTGTCTTGATGATGACCAAAATCACTTGAGTTCTTACGTCATTAGCTATGGTATTGTAATGCCAAAAACAATGCTTTCAGGCATTCCATGTTTTCTTTTTGATCTAGTAGTCACATGATATACCTTTCATGGTACCAAGTGTTCAAAAGTACAAGAAATTGAAGAAAACACAGCAGTCTAATCTATTTTTTTTAATGACCGGGTTCACCAACTCCCACATTGAGAGATAAATAATATGGTGATATAGAATGGTTTGTCTCCCATGCCTAATGTAGCATAGGAGAGTTGGCCTTAATTGGCATAGCTATATTTGAGTTGTAATGTAGGGCGACCGATGCCTGCTTGACTTCAGCACTAGTTTGGGACACATTAGAACACCTTTCAAATCAAACACCAGTCTTTTAAATAAAAATCACATTCAAAGGAGGAAGCTTGTTTTTATTTAATAGCATATACTCTATTTCTAATCGGACCTAGGTCAACTCAAATTCTGTCGTCTTCCACATTGTGGTTGTCATTAGTTGCCTGATGCTTAGCTTGACATACGATATCACCTGAAGCAATCTTATGAATTACAAATACAGAAAGAAGGCTTTCAGTGCTGACAGCTTTTCAGTCAACAGTCAGCTGTTTATAGTCACACTTTCCCAGACAAGGTCCACAATTAATGTACTTTTCCCACACGTTAAGGTGGGTTATCTTACATCACGCACAGACACATGCGCAGATGAATTGAACAAATGAATCATGTATGAATTTATGGCAGTGCGCATGATTATGTGAATGCCTCCCATGTGCTCGGTACTCAATTAAGTATATCGGAGCATCTCAAATTTGGGGCCAGTTGGCTCATGTTGTATGATCTTTTGCTTCATGTAATGTAACACACTCGACTGTGATAAGTGAGTCCAATGGAGAAAAATTAAAATCCTGTCACCGGTAACTGGCAACTGGTAAACTGTCTCCCCCAACTGGGCTGATTATTTTGGAGAGATTTGTTTAGATTAATTTGGAGGCCCTGAGGACTTTAGGGGTCTGTGTGAAAGAGGTGAATGGTGTACAGTGTACACCAGTGGGGCCCAAACACCAGTCCCGGGACGGGTCCCGGCCCGTTTGGGACCAGGTCGCACAGAGACAGACCTGCAAACTGTGTTGTGAGCAAAGTTAATCCATCAGACGAGCGGAAACGTGCACGACTCTGGCCAATCGGAGTCATTCTAACATTGGTTTGCAAGTTGAAATAAACAGAATCCGCCAATAAATGAAAGCCGAAACAATTAACATAAAGTAATTGTAACAAATTGACCAAACGTACTTCTAAACGCGACGGGCAGCCATGACTTCCGAAGATGAAGCTATTTTGACAAGAGAGTTCCTCCCCTGGCGGGATCTCGAATACGACGTGGAGGAGAAAGCTGTTGTGCGTCATAGGTCGTCACAAAGAAGACGTATGAAACCCGTTGAATCATTTGAACTAATAGCAAAAATGCGAGCGGAGTTTGAACAACCTGCCCACGTAAACATGAGCAGTTTTGTCGCTAATAACTAGCCGGCAGCCATCAATCGAGTCCCATTTAGAAAAAACAATGATGATGACGCCGCAGGTAGGATCGAAATTAAAAAATATATATTATGTTTACATTATAAGGCGTATTTATTATTCCTAATTGGTCCATTACTTAGTAGTTATTGTATTTTATTCTACATTTGTTGTGCAGAAGAATAACACTGTTCGAAATTAATGAATGTTAATAAAATGTTGAATTACTCAATAATTATCTTTGTTGTCAGTAGCAGTGCCGTAAAAATGGCAATATAAAAGCAATGAAAAAAATGGTTGGAGGTTCGTGAACAGCATGTACTTGTCTCAACTGATTCGTGACACAAAAAGAGGTTGGGGACCACTGGTGTACACAGCTCAAAATGAGGTAAAATAATAAGAAACATTCTGTGGCGTGGAATATTCAAATTAAGAGGTGGACAAGAATGTGGGAGGAAAGGTGTGACGGTCTCCAGATTCCAAGGGTTATTAATAAGACTCTCCTCAAGGACTACAGCAATGATTTGGGTCAAACTGTATCCTTTTCCCCATGAGAAGTCCCAAAAAAGGGCCCCAAAAACCTTGGTGAGCTTCAGCCCTAGAACAAAACTCCTGAATACATTTCATTCCTGTTTAACAGGATATACTTTTTTCTTTACTTTTCCAATAACTCGTTTGTGGCACTATCTACTAGAGCAAAGCAAAGTGCTGGTGATGCAAGTCAGCCTGGATGCCTTCATTTAAAAATGACAATAAAATATACCCACGAGGCATCATGTTTAATTCCAAGCAAGCTGTGACAGGTGGCCTTCTCATCTTCCACCTGTTCTTCTGAATCTTGACACCACTTTTATGACAAGGAGTTAGTATAAGGGACTTCCGTTAACATTTTCTCTTCTGTTTGGGCAATATTTTTAGATTACAGCCACCCGAAGAGAATTAAACCGACTGGTGTGGTCAACTTGATTCTCACTCAAGTGCTGTCGAGATTGTCTTTTTCTGCCATCTGGTGGCTCAAATAGGCCTGCCACAATGCTTTCATTCTGTGAATGTTGGAACGTTTTCACTGAGCTGCATTATGAAGTACAACATGTAAGCAACTCGGCAGTATATTAACTATATATTAGGGTACTTTACCTCATTTACCAATATATTGGAATAGGTTACCATGGGCAGTATATGTATGACAGGCAAATAGTAAACTTATTACCTGATTAAATTTCTATTGCAGGCGTTGGTTTAGAAAAAAATCTTTGAGCTCACAGAAATGTGTTACTATATGATCAGTTTGGAACAGTGTTGAAAAACCTAATTGGTAATTGAAGTGAGATAAGCTAGTCAGGTCATTGTACATTAAGTGAAGCTTCGCTCTACCAAACTTCAGACAACAAAGTGTATGCAGGAAAGTGGTTAAGATTCCACGATTGTCTGTGTCTCATGTGTTGTCTTGTGTTATTTGGTCATTTTTTTGTTAACTTTTCTTTTGATGGCGGCGCGGACACCCGCAGCGGCTCCTCTTGTTTCTTGTTTTATGTTGAGAGGGAAGAAATTTCATCTGTGCTGTATGTTGTACAGCACATTTGACAATAAAGTTGTATCCAATCCAATTCAATCCAATCCAAAGCTACTCACGAGAGAAATGTAGCAAGCTAAACTAGCGCAGCTAGATCAAAGTAAATAATGAACAATTTTTTAACTATACTTTTTTGGGTATGAATGAACACCAAATTCGAACAACTTAACTAAATAGTGTGTACTTAATAAACATTATGTTGTAGCTGCAGACGTGGCCATCGGTCTTAATGAATTAGAGCTTTTTTTTATAACGTGAATTTAATTCACAAGAAGTGCACACCTCTTTCACCTCCTCTGCCATTGTCTCCAATCGTGCACTTTCCATCTCGTTCTGCTGCATTATCAGACTACTCATGATCATCTTTTCTTCTACTGCATGCAGAGGGCATCTAGGTCCATGACGTCAAAGAGATGAGATGCATGGGAGGTTTAGAACAGCCTGTGGTAATGTCGTTTCTGTGGACATGAGAGTAGCTTCAGAAGCTATGTAATGTTAAAGTGACAATATTAGTTATGATCACATTATTCAGAAATGTAGTTAATCTCGTAATGCTGGTTCTTGTAGCACGGTTACTCGCCAAAACATTCACCTCTGGATGCAGCACAAATTTGTTGGAGACTACTGTTAGTTTCTTGTCCTGGATATGAAATGTCTTCTCAATATTACGCCAGGCACATATTGGCTGTTCTTTCCTTCATTCAGTGTGGCAGTGGTTAAAATTTATAAGGAGAAAATGACACCTGCGGTTCATCTGGCACTCTTGTCATGGGCCTGCTTTCGCTTGATGATTACGTTCACTTCTTAGAATAGAATTGTTGATAAGACATTTTAATATTGCTTTAAAATAGGAGACTCTGATTTTATGTCAAGAAAAGTATTTCCGCGGCTAAGTGACGCATCCCTGACAACTTTTCTGATTGTGGTTTGCTTTTGGCAGGCTAGTGACTATCCAGGCTCCATTTCCTGGCTAGCATGACAGGGGCGAAGGAATGATGTGAGTGGATCTATCCCTGGAGGCGCTCTGTTGGAGTTGTCTATATATACAACCCATTGCCACTCTTTGCTCTTTGCCTTGCTCTGGACGCCTCTCTGGGACGCTCGGCTACTCGTTGTTGTGCTTTTGCACCCATAACAACCCAAAACCATGGTCCACCTGCAAGAGATGAGGTAGGAGGAAAATACTTTTTTGTCACTGTTTTTTTTAAATCTGTCAAGTTAATTGTGCTTAGCTTTTGTTGCAATTTTGCAAACTCACCACAGTGAGTAATACTGAATATAATGCAAGTACAATGTAACCACAAATTATCACAGCCATTTTCCCAGTGGTTGTTCTCATTTGTTCATTAGATGATGCTAACTAACAGTGTCAAACCTTAGTCCATACACACAGGGGATATAAAAAGGCTAGACAGCCCTGTTTGTGATACAAAAGACGAGACCAAGATGAATAAATAATTTCATATCTCATGATCTCAAAATAACCTAATCTCAACCTATAACTTGTGCAACGTGACTGATTTTTGCCATGTACGTGTGTGTGTGTGTGTGTATATATATATACATGTGTGTGTGTGTGTATATACACATACACACATACACACACACACACGCCACACACTATGATTGGCTGAAAGACATCTGGGATAACATTCCCCAACATGCCCATGACCCTTGTGAGGATAACGTGGTTCAGATGATGGATGGATGGATGTGTACGTGTGTGTGTGTGACGTGTGTGTCTCTCTCTCTCTCTCTCTCTCTCTCTCTCTCTCTCTCTCTCTCTCTCTCTCTCTCCCTATCTCTCTCTCTCTCTCTGCAATGATTGCCATGTGAATTGTGTGTTTGCCTTCTCCTGAGTTCAGCTTGCCAGCCAAATTTATTAATGGAGGAATTGCTGGCATGGTTGGAGTCACCTGTGTATTCCCAGTTGACCTGGCCAAGACACGCCTGCAAAATCAACGAAGCGGGCATCAACTGTACAGGAATATGTAAGAACCATCTTATCATGAATACATAAACACACACACACACACACACACACACACATTTATTTTTGATGTTGCTACCAACAGGTGGATCTCATATTGTATGTGTTGTTATTTCTGTACTGTAATTAAATTCAAAATGTGAAACTCCTATACCATTCACGTGCTTTAAAAACAAATGAAATGTTTTTTAAAAGGCCAATTACAGACACATTCTTTAAAGAAAATGTGTTTTGGATTCTTTTTTCTGTTGAGTTTTGGTATCTAAGCATAAAACCTCCAAATTATGGAAAATAAGATCATGAAATATTTCACTCTGTGTGTAAACAAAATACATGATTTATGATTCTCACACTTTGAATTTATTACTGAAATGAATTGTTTTTTTCAAAACATTCCCTTTTTTTGAGATCTGCCTGTACTGTGTATTGGTAATGTGGCCCTCGGTGGTTTGGGTAATATTTTCATCTCTGCTTTAATTTTCCAGTCAAGTCAGCTCAAGGAAGCGTGAAATGAAAATAATCAAATCTAATCTAATCAACTCTCAGAGCATCACTGAAATTAATACATGTTTTTTTCTGCTAGGATGGACTGTCTTATAAAGACGGTAAAATCCGAGGGTTACTTTGGCATGTATAGAGGTAAGCTTCATTTAATTGTTCATGCGTCTGATTGGTGAAAATAATCAGTACACTTAAGTCATTATAATTAGCATGATGAATACATCTTTGACCTTGAGTTTGTTTGGGCTACCTTTATACTGAGGAGCAATGTTTTCATCACAAATTTTCTACAGTATTCTGTACATGTCCAACATGTTTTTTGTCAAGTTAGAGTGCAGCTGTCATTTATTGACATGTCAGTAAATTCCAGATAAGGGGTCAGATCATGGTTCCACTTGGGTGGTGTACAGTAAAGCTTCAGTGTGAAAACATTCAAGAGCAGAGATGACATATTAAATCAAAAAAGATGTGTACAGTAAAAAAAATGTTGACACATTTAAACTGCCTCAGGTCATGCCAGTGTGACATCAACCTCCAATTTAACAGGGGTGTGTTGACTTTTTCTAACAACTGTTTATCAAAAGTGTTTTTATTGACCTTTTTTTTGCAAATGATCCTAACTTCATAAAATCCGCGTTGTAGGCGCTGCGGTCAATCTCACCCTCGTGACTCCTGAGAAGGCCATTAAACTCGCCGCCAACGACTTCTTTCGCCACCAGCTAAGCAAAGATGGGTGAGTTGTGCAACAGAGAAGGACTGGATCCCACTTCCCCAGCAACGTTTTGGTTTAAACTGATTTCTTTGCGCATGTTTCGTCAGCGGTAAACTGCCGGTGTTTAAGGAGATGTTGGCAGGATGCTGTGCGGGAATGTGCCAGGTGATTGTCACCACGCCCATGGAGATGCTCAAGATCCAGCTCCAGGACGCCGGAAGGCTCGGTGAGGTTGTCACTAATTACAATTTTAAAAAAAATATTTAGAAATCTTTTTGGGTCGGTGCCTTTGCAGTATTTTTCCTCCATTTTTCACCTGTTTGTCGTGAAAAACCCCATATTGTTATCAGCATTTTTAAAAAAAGAATTTTTGGGTTTACATTTGTATGTAGTTATTTCTTTTCACCCTACACTGCATTTTAGTGGCCGTCAATTTCGCGCAGATTTTCGCTTGTTGGCCTCAAGTCAGTAACATCGCACATGCTTAAGTGTAGAAAAACAAAGACTCTCCCAACTTCCATTACATACTGTAAATTCTTTCCATTTCAAAAACGCGGCGGCGGTGGTGGTACCTCATCGATGAAAGGAGGAGGGAGAAGAAACTATATATTCTACAATTTGATGAAGTAACTCTGCTTCCACCAGCGGCACAGCAGCGGGTGATGCCCAGTGTGGTAACAACTCTAAAGATGAGTGGGACCAGTGCTGTCCTTAGTCGTTCCTACAACGTAAGCCCTGCACCTCAGCTCAGGACAGTGTCAGCCACACAGATCACCAGGGACTTGCTGAAGACTAAAGGTGTCACAGGGTTGTACAGAGGACTTGGGGCCACATTAATGCGGTGAGACTGCGTTTTCGGCACACTTGAACCTGGCTCCCCTTCTTTGATACCAAACATGTTTGTTTGTCGCCTCTTTAGGGACATTCCCTTCTCAGTCATCTATTTCCCTCTTTTTGCACACTTGCACCAACTTGGTCGGCATTCTCCGGAAAACCCATCAGTGCCCTTCTATTGGTCCTTTGTTTCTGGATGCTTGGCTGGATCCTTTGCAGCCGTGGCTGTCAGCCCTTGTGATGGTCAGTGTTTGTCGTTTAAAGAAATGAGGCCGCACAGCAAGGCAAACTAAGATTGATTGCATTCCTTGCCGTCTTGTTTAGTGGTCAAAACAAGACTACAATCCCTGAAGAAGGGAACGAACGAGGAAACTTACAATGGAGTGTTCGACTGTGTCAGGTAAACGGGGGCGTATATGTTGCTTTCAGAAGGAGTCGAATCCTGATTAATGTCACACATTGTTACGCCAAAAAGTAAAATGAAATATTTGTATTTCCTTTTATTGCAGAAAAATTATGAGGAAAGAGGGTCCCTCTGCTTTTCTCAAGGGGGCCAGTTGCCGGGCCTTTGTCATCGCCCCTCTCTTTGGCATCGCCCAGGTCGTGTACTTTGTAGGAGTTGGAGAAATGCTGCTTGGTTGCACACCTTACAGCATCTATTCTCCATAGACAGGTTGACATTATCCTGCATCCTGTTCATAAAGGGGATAAGAGGTTAGGATCCAAATTTGGATGGGGCGAGATGCCTGCTCGCATGTGGAGCTGGACAAAAGTCAAGTGTCCTCTGTTGGAAAACTGTGCTCGCCAACCCAATTCCGTAATAAGACACGCGACATGTCAGCAAAAAGATTTAGAAGCTTTGCCCAAATGCAAGCCACTTGCCCGCTGACCCACTTTCTCTTTGACGCGTGACTTCTCTATTCATTATTGTGAGCCAACTCCATTGCACTCACACCGTGATGAAAATTAGGAATGATGCCATTGTAAATATGCCTTGTAGATAAATTTGATATTTTCGCAAAAATGAGGGAAAAAAAATGGAACCAATTTTGAAAAACTTGAACTGAGAGTCTGTTGCCATCTCAAAAATTGGTCCAAAAACTTTTTTGACCACAAAATAACTGGTTTCATTATGTTTACATTCATTTTACAATTATACGTGTAAATGCGGAATAATAAATTCTGATTCACGATTCACTGATGCACCGCATGTGCTTTGTTTTGGACGAGACAAACTTTCAGATGCAACCTTACCCCAAAGTGCACCCAGCACTGGCGTGGACACATTTGTGGCCGTGGAAATGCTCATGCTGCACTGTTGGGAGTAATTCTACCCAAGGTGATCCTGGGGCCTCTGTAACATCATTCACATAAGTCGAGTGTTCAGCTGTCTTTTCTACTCTAGTTAGTACACTACCTTCTCAACTGAGGGGATATGCGATACCGTTATTCATTCCATCATACAGGAAATTCGAACTATTGAGGGAATCACACACTTCCCTGTACACATTTTAAAACGTGAGAGCCATTTCGCCTCATGCCAAATGATACCAAGAGGGTTTCCTCAAACCAACGGGGTCATGTTGAAATATAACTCCTCTTCACTCTTCGGTGTCAATGTTTGAACCAATGTTTATCAGGCAATTTTCAACAGTGAACAGACTTGGTTTAACCCTTTCATGCACCCTGTAATCTGATAACATGATAAGCTGTCTGTAGTAACCGCTGTCCCTGAAATGTTGAATATTTAAAATGTGCCCGTTTGCAGACTTACTTTGGCCAAACCTGAAGAGCAGAATGCCATGATCTGAGAACAATAATCAAAATGCAGAACATATAAAAACAAATATACCTCACAGTCATGGAATAAAGAGAAGGAACCCGTTTAAAACTTAAGACGCTTTATTTAACTTCAAACACCAACTGTGTCGACCTGAGAAGCCCAAAATGATGTTCCCTACAAAGGGGGCCGATCAACTACATCTTCACTTCCACGATCACATGACCCATTACGTTTGTCCGTATAGTATGTCACTCTTGTATCATAAGCCTCGAATCATCACATCCCATCGCTCGTGTTGCTACTAAAATAATAAGTAACATTCAGGTATGTCCCACTTTGCTTGATTACTTATATAATCAAAAAGTTTTAAAACACATTTTCCTCTGACAAAGAGGCGAAGGAGACACAGTTGAGTGACACAACTAACACAACACCAATCAAAAGTCGAATGACTCATACGTGCTACTGGTTGAAAACATGAGTTAATTAAATGCAGTCCAACGTCACAATCGTATGTACATCTACGCTCTACATCCAGACAGCACATTGTCACTAAAATTGCTTGTCATTGATAAAAGGCACATTATAAAGGCTGATTTTTGGCCATATGGATTATTTCCTATACAAGTATGACCGAATCAGCCACAAAAAGTGTACAGCTACAAAAAACAAAACCAGTCGGATATTTACATAATGGAGCGCATAGTAACAGAATAAGAACCAATCATGAAAATGTTTGAAAAGCACAGAGGAAACAAATAGGCCAATTTTCTACTAGTCTTGGAGGAGTAGATTTCTCAACCCTGGTGCAATTTATCAATTTAACCGGCTTATGTTTTTGTTTAGCCTGAAAGACAGGGTCACATGATTGAGAACTCTTGGACTTGCTTGACGGTCCAGATTTTACAGAGATTGTAAGAGAGAAGGGTGCCAATAATTCGATATTTATGGCGCTTGGTTAAATCTCCAACCAAACGAGTTCATGTCATTCTCACCATAATTTTTAAAAAAAATAATCTATAAGAAATGTTTTAATTGTATTGCAGACACAGTTTAGTCTCTGTCTAAAAATAATTAAAAAAAAAACAGATAAAAATTTGGTTAATCATAAAGGAGAAAATAAAACAGGATATAAGGATCAAACAAAATCACGCTATACCCAAAAGAACAATGCCTAAAATTAGCATCAAACATAGGATTCAATATGAAATAACGTAATCATGTATCCCTCATGGCAAATTTGCTTCAATTTAGCATAATCATGTTGGACAAACCAAGCTAGTCGCTATCTACAGCCTTATGTTTGAATCAATAAAGATACAAAATAAGCATGTCCTGCCAAAATGGAAACCTACTGCTTCTCTTCCTGAGACCTTACAGATGTTTACGGTCAATGGCTGTGAAACAAACTTCCTGAAAGTATGTGGGATGAAATTCATTTGCGGTTGTCGAATGTCCGCGGGGGAAGACAATCTGAAAGTTAAGAAGGGGTTTAGATTATTGCATGTGATGGGATGGGCCAAGTCACATCATCCTGTTGGGACGTTGTGAAATAAAAGACAGAGAATATCAAAGGGAGATCCATTGGAAGCAGCTGGAATCTTGAGATGCTCCCACTATCACTCGGCAGATGACATACCGGTATGTGAAATGAGTGTGCGTCAAGGCTGGTCACTGCTGGGCTCGTTCAGATGACCTCCCTACTGTTACGTACTGCGCAGCAGAGCACCATGCTGAAGATCATCCCGATGATCTGTTTGAGGAAAAAAAAAATCAGCTTTTTAAAAAAAATAACAGAGCTGCACGTGACCTTTTGCAACGGTTCTCAAAAGCCAACTCACCATGACCCCAGCGATGCCGATGCCAACGTAGCCAATGATGTACAGTTTACTGTTGAAGAAATCCTTGATAGCTGTCTCACAGTCCTGCATAATGTACATGATGATACAATGACTATGTGCAATATAAGTGAAAACTATCGCCCAGTACAAGAGAAATACAACGATGCCTTGAGATTTGAGTTGAACTTGTTCTGTCACTGTTGTCGTAACTATCATTGAAATGAATTGAAATGTCGTGACGCCGTTCCAGCCACTTGCCCCCCCCCCCCCCCCTCCATCCCTAACCCCCCACACAACAAATATGTTTTTGGGGCTAAGAACAATAGTACTCTAGTAATGACATGGAAATGTAAAATGTTAAACCGTTTTTTTTTGCCACATTGGTTGCTTCAATTCAATGGACATTGTGCTGCTCCTTTTGATGTGCACACCTTGGCCAATGGGGGGTAGTATAATACAGAGATGCAAATGAATTAGTCTTCTCGAACTGACTCAGTAAGCTGCAGTAATAGTAATTTTTTTGTAAAGGAATACTAATGTAACGTTAGTCATTTTTCATAACGGATAAAGAATATATGCCTAACGGACGTAAACATGGGGGCGATCCTCAGTAAAATGCATTAGTCATTTTTGGAGGATTAAAAACATCTTCCTATGAGTGTTGATGTATTGTCTGCCTAAGTGCGTTGCTGCACGGTTTGTGTTCACCATGCCCATGCTATTCCTGAGCCAGTCAATTAAGGTTTGCATTGTTTGTTAGCATTAAGCTAAATGGATGTATCTTACCCAAAACAGTTTTTTTTTAAAAAAATACACATGAAATTCTCTTTGGTTAATGTTTGACAGTAAACTCTGACCAATAGTGGCAAAACAGTTTGGAGCCTGTTTTTGAAGAATTGCCCATTATTTACCAAACTGTTGCTTCATGTGAAGTCAGTTGAGAAGAGTTCGCCACCACCATAGAGCTTGTATTTCAAATTTTCCCTCACAACCACAGTAAAAATCCTGAAAAACTCATAAGCCACGTCAGTCGTACCTCAAGGCATCATTGCGTTTAAAATACAGAGATTCAAATATTGTGTCTAATCATGTACAGTCTCTGCATGATGCTGTGTACAAAAAAAGGTGTAGGGTGTGTATTAGCTCCACATTTTTATATCAAAAGAATATAAGCTTACCTTTGTTCCCGGTTCTTGATCTGGACAGTTCTTACCGAGTGTCCCACAACAGCTCAGCTAAAAATGCAAAGCAAAATTTTTGCACTCATTCAATAAGTATTCAGACACAGGAGCAAAAGGCTTATTTATTTATTTATTTATTTATTTATTTATTTATTTATTTATTTATTTATTTATTTATTACAAAATGTCATCATTTCAGACTCGCTTTAAATAAATGAAATGATTTAACTTAATTAAATAAAAGCAGTCCAAAACAACTTTTTTTTTTAAAGTAAATAATATCGTACTGGAGTAACTTTCACTGTTATTATTATTGCTTTTGCATTTGACATGGAGCAAGGCCTCTCGAAAACAAAATGAAATGAAACACTCACTGCTAGTGCTAGCATATTTACAATTACTGTGTTGCAATCTCAAAAACAACAGCTGTAAAAAAAAAAGTTAATTCAATTAACTATACTGTATTTCAAATGATATGTATGGATAGTAAGAAACAAGACATTTTATTTTTTCCAACTTACTACTTTCTGGTATGAGATGATCAGTGTGCTGTTGTTATTTTCATTGTAGGTCGTGGCATAGAAGTTTTGAACATCTTCGATAATCTATCAAGAGAGAAAGTGTTTTTCAGGACAGGCACGTGTACACCACAAAAGGTACAAGATAGCCAGGTTATGACTTTTTAATGTACCTTGTCTTTGTTTAAGAAACCAAACACGCCGGCTGCCACCTCAGCCCCAAAGATGATCAATAGACAGGCAAAGAACTGGAAGAGATCCACACATACAAACAATAATTCAACATTGGTATCTGTTGAGTCAAGCTCGGATGTTACATTTGCACTCACTGAACCCAGCAGACATTGAGATTCTCGAACGGCTCCACAGCAGCCAAAGAAACCCACCAGCATCACCAGACTGCCAGCTCCTATCAGGATATACACACCTGCAACAATAGGAAAAACTTACTTCACTTCTTGTGTTTAGGCCTACTTAGATTGCTGATCATTTTGTGTTTCCGTTCTTTACTGTGAAATGATGTGATGAATTCCTTATGACGAATCCCAAAACCCTAACATCTGTATTCAAAGCATGCGTGTTCAAAAGGGGAAACTAACTAAAGATTTCCTGTTAATTCAGCCATTTCGATTTTTCACCAGCAGGGGGCAGCATAAAGATAAGACTGCCGATTGAAATTGTCAAGACAACATTCGCAGTGCCCTTAGAGACGAAGTTGTTCTTCTCTGGTGCAGTGGGGTGTTGCTCGGCTACTCTCCTGGAGGCCCCAGGTGATGAGGGCTCAGGTGGCAACGAGACAACTTTACAGAAGCACAATAACTGAGTTGGATGTATTGTTGTTCTACTCAGAAGGGAGACTTGAGTTATTTTTGTGTGCGATTGCAACCACGGGAACACACACAAAAGACTGCCTACGCTTGAACTTTTCGTGTCAACTACTGTACATGAGAAACTCATATCTAATTTTGTGAGAGAGTCTTATTTTCTCGGGAACAGGGTCGTGCAACTGGCGGCCCAAAACACATCTCAATGGATTCTAATGGGCCACAAAAAACAAAAATCTGGTTTTCATTAAATTCGCTAAGTGCATACAAGGACAGGTGATTGAAATGTAACATGGGATCATTTAACATGTTTGGAAACTTACACCTCTGTCAAATATACTCAGCACATGTTATAATTTGATATGTTGGCGTGCGATGTCTCCCCCGGGTTTCCAGGGGAAACAAAGAATCCAGTTCGTGATCTGATTTTACAAAACTGCAAGCGTTGAAGCCATGGCAGAGCGTTGGACTCTTGTGTCGTCTCCATTTATATAAACGCTGAGTGATCTGTTGAAATAAATACTATTGTCACTTCTGAGACTGTAGCTGGCTTGTCCTTCCAACACCTCTCTTCGAAAGCTCTGACCACTCTTGTTACATCTGCTTGAACAGCTCACTCTGCGCTTTGCTGATTTGAAATGTTCTGTTCTGAAGGCCAGACACTGGTGCTTGCCGATGACAAAATCACACGGATGTTAGGAATGATCCAGACTGTGACTGTTGAAAGTAGTTCACCTCAGACGCTGCACTCATGAATTTATAAGACAACAGCTGATGATGAATGTCTGAATGTCTCCAATATGATGCACATGATTCATGAAATACGTTATTGGTTACAATACTTTTTTTTTTCTTCCAAATGTTCCATTTTGCAGCATGTCATGTCATTTGACATTATTGTTTGACTCATCGCTGTGGTTTAGTACAGCTCCAATGCTAAATCCAGGTTCATCTCTGTGCACTATGCTCATTTCCAAGTATTTCAGAAGCTTGGAAAAATGATGTACAATGTCGCTTTGGAAAGGGCATACATAACTACAGTATAGGAGTGAAAGAAGGCCCATGTGAATATTTTTCCGTTGTACCCAAGATTAGTGCACATGCGGCTTTTGTGTGTGGTCACTGAGCGTTTGACAACAAGACGGTGGAATATCCCGAATGATGTCGTTCTTTAGCCGAGTGTAGTACGGAAATATGTCAATGGCAATTTTAAGCCCCTTTCCAGACGGAGAATGAGAAGAGAGCCACGTGGCTCACTTTGCGACCAGTATTTAGGGAAAACATAAACGTGATAGCTGTAGTAAGATAGCTTGCTCCATTGTCAGGATCGGCAAATGGAACGGAACAATAAAAACAAAAACAAAAAAATTCGTTAGATGTGTCATTTGGACATAGATTGGAGAATGCAGTGGGGCATACACTGTTTACAAGTTTGTCCAGATCTGAGCAGCCATCAAGCTAATTTTTTGCATTGAATTGTGTTTAAAAAATTGAGTTATGGGTGGTGTAATGTGACAAATTACAAGATGCATCCGTTTTGTCGATAGAAGAAGGCAATTCCGATTTTTTTGTCCATATGTGCACTGCATCAGATTTTATTTATTTTTTAAATGCAAACAGTACAATTCAGATTTCTTTTTTTCAAATCCAACTGTTGAATGTGTATATAACCCCAACCATAAGAAGAAAACACATTAAAAAAACGGAATTGTAGGGCTCAGCTGAACAGTTTAAAGTTGGAATGGTTTGAATCTCTCAAAGAATGTGGAAATTAGAGGAGAAAAACCAAATTAAATTTGCCTTTTATTTTGGTGTATACACACAAACACACACACACACACACATATATACTGTATATATAGTATATATATATATATATATATACTGTATATATATAAACACTGACCCCAGAGAGATCAGCACAATATCCATTAAATTGAGGCAAAAAATGTAACAAAACTTAATTCTGTCCATTTTGGTATGTCGTAAGTGTGCTATATTTTAATGTCATGTACAATATCATAGAGTGCTATTTTTCATATTGTTTTTTAAAAAATAAATATCAAATTATTATTTGAAGGCAGGTTGACACAGATTAATTATGTTTTTATTCATTTCAATGGGGCAAAACTATTTAAGATACAATTGTTTTGAGTTACAAGCACGATTATGGAATAAATTAAACTCGTATGTCACCACTGTAATCATAACAAAGGCTGAGTTTGGCTTTTGGTTCACCGAGATGTGAGAGGTCAGCAACATACAAAACGCAACTACTCAGGCGCTGTGGTACCTACCAATGAAGTATGTGTCTGGGGCCTTATCACCGTTGAGCAGGGACACAGTTTCCGGGTCAAAACGTAACCACAGTCCCACTGCCAGAACAAAGGATCCCATCAACTGTTGATGGATGGAGCAGAAGGATTAGGATCACATCAAGTGCAATGAAACTCAAAACAAAATGCAATCAGTAGAGGCGGACCAATTCGAGTAAAGTGTATTTATCCTTTTTTCGTGAATGATTTTTTTTTTTTTTTACCTGAAAATGCATTGGCAAAGTGCAGAAAACAACAGCTGCAAATGCAATATTAATACAATCAGCAAATGAAATAACATCAAGGAAAAACACATCAGCAGTCTTAAGGTAATTGGGGAAGGATAGCTTTGTTTCAACGACAGTCTTAGAAAGGAAAGAAAGAGCGCATGTTTTCTTCTTAACAGACGACTTGTTCTTTTGCGCTGCCTAATTGTGGTTTTCCACCAAAATAAAGCAGATGATGACAGGAAGTTTCCAGACGCCCCTCCACCCTTTGCACTTAAGCAGTCGTATAGACAAGTGTAATTTTGGTGTGGGCAAAATTAAATGATGACCTAACAGCAGGATCGAGGATTTGTCAGATACATGGCCTGCGGTTTTGACCAACAGATTTCATTCCGAAGAGCGTTTACAGCACCACCTCTGGCTTTTCAGTTGGCTGTGTGCAGCAGTGGGGCACCTTGAGCTAAAGCAGGCCCTCCTGTTTGTTTGGAAAAGTGGTTTCATGCTGCTCACATTTTCCTTCATTCGGTATATGTTGAAGAAAAGCCTTCTCCACAAAGTGCGAAACCTTTCTGGACAAGCCAGATGTCAAAGTGCTCATGTGAGACTGGAGGTGCTGTTGAGAGAGTCCCGACAGTGCTGGCTGCTACCCTGACACATCAATACAAACAGCCAGCAAAGGCTCAAGAAGCTCTTTGAGGATTATCCAGTCTCACAACATGTTTATGCGCACAGAGAACAAGATGAGGGATATTAAGCGGTAATCGTCACATGGTGTGTCTGCGTCGTATATCACAGAAATTCTCTTGACATGCCGTATGAAGACTATTTTCTGTGTAGTCTGTACACCAAAGGTGTCCAATCTTGGTCCTCGAGGGAACCCTGTGCAGCATGTTTTAGATGTTTCCCTCCTCAAACACACCTGATTCAAATGATCTGGGTCATTATTGGGTTTTTCAAAGCTTCCTGATGAGCTGATCATTTGTGTCATGTGTGTTGGATGAAGGCGACATCTAAAATATGCTGCATAGAAGTGGACAGAGGTTCTTTGTTATCCCTTTTACTTGTTGCAATCCACAGTCAACATGACATTTGAAATACGTGCCATGGGGAAGAAGCACTGCGCTAATGAATACCATCTCAGGACACCAAGAAATCTCATCAACCCCCTCACTACGACCGTATTTTCCACACTAGAAGGCGCACTGGATTATGAGGCGCACCTTCAATGAATGGCATGTTTTGTAATTTTTTTTCTTACATCAGGCGCACCGCATGCTCAACCCGTATTGTTTTGTGTTTTTTGTTATTGTAAAGTGTCCTTGGGTGTCTTGAAAGGCGCTTATAAATAAAATCTATTATTATTATTATTATTATTATAAGACGCAATCTACAATGCATCCACCAGATGGCGCTACGCTCAAGGAAACGCCAACAGAACGATCAGATGTCAGTTCACTTAACCAACAGCAAGTTATAACATTGACTCGTTAACGTTGACCTCTGTTGCCACTGCTCTATTTCCGTGCTCAACTGCGTAACCGATCGCCTTAAGTTTGAACTCTGCGTTGTCAGTATGTCTCGAGCAAGGAGCCATTTTGGAGTCGAACTATTACCGTAATGACCATACACAAGGCACATCGGATTTTAAGGCGCGCTGTGAGCTTTTAAGAAAATGGAAGGCTTTTAGGTGTGCCTTTTAGCGCGGAAAATGCGGTAATATCCCACTGCTTTACCCCCCCCCCCCCCTTTCATCCCCCAAACACCTTTTTGGTCTTGAATCATCACCCTTCCTGACACCAGACACACCCTTCCCCTCCCACGCCTCTCATCCAAATCTCTCCACCCGCCCCCTGACTTTCCTCCATGTACCCCCCCCCCCCCCCCCCCCCCCACCTTGTCCCACGCCCTCCCACCCCGTCTCCCCCAGAGAACAAAGACCCACTGTCTTCAAGTGACTATAGGGTTTGGCGCACAAAAGGAGGGAAAGTGTCAAACACAATGAGATAATAAAATAGTGACAGGAGGGCGTCTGCTATACACACACACACACACACACACACACACACACACACACACACACACACACACACACACACACACACACACACACACACACACGACAGATGCTGCCTGTAACTATATGCGTAGCAACATTTAATATGAGCTAACGCTAATTGTATGTGTGGCTCATTCTGGAAGTTGATTTGAATCTGTTGAAGTTTAAATAGCTCTTTGATGGTGTACAGGCGACTTTTAAAACAGTGCAGTTCAATGGTGTTTTCGTGAGTGGAATTTCCATGAGAGCATGCAGAACAGACACATGGATGTGGTCTCACTCATGGACAGTGTGTGGAATTATTTTTTTTTTAAGTATTGACTGTAAAATAAAGCGAAATGAAATAGATGAATGTATGAAAACAGACTGCGTTGAAAGAGAGTTCATTTTGAGTGAATGTGTCATGGTTTGGGTGTGGTAGAGTAGGACCCTAAAAAGCAGGGAGGCAGGAGGAGCAGGGTGGGCTGAACAAAACATGAACAAAACATATTTGCAGTAGTACTCCGGAAAAACTCAAGTGTACAAACAAAGTCATGAAAACCACAAGAAACCAAAGTAACAAACAAACAAGAGACCTATGACAGGAGCAGAAACATGACATGAGCACACAGACATAGAATGATCCAACTAAGACTGATAGAACCCAGGGAACTAAATACAAGCAAAGTGACGAGGCAACAAGAAACACCTGGACAAGACCCAAAGGGTTGAAGGAGCTGATTGGTTAAACACGAGGGACAAGGATGACGAGAACAGGCGAAGACAAAACGGGCACGAGGGAACCAAACCAAATGTAGTCTAAACAAAAACATAACAGAATGCTTGGAATAAAGGCATGATCAACTCATGGGCAGAGGGAAAGTGGAAGCAATAACATGCAAGCAGCGGGGAGTGTGGTGGCATTTATCTGTCGGGCTCAAACTTTCCTGGTCACTGTGCATTTTTGTGAAAAGCTGCTCTAAAAAAAGGTGCAGAACACAACCAAAGTAAAGTAAGTGTTCTGTCCCTTTTCAATCAGTTGAGGGGAAAATGTTTCATGACAGGAGTGGCTCCATTTTGAAGTGTAATGAGATTGTTTTAGACAGTAGGGGGTGGCCATCTCAAATTTGGGGAAAATATGTTAATTTCTCGAATGGCTGGTGTATTTCTGGGCTGGTTCTGGTCATCACGGCCACTAGGAGCCACTGGATCCTATCCCAGCTGACTTTGAGCAGTAGGTAGGGTAAACTGAAATGGTTGCCGGACAATTATAAAACATTTATACCTTGAATGGACCTAGAGATGAAAAGAAAATGGCATACCTGCATTCCAACATCATATTTCATGTCTAAGGTTACAAATTTAATCTCTCTCTCTCCATATATATATATATATATACAGTATATATAAATATACATATATACAGTGAGAGAGACAGATAGTTATCTGCCAATGTGGACATTTCAGTTCCTGTTTCCAATGCGGTTGCAGCGGTAAGTGCTGAAATAAGTACATGGTCCTCGATTTTATCCTGCAGTCAGTCACATAGCACTGGCTAGAGGTCGATCAAGCAATAAGGGTATGTCGTTGGCTTGATACTAAAATATATACGAGCTTTTCATAATGTAACTAACTAGTGATTTTTTTTTAGCACAAGATGGTGTCATCACACTGTCTTTTCCTAAGATCTTGCATATTTAGTGAATGACAGCAGTGCAGCCTATCTGTAGCCAAGGCATTGCAGGGCTCCAGACCAACTCTTTATTACTAAGAGCAGAGTGGCCCCTAAACTGAAATTTTACACACACACTATCTTTACTTGCAAAGTACACTAAATATTGAGGTAGTTATGTATCAGCCTAAGATGCTAGACAAAGAACCATTCATTTGTATTAGTGGTATTTGATTGACAGTTGAGTGGGGCGTGGTTTTAGTGCATTCACTGGATGCACACAACGTTTGAGAGGAGAGAAGGGATTTCATGGTTTTGACACCTCATTGTACACACTTCTCTGTGGTGTGTCAGATTTAGAGAACTGCTGTTTGCACTTTACAGGGAATTTAATCGGGTCAATAGGAATTAAAAGCTGAATTTAAATGTCAAAATAATCAAGAAGCCAATTGAAAGCAGGCATCTGTTTTGTATGATCATGTTATTTTGATCATGTTTTGTATTTTGTGATGGTGAGAAAGGAGATTCAAAGTGCATCTTTCTATTGTGCAATGTTTATCTTTTAGATTTCTGGCTCAACTGTGTGACTAAAAAAGGATATGTTGTTGAACTATATGCAGACTGGAAAAGACAGCAAAACATTCCGCTGTGAGCCTTTAAATAGAACAGACAAAATGCACATCATAATGACGGAATAAAGAGAATCGAGGATCTCTGAATTGTAGTGCTCATGAGATGCACTGACCAAGATCATATCTGTGGCGCTGTGATATCAACACACGCACCCACATGACACTGTTATCCTCGCACTGATTTTCTACCATTATCTGGGTCAAGTTCATGCCGGCTGCCCCTCTTTTGCCATGTGAGCGAGTACAGGCACATCAACATCCCTCACAATCTCCCGATGACATTTTTCGCTCTGTGACCCCTCACACTCATCTTCTTCACACTTTCGTCTTCTGGCCGCCGTCATTTATGCTCCTTTTATCTGCACCAGCCACACCCATCTCGCCACAAGATGAATTATTCTATGTGGGTTAGGTTACATCAAATCAAGTGGAGGGGGTTGTTGCTGGTTTTGGGTGCTGAGCGGGCTGTGCTGCTTATCCGGGCTGGAGCAGCAGGCTGAAGTGATGCTATTGTCCCGATGTCACAATGGATCCATTCACACTGAGCCTCACCACAGTCGCTTGCTGGAAAATATCTCCCTCACATACACAGAGAAAAGAAAAGTTCCACTCTGAGAACATTGCTTGGATAAGAAAGGTGTGTGTGTGTGTGGGTGTGTGTGTGTCACGCACCCACATACACACACCTATCATGCCCACCTGACTCTGTTGAGCCTCATTCCAACCACTCAAGGGATTTGTGCTAAAGTAAATGTTCAAGCAGCTTGGGGATGATGCATGTATTTCGACTTTATCAATAATTTCTACATTTTTTTGTCAATGAGGACATGTGACGCCAACTGCTGACTTGGATTTCCTAACTGACCCACAATCTCCCATTATTCATTCATTCTTTCCTTTAGAAAAAAATGAATGCTACTTTTTTCTTCTGTGGAAAATCTGATTTGAGAAGTTAAATAACAACAAAGCTCTGGCTGTCTCTCATAGAGCTACACAGAGGGGAAACCACACAGAGTGACTGCAAAATCAAACACTTAGTCCCACCGCACACCAAGCGGCAGAGAGCTTGCATGTAAACAATCTCAACCACAAATCACAGCTGCACTTGCTGCACCTGCATGCAACCTTCCACGGTCACTTACCCAGAATATGAAGTTGAACACGAACAGAAGATATTTCACACATTTCATCCCTCCTTCTACTTTCCCCATGTCAGCTGGCTTTGCTTTTTATCCACACAAAACGACCTAAGGGAGGGCTGATGGAGTTGGTCCCGTTCAAGATGACATGAATAGTCCCTGCGAGTCAAAACACTTGTGCATCAAGAAGCGCTGTCATGGTAGCCTCTCTCTCTCTCTCTCTCTCTCTCTCTCTCTCTCTCTCTCTCTCTCTCTCTCACACACACACACACACACACACACACACACACACACACACACACACACACACACTCACACACACTTCTTTCCAGACCGCCCCCTTCTATAATAGAAGAGAGAGAGAGGGAGGGACGAGCTGCAGGGGGGACTGCAATGTGGATTTGGCAAATGTTCACAAAGGAGTGGAGGAAAAAAGGCTTTTTCTCATTTCTCCAATGCGCGAAAATAGATTGTTGCTACAGCTGCAATTATTTAAATACATTTCAAACAAATCTGATTGGGGAGGGCAAAAAAAAAACAAAAAACCTCACAGTTTTTCCCCCCCATAAGATAATCCTTTCGGAGCATCCTTGTGTTCTCTATTCTCATGCATGTATGAATATAAATATGCAAAACAGTCTTCTTAATGCTTCAATTTATTTCAAAACAGCATTAATAAAACATCAAAGCACAGGGAAACACACAAAAGAATGGTGCTTATATAGCAGCTGTTTGTATTAAAACACGACCACAGTAATATACTGTACATTTTATTTGACAGAGCAAAAAGCTGAACTGTGAAGTAAAAATTATCAATATAATGGTTCAATCGAGCTAATGAGCAAAAAATTTGACTGACAGCAACATAAGTTTAATTAAGACACTGCCATCAGCTAAAAAGTTTATGATGACACCAATTGTTCCCTCTGTGGTGTTTCAAATAATCAGCACCACCAGGTCCAACATTAAAAAAAAATAAATCACCCCGAGGGAACAAACAGGAGTTCATCTTATCTCTCCGAGAAATGTGGCCATGCTTTGAAAATGTCCTTATCGAGGAACAAAGCCCAGCTGAACCGTGTAGCAGAGGAGGAGTAAAAAAAAGAAAAAAGAAAAAAGAAAAAAAAAGCTGATATATGTACATGTGTGTAATCGTGGACATGAATCTCTTCTGAGTCTCATAAATGTGTGGGGACTCACATCTCAACCTCCTGAAAGTCGAAGATTAGCTTTCATTCGGGAAATTGGGGAGGAAAACAAAACAATGCGGTTTAGTCTGCACCTTGACCAGAATGGTGCCAAAAATGGAAACATGTGTCATTAGAGATCATGTGGACTTGACATCATTGCTCACACGCAGCAGAGCAGTCATCGCTTCGTCCAGCCCATCTATGGTACTAGAGTGCCACCTTCTGGTGATACTGCAATCCCGGATTGATGGCCTGTGCTGAGGCAGAGCTGCCCTGCATCATTGAGAGATGTTGAATAAGGTAAGAGCAAAATGAGCAGAGTGAAAATTACACATTCATCCTTCCCTGTTCAATACTGTTTATCCTCAGATGAGCTGAGTTGAAGCTGATTTATGGTGGGACACCCTGGACTGGTTGCCAGCCAATTGCAGGACCCATAAAGACGAACAACCAGTGACACTCACTATCCCATTGATGGATTATTTTGAGTCTTCAATGGACCTGATATGCATGTTTTTGAAATGTGAGCAGAAGTCCAAGAAAACCAATGCTTGCAGCGGAAGAGCATGCAGTGTTGAAAATTGATGGAGGGATAGACATAGTGTGTATAGACACACAACACTGCTCTGATGCTGGTCAGAATCAAACGGGACATGTATGCATCCTTTCTACGAATGTATTTTTGTTTTAGCCAAATTTGAATATTTGCCAGAGCAGTGATTCCCAACCAGTGTGCTGTGGCAAAAGCGCCTAGCAAGGTGTCGGACCGGATCCCCAAGCCGACCATCCCCATGGGTTATGAAGGAATGCCCACCCTTCAAAATAAAACACCGGGCCCGGCGCATCCACGGTCCAACCTCGGGTGCTGCAGACCCCCTGGACCACCACCGTCGGCCACCGCGCTGCCGTGGACCCTGGCCACGGGGTCGAAGTGCGGGGGCGGGGTTGCGACCCGTCCCCCTCCCTCACGCTACATAGCCCCCAGGATGGCGATTCTCCCCCCCCCCCCCCCTCTTCCCCTCCCCTCTGCCCCATCAACCCGTTTCCCCCCTCTCCCGATCCCCCAACCTCAAGAAGTCCGGCGGCGATGGCGCGGGGTGTCGGGGACAGGCTCAGATGAGGGCCCACGTCCCTAGCTCCACAACCACACGTCGGCGGCCGTGGCACGATGGTCGCTCCCCTTGCGAACTGGTGATGGTGCAGGGGAGAGGCAGCGACCACGGTGGCGGAGCAGGACTCTCTAGTCGCAGCGCTGCTCCCCTCAATCCGAGGAAGGGCCAATAAAAGGCGGCCTAAACACGCCCATCACCGCCATCGATCGGCTGGAGACCCGCCTCCGGCAGATTCATCCTTTATGCGGGCGAAACAAATACAAATATAAAAACCGGACTGCTTTCCTGGAAATCGGCGCTTGGAATGTACGAACCCTGATGGACAATGCAAGAGCAAAGAGACCGGAGCGCAGGACTGCCCTCATCGCCCTTGAGATTCAGAAGCTCGGCCTGGACATTGTGGCCCTCTCCGAGACCCGTCTCCCTGGTGCCGGGCAGCTCGAGGAGCCTCGGCACGGGTACACCTTCTTCTGGAGCGGACGAGCTGTGGAGGAGAGAAGAATTCACGGTGTAGGGTTCTGCGTTAAGTCACGTCTGGTTAGGGATCACAACATCATCCCCGTAAGAACTTCTGAGAGACTCATGTCCATCACCCTACCTCTGTGTCAATCCCAATCCCTTGTCATCATCAGCGCCTACGCACCTACCCTGGACGCCTCGGAGGAGGCGAAGGAGTCCTTCTATGCCGCGCTGCGTGGCCTGATCCTCCGCGTCAACCCCCGGGATAAGCTCTTGGTTCTGGGGGATTTCAATGCGCGGGTGGGCCGGGACCATCAGCTTTGGGGAGGGACTCTGGGGAAGGAAGGCGTTGGCAACTGCAACGAAAATGGAGAACTACTCCTTGGTCTCTGCGCAGAGACGGAGATGGTTATAACCAACACACTGTTTCGGATGGCCAACAAGCACAAGACCACCTGGCAACATCCAAGATCCGGCCACTGGCACCTGATCGATTACGTCCTTACCCGAATCTGCGACCGATCCGACGTCATGGTCACGAGGGCCATCCGCTCCATGGATGACGGATGGTCCGATCACAGGCTGGTAGCCTCAAGACTTAGGCTGAAGATCGCGCCTGCGAAAAGAAGGAAGATCCCCAAGAGGATACGTTTCAATGTTGGGCTGCTGAGGAATCCCCAAGTCCTCGAACAGTACCAGACGTCCCTCGCGGACAAACTGGACACTCAACCTCGGACCCTTCCTGCCACTGTCCACTCAGACTGGGAGCACTTGAAAACTGCGCTCACCAAATCCGCGGAAGAGGTCCTCGGTGTCCAGAAGAGGAGAAATCCCGACTGGTTTGCCGAAAACCTGGAAGAAATTGAGCCACTGATTTCAAGAAAGAGAGAGGCTCGCATTGCATGGCAGAACTGCGTTTCCTCCAAGAGACTTGAAGAAGCCTACCGGACAGCCAAGAGCCAGTCAATGGTGGGTCAACTTTGCCCACCAAATGCAGAGTTCCGCTGACCGTCACGATACCAGATCCTTCTTCGAAGCAACGAGGAAGATCATCGGTCCGGCTCACAGTCCTCCAATGGCTGTGAAGGCAAAGGACGGCACCATCCTGCAGGAAAAGGAGGATACTCACCAGCGATGGAAGGAGCATTTCATGGAGCTCCTGAACCGTCCGACATGCGCAATAGACGGCTTCCTCGATCCTGTCCCCCAGCTCCCCGTGCAACACTGGATGACGGAGCTGCCGACTCTCCGGGAGATCTCCGGAGCCCTGAGGAGGATGAAGAAGAACAAAGCTGCTGGAGTCGACGACATCCCCGTAGAACTTTTACAAGCTGGGGGTGCACATCTCCTCACCCGCCTCCACACCTTCATCCTTCAATGCTGGATCGAGGAGACGGTGCCTGGGGAACTGAAGGACTCCGTCATCGTCACGATATTCAAGAAGGGCGACAAACTCGACTGTGGAAACTATCGTGGAATTTCGCTGCTGTCAACTGCTGGAAAACTCATCTGTCGTATACTGGCCGACCGACTCACCTGTCTCGCTGAGCGGGTTCTTCCGGAGTCCCAGGCGGGCTTCCGTCCAGGAAGGGGAACCCCGGACATGGTGTTCTGCGCCAGACAGCTCCTGGAGAAGTGCCGGGAGCAGCGGAGGGAGTTCCACGCCATCTTTTATGATCTGGCCAAAGCGTTTGATTCTGTGCCCCGAGCAGCACTCTGGAAAGTGCTGGAACGTCAAGGCTGCCCCCCCAAATTCATATCCCTCATCCGGATGTTTTATGACGGCATGAAGGGTTGCGTCCTGACTCAGGGCGAAATGACTCCCCCATTCCCGGTTCGGACCGGAGTCAAACAGGGCTGCACGGTGGCGCCGACGTTGTTCTGCCTCTACATCGCCGCACTCATCCACCACGTCACCCCTGTCCAGGAGCACGGAATCACTCTACGCTACCAAACTGAAGGGTCGCTCTTCAACCTCAGCCGTTTGAGGAGCAGGCGGGGGACCATGGTCACGACCGTCAGCGAACTCCAGTACGCTGATGACAATGCTGCGGTCTCCAACTCCTCCGGGGGCCTCCAGCTCATCGCGGACGGCTTCGCCGTGGCGTACAGGACCTTTGGCCTCTCCGTCAACACCAAAAAGACAAAGACCCTCCACCTGAACCATCGTCCACCCCAAATCTCCATAGACGACGAACCCATCGAGCAGGTCTCGGCGTTCCCTTACCTGGGCAGTATTATCCAGGAGGACGCCGGCCTCACGGAGGACCTCACTTACCGTATGCAGGCAGCCCACACAGCCTTTGGACGCCTCGGTCGTCGGGTCTTCAGGAATCACGCCATTTCCACCAACACGAAGATCATGGTGTATAAGTCTGTCGTCCTCCCGACCCTTCTCTATGGCGCCGAATGTTGGACCCTCTATCGGAGCAGCATCAAGAGGCTCGAGAGGTTCCACCAAGGACGACTCCGATCTCTCCTCAACGTTTCCTGGGAGGAGAGAGTGACTAATAATGAGATCCTCACCCGGGCTGGCCTCACGAGTATCGAGGCCATGATCACCCTGGCCCAACTGCGGTGGGCCGGCCACGTGCAGCGAATGAGCGACGACCGTCTCCCGAAGCAGCTCCTCTACGCGGAGTTGCTGGAGGGCACCCGTCCCCGCGGTGGCCCGAAAAGACGATTCAAAGACCAGCTAAAGGGTCATCTTCAGCGGTGCCGGATTCCCCCGGCACAGTGGGCTGACCTGGCCGCGGATCGGGCGGCCTGGCGTGGGGCTGTGCGGGGCGGGGTCCAGGTCCTCGAGACTCGACGCGTCGCTGCGGAGGAGGACCGGCGAGCGCGGAGGAAGGAGAGGGCCCGGCAACCGCCCGGCCCCCCAACCCACTTCTGTCAATCCTGCGGGCGGGGCTTTCGGGGAAGACTGGGCCTCTACAGTCATCGGAGACACAAGCACCAGGAGCCGTCGCCTTGTCCTGGGGGCCGCATTCCTCGATAGCGAGGGCCTTCACCGACCGGCTGTGGCAAAATAAAATGGATGCCCCGGCCCAATAATCATGCAGCACTGTTTTAGAGAATAAAAATATCATCTAAGGGTATGTGTGTGCATCTTTCACACCTCAGTGACGTCTTCTGCTGTATTTTCCTCCAATTGGGAGTACTGAAAAATCAGTTTACGTTTTCATCTAATGTTTCAATTTCTATTTTCATGTCCAGCTGAAGTGGACGGCAAAGTTCAGTGTGATTGTGCGCATATGTGGATTTTTCTGTGTTTTGTTACTTTTGTAGATGTGCACAGATAGAAAGGGGCATTTGCGCCGTTGTGGGGAGGAACACAGCCGGCGTGTTTGCCTGTTTGTGATTGCCGTACGCTTTAAGATTGAAATATAATGACATTCACCACACACACCCACGAAGCTCAGAATCTGTCTGCCTGCGCCTCCATCAAAACCACCAAGATGGAGTTACACCACATGTGCCACAACTTCGATTCACTTTTAGCGGGTCTAAATTCTGGTCTACTTGCTGCTCTTCTGCATGCCGTACCAAGTGGCAATGCTTCTGTGCCAAATGAGTCCACTGGATTCTTGAAGAGTGATGCCAGTGTCACCAGTTTTATTGCCTGAACATAGTTTGCACATACTGTACAATTTATATCTCATAACACTTCTTTTGGGGAATGGGTGCTCCTTTCAGTTGGTGTCTACTTCTATTTAACAAGGGAATTGATTTATGGACAGAGGTGAGGACGATTCTTGAAAATGTCATCAATCCAAAGGGACCCTTTTCAAAGTCACTTCCTAATACCTGACTTGAGGAAACTGTTGGTGGCCCCATACAGTCCAAACTTTTTGTTGTTATTGTTATGTCTTTTCTCCAACGGAGAAAAGCGTGTGATCTTACTGCTGATTCAAAGTTCAATCTTGAGACAATTTTAGCAACTCTAAGGGATGGAATCTTAAAATTTGGAAACCACACATTGGCATATCATTTTGATGCTAAGTGGCTGGAACAAAATTCGACATTGTCTCAGTATACTGCATCATTAAACAGTTGAAAATATACGAATGAGTTTACATAGCTTGCATCCAGACATTTTTATTGAACAGCAACCTTAGCAGAGTGAAAAAAGGAGCACAGGAAGTCAATAACACAACAGTAGACTTGGTCATTTCTTTTTATCCATCATTCATGTAAAAATTCTGAATGTGCATATTTCAAATCGACAAAACAAACCAGGCAAGTACAGATGTGTTGAATAAATAACAATAAGAACAACAACACAACAATGACAACAATAAAAGCTTGAGTTCATTTTGTGTGTCTACACGCACAAACACACACACAAACACACACACACTCACACATATTATATAATTTCATATTTCACTGTATAAACCATAAATATAATATGCAGTCCAGACCAGGACTTCTCGGGCTGAGGTAGGGTGAGGGGCGGGATTGCCATGGGGCTGGAACGATGAGGTCCAGAAAGTGTGAGTGTGAGTGTGAGTGTGCGTGTGCATGTGTGTGTGTGTGTGTGTTTGTGTGTGTGTCTGTACGCTGGAAAAAGGAATACAGTATTGGCAATGAAGCTGTAGTGGTCGTCAGGGAGAACTGTGTGCTAGTTTCATAGCTTTGCGGGCAGAGCCCATCCTTCCTAATCAGTGTATGAGCCGCCCCGCCCAAGACTTCCTGCTGAGAACACACACACATGCGGCGTTGATGCGAATGAAGCGCCAGGCTGTCCGTTCCTTGTAGATAGTGAGGGCGCTTACGAATATGTGTGTGTTGGTGCAATAGGAGTTCCAGTGGCGACTGTCGATGCCGAGACAGCCGGCGGTGCCCGATTTGGAGCCCTGCTTGCCGCCTCGTCCCCCCACCCTTGCTCTGGAGCCCCTGTGCATTGGGGTTCGGCAGGTGGTCTCGTAGAAGAACTGCTTCTTCACAACGTTGTTGATTGTGACATTGGGCAACACGGTCACCTCATTCCCAGCGATGTCTGTGGCCTGGGTCATGTTGCCTACCCAGGTGTTAATGCTATCGCACACCGAGTACTCTCCTCTGTGCATGGTATGCGAGCCCGCTCTGCGCCTCACCCGTAGCCCCCTCACTCCTTCAGTGTCATAGCCTTCAGCTTCCAGGGCGTCATGCGAGGGTGTCACCTCGCTGAAGACAACGCGTGGCGAGGAACGATATCGTCTCTTGGAGAATAGCTTGGGGTCCACCACCGGGATGGAGGGGTCAGGCATGTGCGAGGCTCCTCGATGACGCCTCTTGGTCCTGTGATGACTGGTCCTGTGAAGTTCGGCGTGCTGGTCTCCAGCCACAGCCAGGGTATGTTGCTGCTGTCCAACTTGGTGATTGGCTATTGTCTGCTGTCCCGCTTTGCGGTTGGCTAGCCCGGCGCTTTGGGCCAGTCCACCTCCCATGTTCAGTACAGCCTGAACGCCGATCAAGAGGACCAGGACCAGTGGTGACGACCTCATGGGCACACGTCCTGAGAACAAAACAGAGTTCCAATTGTGGCTAAACATTCCTCAATTTATTTCAGTTTTAATCCAACACTCTTAAAACAGGTGGGAAAAAAACGTTAAACGTTTGGGCTTTTTTTTAGGACGAAAGAACCTTGAAAGTTGGGTCAAATTGATCCAAGTAATGGGTCAGTGTGTGGCTATATATATATATTAGAGCTGTCAGTTTAGCGCGTTTTTATTGGCATTAATTTAAATTTTAACGGGATTAATTTTTTTCTCGCGAGATTAACGCGGCACACGTCACAGCGGATGTTACGTTGCTCTATAAATACACCAGAAACAAAACAACAAGCGCGCTGCAGAAGTGCAGCCCATGTCTGTTTTGCCAGCCACAGCAGCGCGAGACACCGAAAACGGATACTTAAAGAGTTTATGAATGGAAAGTTTACTTTTAAAAAGTTGCCAGATTGCTCCACTGACAAGACCAAAGTTACCTGTATCATACAGGTATACGATGTATGCCACTGACGCGATTGTTACTTGTTTGGAACTATTGTGTGTGGAAGGTTACAGTGTTCCGTGTCCATATAAATAGAGCGGGTGGAGCTTCTCTGCATTCGTCTGAGGCGGTGACATGACAATGAAAGTTCATCGGTGCAGTGGTAGCGACCTAGCGAAAATAAAACGTCTCCAGTGTTGTCATCGAACCAAGTGTAGTCATCCGAAATGATGTCCACACAAAACCGTAGAGAGACTTCAGTGCAAAAAGGACCAACAGAATCAACATAGCCTGACTGCTGTGTTCAAAGCAAACTTGAGAAAAACAAAGTCTGCAACCATGGCTTTAATCCACTATAGGCTGACTACTAGTTTACCTTGGATGTGCACTTTATAATGTTATATTGCTCTGTTTTGATTCCATAAGAAGAGCTGTTAAAGCAGCTGTTGTGTGACAAAATTTTATTTACACTGTTGTTGATGGTCAGTAATATTGTGTGAGAGATTATGTATGAATAACTGCTCCAAGTGAAAAATGTTCATGTATAATTGAAAATCGAAATTGTTATTTCAGTAAATATTTGCATTTTGCATATAGAAAACTGATTCATGATTTCATATTGACGAGAGCATTAAAATGGGGGAAAAATAGGACAAAAAATATAAAAGGAAATTCAGAAATTATAAAAAATGTGTGAGCAATCACAATTAATTTTTTAGTGAATTTGAGTTAATTATGACAGTTGCATTTTTAATTAGATGAAATATTTTAATCGTTTGACAATTCTAATATATATATATATATATATATATAATTCCTCGTCTCACCCCCCCTCGGGTGGTGTCCGTCCCTCATTCAGCTCGGGTCCTCTACCAGAGGCCAGGAAGCTTGAGGGTTCTGCGCAGTATCCTTGCTGTTCCCAGCACTGCACATTTCTGGACTGAGATGTCCGATGTTGTTCCCGGGATCTGTTGCAACCACTCATCTAGTTTGGGGGTTACTGCCCCGAGTGCTCCGACCACCACAGGCACGACTGTCACCTTTACCTTCCAGGCTCTCTCCAGCTCCTCTCTGAGCCCTTGGTATTTCTCGAGTTTCTCGTGTTCCTTCTTTCTGATGTTTCCATCACTTGGGACCGCTACATCCACGACAACGGCTTTCCTCTGCCCTTTATCTATGATCACGATATCTGGTTGGTTCACCATTACCATCTTACCATCTTGTCAGTCTGGAATATATATATATATATATATATATATTCCAGACTGACATATACATATATATAGCCGGTGAAAGCCGGTGTAGTGGATGCAGCGGTCCCAAGTGATGGAAACATCAGAAAGAAGGAACACGAGAAACTCGAGAAATACCAAGGGCTCAGAGAGGAGCTGGAGAGAGCCTGGAAGGTAAAGGTGACAGTCGTGCCTGTGGTGGTCGGAGCACTCGGGGCAGTGACCCCCAAACTAGATGAGTGGTTGCAACAGATCCCGGGAACAACATCGGACATCTCAGTCCAGAAAAGCGCAGTGCTGGGAACAGCAAGGATACTGCGCAGAACCCTCAAGCTTCCTGGCCTCTGGTAGAGGACCCGAGGTGAATGAGGGACGGACACCACCCGAGGGGTGAGACAAGGATTTTTAAAAAAAAAAATTCTGTGCAATTTCTCAGCTAAATATGTGCATATTACCTCATTTAAATATGTGCAAATACCACTGGCACACCGAGACGCATTCTGTTTGGTATCTCAGTTTGTGACGCATTTCAGCATCTGCACATGCTTTGTGAATTAGATGTACTCTGTTCGCTCTGTTTTTATTGGTTAGTGCCACATACCCTAATCCTTTATTGAATTCGATCTTCAGTGTTGTCTAATATAGTATGTAGCTTAAAACTTGGCTCAGACAAAGAAATGCATAACGACTTTCTTGTTAGTCCATCACAGCAACCAACATTCATTTTCCCTCCAAAAGACACACCTGTGGAATGTGTCCAGTTAAAGTGGGAGCCCTCGGTGGACTCTAGAGCCAGACTCCAGTGCAGGCCGGGCCCCTTATGCCTGCCATCTGGACCCCCCTGAACCACAGCTTGGCAACACGCACACACTATAGAAGAAATGCAGGACACACATTTAGGATTAATTATTGAAATCTATTCATTAAAACACTTGAAACTGAACAAAATGTCTGGACACAATGATGTGTCTGAAATCACCCAACAAAATGAACATGGCAGATGAGTGAAAATTAGACATGTTTTTTCTACTCAAGAAAATACATTTATGAAGAAATGCACAGACTTGCAACATATGTGTGGACAAAAAAAAAATGCAGGTGATGTACAGTACTGACTTGTAATAGCTGGGTATGTCATCGGCATAAAAAAATGTTTTTATAGTTGGACAGTGACATCAATGCGTAAACTCTTTTCTCAGTATTGGAACATGACTTTTCGCCCCCTTCCCCCACAGAGCCTGATCTTACAGTGCCCCTTTCTGCATCCATACACTCACAATGTTTACCTCTCATGGTTTAAATTCGCCGCAGATTAGAATCCTTGATATCGCTGCGCTGTCGCCTCAGTAAAAGTCACAAATACACTCGCATTCATCACATTACATCATTCAAATTACAGTATGTGAACGAGCAGATGAACACATATAGGCCACATTCATACATTCATTCTGTCACACACAAAAACAACAAAAAATAGAAATCACGAAGCTGCTCAACCCTCCACCCGCCCCTCCAAAAAACAACAACAAATGTTGCAATGTGAATTTCAAAGAGGAAAAATAACACTCCGTATTATTGTACAGTTTATAAAATTGTACTTTTCTTTCCGGTGTGCACATCTTGGCCGTCAGGAGGAAGTATAAGAATTGCTGTGCATTAAGACGTCTGGACCTTTCTCAGGTCATCAGGGTAGCACTAATATCATACACCAGTCTTCCTCAACTGGCGGACCACGATCCACGACCGGACCGCCGACCTCCTCTGTCCGGACCTCCTCTGTCCGGACCCTCGGCAAATTGTATAAAATAATAAATTATATAGTGACTTTTACGTTATACATTTTATATTTTTGGACTATAATCTGCACATTACCGCGATCGCTTGTTAAAATTATCCGTTGTATTCTTTGCGTGCACTAACAGATGTATTGCAGAGGACCGCAGCAGCGCGACTTTGTGTGTATAATGTTTGACGATCTGGAGACCCTGGCTGAGCAGGGCATGTCGGCGATAACGACGCGCTGATTGGCTCCTCTGAACTTAAGGTGTGCCCATACATAAGCGTCAGCATATACAATGCGCTGATTGGCTCCTCTGAACTTAAGGTGTGCCCATACATAAGCGTCAGCACGCGTCTATCCCAATACACACGCATTCAAAATGGATGATTGTGTCAGGAAACAGTCGCATGCGCGACGCCACAGTGTGCTCACAGCTTCAGCCCAGGAGAGCCGCACACAGACAATTAGACAAGACGAATCGCGGGAGGTTTCGATTGTGTGCAGTTTTGCTCCGTCTATCCGGGGATCTTTGCAGCTGTTTAACAGCAGAACACCGCAACATGGTAAATGAACATCCCAATGGCGTCGTCAAATAATATTTGCATGCCTCAGACATTGCATTCACCTTTAGTGGAACAACAGCACTGCACATTCCTGTGGTCCCTTGTGTCAGTATTTAAAATGGTTCTTAACTCCTCTTCTGATATATTTTTCAGTGATTTCAGAGGGGATGTGAAAAGGGGAATTGTACAAATTAAAAGGATATTTTTGTTTTCATGTTTAGTATTTATTTTGGTAAAATGAGTATTTTGTTTTTGTTAAATTAAGGGAAAAAAAGACAACTAATGTTTGACAAAGTTAAAGTAAAAATGTCTTATTTCCCTAAAAGGGCTATTTCTATTATTAAGCAGGCACAACTTAACAAAATAAAAGAGTTCCTGTGCCTCAACACAATACCTCTCATTATTTGTTGTGTACAGGCAAAGTGAATAATTGTTATTTTCATGCACCCCATTATTGGTTGGTTGTGAGGAGTTTTGATTTGTATAAGCTTGGCTTGACCATACTAAATGGGCATATAGCCCTGCTCCCCATGACCGCCGTGCATGGGACCAGACCTTGGTCTTATTAAAAAAAAAAAAAAAGTGGACCTACAGCATTTCTAGTTGAGGACCACTGTAATATACTATACTAGTGGTTCTTCGCAGAGGATAAAAACTGTTTTCAGTTATATTATATCAATGGGCCATTCAAAGTGTTTCAGTTGGCCGTTCCTGTCAAAGGATGTTATCGTTTGTGTGGGGGATTTGAACAACGGTCCCCAACCCATCTCATCACTCAGCTGTATGGTAACATACTTTTGAGCTACCATTTATAGTTACAACGCAGTTACTGTAGTATTGCTGGTTGGTAGGTACTCCATGGTAAGGTATCATGTTCAGATGTAAAGGTTGGAAATGACAACTTATTTGTGATAAAATGCAAGAGCGCTAAACTTAGCTTAGCATAGTTTAAGACACATCTTTTGTCAGCATATTGCTAAGCAGACACGCAGTGTGAGTGTGAGCAGCCAGTGCGGTGCAGTGTCCCAATTTTGGGACAAATTCAGATGAAATTTTTTACTATTGAGTGACTGTAGTCATACTTTATAATTACATTAGTAAAGCCTGGTTCACATGGTAGGATAATCGGCCCGATTTCAGCCCCGAATATCCCCTCCCGACAATTTTCAAATATTAAATAATCTTATTAAGGCAGGTATTGTTTGAGGAACCACTGTTTTGGCTCCAACAAGCCTACACACACACACACACACACACACACACACACACACGCACACACACACACACACACAGATGGAGCAGGTCCAAGCAGGCAGTGGTTTGATTGATCCAGGGTGACGCGTTGCTCCCTCTGTAAAAAGTCCAGCGTGAGCCAGGAGACTCCTAATGTTAAAAATATGTGGCTTGTGTGGAGCCAGCACAAATGCTGCTGTGAGAGCAGTAGGGTCAATGCGGTTTGCAGAGCACGTCTGATTTACTGGATTAATTCCTCACTCCATCCTTGGACTGTCTCTGTGACCCTGCCACACATGACTTGTTAATGTGACATAATTTGTTATGTTTGTATTATTGTTAATAATCCATCTCATGTGTTCTGTAAAGTGCTTTATAGTCCAACTGCACAGGTTGCGTAAACACACTGTAAAGGGTGAACAGAGTTGAGTTGAGCAAAACAAACAAACTGTATCTGTTAGCACACATCCAAACACAAATTCGGGATATGCTCCTTCCTGAGGTTTTAGAATATTTCTTTAACTGGAGTTTGACTCTGCTCCCGATTGCTTACTGTTTGCTGAAACCCAATTTCACTCCAGAAAGAGTTTTCTTATTGCACTGTAAAAGGTAAAATTTTCATCCACAATTTGAGACTAGTCAATGAATCTGCAACAGAAAAAAACCTCCCAAACAAACACATACACACACCACACACACCACACACACACACACGCACACACACACAGAAAACACAACCTGCTCAAGGGAGTTTTTTTTCTAACATCGGATATGGCCATATATTCATATGGAACTGATAAAGCTGAGATCGAGTGTTGTGTGAGCATCTCCATGGGCAGCGGTCTCAAGAAAAACACAAAAAGGTTTTTTTTCGCTCACGTGCAATTCCAGTTATGACAAAGGGTCCCAAGGTTCATATGTGAAAACATCTCAAGCACACGATGCTTCACATTACATTACCGGATAATACAGTCCAGCATAAACAAAACACTTATCCAATATGGCTTTTATGAGTCATACCTTGTAAGGTCCTTAAATTGGACCCATAGGGGATGTTTATGACTTTGTGTCCCCACTCCGTCACTGTAAAATCAAGACCATTCCCTGTGAGTCACGTATCACTTTCAAATTCGACCAACAATGGACAGGTTCGTGCATCAAGATGATCGGATAACGGAAGATGATCTCAGGCAGGGATCCCCAACCTTTTTTGACCCGCGGTCCGGTTGAATGACATATTATATTTTCAGGAACCGGCCTTTAAGGTGTGGCGGATAAATATCACAAAATAATATGGTATGAGCTGCATGAAAATTGTGGTGTTTTCGAAAGATAATAATAAACCCGAATCTTGACACGACGAACGTCCAATCTGGCCGCAACACTCTGGTCGCTATGGTAATGTTTAAACGTGACTTCAAAATAAGATACAACGCAAATTCAAAGTGCATGAAAATTACGACTCACCACAATGCTGAATCAGTGAGAGCCCTGAGCTTGATTTTCTGCAACCAGGCGGTCCCATCTCGGGATAATAGGAGACAATGACACCTGAAGTGTGTGGTTTATGTCTAGTCTACTTCATAATTTTGTTTTGGTCGCCATCACTGCAGAACACCCCCCGCTTCACACAGTGCTGTTGTAGCGATCTCAGGGTATTCAGCCATAACTTTAATCCAGAACACCGGCAGAGTTGTTGTCTCGAACATACTTTTAAGTCATTTGCGATCTCCAGAATTTTTCTTTTTACTCATTTTGCGCAGATGGATGTGACAGAGAATTAATTCGGGTAATTTTTCAAAGTAAAACTTCTTTCGTGTTCCGAAATAAATAAAACGGAATTAATCAAAGTTATTTATTTTTTCTCTGCGGCCCAGTACCAAATGACCGGCGGACCGGTATTAGGTCCACGGACCGGCGGTTGGGGACCTCTGATCTAAGTCATGCTGCTGCTCGCTTATGACCTGGAAAAAAACAATCATTAGGGAACACGAGAGGAAGCAAATTCCTTCGCCCCAAGGCAGTGGAAGATGGCCTCAATTTGACACGTAGAGTTACCTGATGACACAATTTCAGTTCGTCTGTTGGTTCAACGATACTGCGCCCGCAAATCATCTGCTCAAGGGCGGAATGAAACCCATTGTCTGCCTGAGCGATGCTTGTGCATCTCTTTGCGTATGATGCTGTGGTCATCATGAGTTACAAAAGCACTGGCTAAAAGAAGCGTGTCAACGGCTTCCTCCGACAAACATGGCTCACGTCGGCAGGTGACGACAGCAGGCCCGGATAATCAGAAGGTGTGAAAGCGAGGTCGACAGCTGTGGTGATAGAGCGACCTAATGGAGAGGAAGCTAAGCGTTTTCACTGTATGTCTCTCATCAAATGAGGCCAGAGCACTTCCTCCTTCTGTCCTCCACTGGAAATTATTATTGAGAGGGATGACTGCCAGGTCAACATAACTGCTGTCAAATTTGTGATAGTAAATGTGTCTTTTGGTCAAGTGTATTGCACCAGTATTCCAAAGCTAAATATAACGGGCTAAATGCTAATGATATTCTGTACATTGAAAACAGAATGAATTCACCTCATTAGTGTAAACTGAAAATGTGCACCGTTTTGACAAGTCATCCCTTTGAAACTAAAATGACATTAATACAATGTCGTCATACACTTTCAATCACACTAACTGATGTCATGTAGCATCTGTTGTGTAAATGCAGAATTAGACACACTTATGCTTTTAATAAAGATATAATGCTTTTAATCATTATATACTCACATTTATAATCAAGAATGCTTAGTGCACTGTGTGGCAGTTTAGGAACGCAACCACCTTTTCGAGGATGTGGTTGGGATGAGATAAGTATTAAGACTAAACAGGAGCATGGTTGGACAGTGGATGGAGCCAACAACACCAGCTGCCACGTGATGTTTTTGTAACAATTGCACACATGTACATAATTTACACTCACATACACACACATAGTCAAACAAGTTCAGTGTGTCTTCAACAGCCTCCACCCTTTAGGTTGGACACACCTACAGTATGTAGTAGATTTCCCAATAAATGAGGGAGTGAAGGGGGAGATCATTAGGGTGCCGTGCAGAGAACTGAAACCTAACGCTTCTCCTCGTTTCCCTCCTGGTACCAGAATTGAGTCTCCTGTCTCCTCCTTGTGTTTTATGTCTAGATGTCAAATTGATGGACCTGACAGTTAATAAACTACACTGACAAATATCGTTCTCACGAAGGGATGACAGGAAGATTAAGATAAGCACATTACAGCCTCTGTCAGCTCGTAGGAGCAGCCTTCAAAATTAAGAGTATACAGCATTAGTTAATGCTGTATATTGAATATCTATAATATCGCTAGTGTTATTCAAACTTTTTCACAATGTAGTCTTGAGTTTGACTTTTGAGAACTGCACAATGCTCTCAAAAGTACATTACAATAGATAGTTTTTTTTCCAAATCAAGTTATCTTTGCTCAAGGACCACTCAACCCTTTTAAGTTTAACTTAAAATGTATACTTGTGATTTAAATTGCCCCGCTGAAAATGTTTCTAGACAAGGAAATACAATTTTTTGCAATACAAAATGTGAATTTAAGAAATAAAAATGTTGTTTTGATGACAGTATATGAAAAAGCATTTTATTGAATTAGTTTTCCTTTTACTGTGTTTCATACTATTTTTACATCTATCTTGAATGGCTTTTCCTCCAGCTAGTGGGCAAGACTCGACCTTCACTTCTAAGATCGCAAAAGGCGATTGTTGCTCCATTATGGCCTGTCACGAACGCTGTGGTGAAGGACCCCAAAAAGCAGGCAGGAGAGAGGAGCAGTGTGAACTTGACAATTTATATTAACAAAACACTGAGAAAAGTAAATCCAGAACAAAGACCTGAAAACAACAAGAACCCAAAGTAACAAACAAAAACCCATGGCAGTAACGCACAAACACTAACCGACAGAAGAAGTGACAGCAACACAAACAATGACCCGACCCTGAGTGGTTGGGCCGGGAGTCCTTTTAACAGAGAACCTACGAATGACATGATGACCAACAGGTGTGCCACTGTAGGAGGAGCCCTACAGAGCCACCTGCTGGTCCCAAACAGATCAACCATGACATGGCCGAATTGAAAACCAGTTTTCATTAGTCCCTGCAGATATATACTGTATGTTGAAAATATAAATGGATTTTTAAAATCATTTTGGGTTTGACAGAAGGCAACAATGTCATGAGTGCCATGGTATCTGTGGTTTTAATGTTTTCTCCTGTTTTCAATGTACTCATGATTATACGTTGTCTAATAAAATACATCCATGGTAGGTCTGCTGCTCATAAACACACACACACACATACACACACATACACACACACACATTGTACAAAACCTTAAGACGTCCGGAGTGAACGCTGGCGAATTTTTGGACGCCGCTACTCCCCGTGATTTTTTGATTTTTAAGTCAATTTTTTGATCTTTTAAAGTTGACATATTTTTGTCGACCTGCTTTTATGGTCACTGAGTGAACAACGATCAATCCACACTCGATTGGTCGAACTGTCATTGCCTGTCATCGAGTGTTGAGTTGCCGTCGAGTTGCGGCTAGCGGCTAACTTACCTGCTACCTGTCGCTGCTTCCTGACTTTATTATTCCAGTCCAGCTATGTCGATCAGCTGTGAGTGGCTTGCTTTCTGCTGGTTCGTCCTGTCTGTTCTCCACCACCCATTGGAAGCGCTTCACCAGTATGCTGCCACTGAGTTCAAACCCTATTTTAATCCACACGGTCCACCACCGCCTGCTCTGCTCCAACACCCGGACATCCTTTACGTGCCCCGGCGAAGGTGCACTCACCGGGGCTCACGTCGAAACTATCAATATGACAACTCCAGCTCCATCAGGTCGTTCTGGTCCACCGCTCGCCGCCCACGGAAGAACACCGGACGCCGTGCGGATGTCTCTGTGTTAACACGCGTCCCGAGGTCGGATAGCATCGCGGTCGCTTGCAGTTGCACTGCTGTCAACGTTGGCCTACTGAACATCCGTTCCCTTACGAGCAAGGGCCAGTTTGTCCACGACCTCCTGACAGACCCTGAGTTTGACATTCTGTGTCTGACTGAGACCTGGCAGCAACTAAATGATTATGGTACTCTTAATGAAGCTACTCAACCGGGCTTTGTTTATCACGCTGTGACTCGCACGACTGGGAGGGGAGGTGGCCTCGCGATGATTCTGCGCGAGAATTGGAAATTTTCACCCGTAAATGCGCCTTTTTTATCTTTTGAAGCTACAGTTATACAGTTCTCTGGATCAACTCCCACACTGATTGCCACTATTTACCGTCCACCAAAACCAAACAAGCATTTTATCACTGACATTACTACACTCCTCACTCATCTGTATACACTATCACCAAATGTGATTCTCTTAGGAGATTTTAATATACACATGGACAATATCAATAACTCACTCACCAAAGACCTTACCTCCTGTCTGGACAGTTTTGGTTTTCAACAGTTTGTCAACTTTCCCACACACAGTAAAGGACATATTCTGGACTTGATCTGCTGCATAGGATTATCACCAACAAACTGTAAAACCGATCTCCTCCCATACACAGATCATCTATTGCTTTCATTCAATGTTAACCTGTCCTTTGTCAAATCCAACCCACAACGCATTATACATTTCCGTAAAATCAAGGACATTAACCCGGACAATTTAGAATCACTTATCAACAACCTCCCCAGTACTGATTGTCTTTCTACAACAGATGAGTTTTTGACACACTACAATACAAACCTCTATAACATTCTCAATACCCTGGCCCCACTCAAAACCCGAACTGTCTCCTTCAACCAAACAGCACCCTGGTTTACCCCTACCCTCAGGCAACTTAAATCAAAAGGCCGTCAACTTGAAAGATTATACAGAAAAACTGGTCTCACTATTCATAAAGAAATGTACACTACCCACTTCCTCCATTACAAGGACTCAATATCCAAAGCCAAATCAATCTTCTACTCTGGTTTAATCAGTTCCAATGAAGGTAACCCCAGATCACTCTTTTCACTCATTTCTAAACTCACCAAACCTGCTGACACTCTTCCCTCACATCTCTATTCCACTGATTTTTGTAATACTCTGGCCTCATTTTTTACATCCAAAATCCAACTTATCCACCAGCAGCTCACCCCTTCATCTGCTCCCAACCCTCCTTCTCCATTCTCCCCGGTTCCTACACACCTGTTCTCTGCATTCACCTCCCCATCTGTCCACCAAATCTCCATCTTAATCCAGAAGTCCAAATCCTCTACTTGTCAACTTGACCCTCTCCCTACTGTTCTAGTCAAAGCTTCTATCCCGGCCCTCTCCCCTCTCATCACTAACATTATTCAAACTTCCCTCTCTACTGGCATTGTACCCTCCCATCTCAAAACTGCTGCTGTCACTCCCATACTGAAGAAACCTGGCTCTGATCCCTCCGACTTGAATAACTTTCGTCCCATATCAAACCTCCCGTTCATCTCCAAACTTCTAGAAAAAACAGTAGCTGCTCAACTTCACACCCATCTTTCCTCCAATAACCTCTACGAACAATTTCAATCTGGCTTCCGTCCCCTCCATAGTACCGAAACTGCCCTCCTCAAAATATGCAATGACCTTCTTCTCTCTGTCGACTCCGGTTCACTCGCCATCCTCCTCCTGCTTGACCTCAGTGCAGCCTTTGACACCATCTCTCACTCCATCCTCCTCGACAGACTCTCCTCCATTGGCATCACCAGCAACCCTCTCTCCTGGTTCCGCTCCTATCTTTCTGACCGCACCCAGTTTATCCAGCTCAAATGTTTTAGAGCTCACCCCTTTCCCCTCACTTCAGGTGTTCCTCGGGGTTCTGCCCTTGGCCCCTTGCTGTTTCTAATCTATCTTCTCCCCCTTGGTAATATCTTCAGGAAACATCACATTCACTTTCACTGCTACGCGGATGACACCCAGCTCTACATCTCTACCAAACCTAATACCATACTCCCACCATCTTCCCTAACCAACTGCCTGCAGGAATTAAAATCTTGGTTCACCTCAAACTTCCTCAAATTGAATAGCAATAAAACTGAACTCCTCCTCATTGGCACCAAATCCACCCTAAACAAAATAAACAATTTCTCCATTCCCTTTGACAGCTCTTCCATCTCCCCCTCTCCTCAGGTCAAGAGTCTGGGTGTCATCCTTGATAGCACCCTCTCCTTCACCTCACATATCAACCACATCACTCGTTCTGCATATTATCATTTTAGAAACATCCACCGGCTCCGCTCTTCTCTCACTCCTCAGTCCACTGCTATACTTGTTCATACCCTCGTCACCTCGCGACTCGATTACTGCAATTCCCTCCTGCTCGGTTTCCCTCAAAAAACCCTCCATAAGCTTCAGCTGGTCCAAAATTCAGCCGCCCGCATTATCACACTCACACCATACATAAACCATATTACACCTGTCCTCCAACATCTCCACTGGCTCCCCATTTTACACCGCATTCAATATAAAATCCTGCTCCTCACATTCAAATCCATCCATAACCTAGCCCCTCCATACCTATCTGACCTCATCCATATTCCTACACCTGTCCGCTCTCTTCGTTCTTCCTCCTCTCTCCTCCTCTCTGTCCCCCCTGCTCGCCTCGTCACCATGGGAAACAGAGCCTTCAGTCGCTCTGCTCCCCAGCTCTGGAACACACTCCATCTCGCTGAGCTTCGTAATACGGACTCATTAACACATTTCAAATCCAGCCTCAAAACACATCTGTTTAGACAAGCCTACTCACTCGGACCATAAAGCCATTATTTTTATTTATTTATTTTTTTGTTGTATTTTTTCTTATTTTATTTGATGCTGTTTTTAACATTGTGTTTGTGATTTTAACTGCTTGTTGTAAGGTGTCCTTGAGTTTCTAGAAAGGCGCCCACAAATAAAATGTATTATTATTATTATAAAACAATTTAACTTTCATAATCCTTTCAAAAACCAGACACACAAGTCCATCAGATATAATAAAATAAGAGATTATAGTGTTAAATTTCCAAATCAAAATCCATCCGCCTCCTGACACAACAAAGCTGTTGTTAACATTTCTTTAAAAATCACTTATCACAGCAAACTTTGGTGTTCCTGCCAACTAGTGCCTTAATAAAAAAATGAGCATAGGGATCAATTGTGTGTATTACTATTGTACTATGGTATTATTTTAGAATCTCACCAAATGAAATATGCCGGCGGCATGGAGAACTAGTGATGAGCCTAGCTACCTCACAGTTCTAAGTTTGGGCTTTCAAATCCCAGCTTGAGGTAATTTTCTCCAGGTACTCCGGCTTCCGCCTGCAGTCCAAAATCAACACTGATGAATTGAAAATTGTAAATAGTCCTTTGGTGTGAAAGTGCCCTGCAGTTAGCTGGCACCCACTAAGTCTAGGAAGTCCCCTGCCTCTGCCAGCTGGGAGAGGCTCTGGCACACTGCTTTGACCCCCTCAGTTGCCAGGCCAGATAATTTACTTTTGGGGACTGCATTTTCCACACTATAAGGCACACCTAAAAGCATTCGATTTGCTCAATAGCCGACAGTGTGCCATATAATCCGATGCACCTTATATCTGGATCAATATTCAGATTTCTTGGACGTAGTATTTTAAATTTTCTGTAAAGTGCTTTATTACAGCTGCAGCAGTTGTGAAAGCTTGATATAAATAAAGCTGTATTGTGTTGTATTGTAGTCCTTTAGCGTAGCTCCATGTAGTGGATGCATAATGCAACCACAGTCACTATTGTACCTTCTATTCTATACGCCTTATAATGTGGTGCATCCTATATATGAAAACAGTTTTAAAATAGGCCATTCATTGAAGGTGTGCTGTATACTCCGAAGCACCTTATAGTACGGAAAATATGGTTTTTCAAGATTTTTCTGTGAATTTTTTTCTCACGTTTCAACCCATTGTCCGTGGCAAACACAAAATGACTTTTTATCACCGTTTTCTGAAGAATTTGGGGGATTTGTAAAAAATCTTTTATTTTTTGGGGTTGGTGAGGGAAATTAATCAAAGGGCCATTCAATCTGCAGACCAAAACGGCCACCAGTTGCCCAGGGTGCATGAAAAATTAAAAGATGAGGGGTGGGGGCGGGGGCAAGAGATGAGTGGTCTGAAAAACAAACAACATAAATCACAGCTTCATATATTTTATTATTATTATTTATATTATATCAATGGAAAAATGTTTTGACTGTATATTTGTAGCTGGTGTTGCCAATGTTTTAGCTTTTTTCATCCAACGTAAAATTGGATGAAGATAATTGATAGTGTGTTTCCAATTATTTTTTTTTATTTGATTTTTTTTATTTTTATTTTTGCTAAACCCCTGAGATAGCCTTGGCCACCCCATGGCGCTGAACCAAGGATAAACGTCTCAGTAAATGCATTTCATGTTTTCATAATAATGATATTAATCTATGAATCTGCACAATGTCTCCTCTTTAATGCCACACAGCTACAGTATAGGCAAAAAGTTTTAGAACATTATTTAGCAACATGATGGTGTTATTAAGAGGTGGATTCGGTGAAATAGCCACTGACGGCATTGAAATGCAGTGTAATTTTTGTCACGTAGCAAGGTGGTGGTGGACCCCAAAAAGCAGGCAGGAGGGAGGAGCAGGGTGTATTTGAAGAAGTGTATTGATAAAACACAGAAAACTAAATCCAAAACAAAGTCATGAAAACAAAATGAATCCAAAGTAACAAACAAACACCATGGCAGAAACTAAAAATTCTCAATAACAAAAACATGACCAAAACATGACTGAAGCTAAAACATAACAATGAACTAAACATGACTGAAACAAACATGACAGAAGCCAACAGCAAACAATGACCCGACACGAGTGTTCGGGCTGGGAGTCCTTTTAAAGCCGCTAATTATCTAACGACCAACAGGTGTGCAGCTGCAGGGAAAAGCCCCACAGTGCCACCTGTTGGTCACAAACCAAAACATGACAAATTTCAAATTTTGACATGATGTTTTTTGCTTTTTGTTGTTGTTGTTTTGACGAACACAAAGGGCTGCTAGGTTACTGTATTTTAATATTGGTCACAAAGAGAGCTAAGTATTTTCTCAGGTGGTACAGCACATCTGAATAAAATTGCAGTCGTGTATTATTTGACAGCTGTCTCTCCACAACTCATATTTACTTCCAACTGCTGTAACTATTTTAATGCTCTGGACAGGTTTTATATCTTCCCCTCGGCTAGGCCAAGGAAACCGAGCCTCAAAAAATTTTTTTTTTTTTTTTTTTAGATTGATGGATGAATGAATGACCGTACCATAATGTCATATGGATTTTCCTGACTGTGGGAATTGATTAACTTTTGCAAACAAGTGGAATAGCAATCTTTCTTACATACACAACAAATGTCTCCGTTTGAATTTATCGCACTCTAAGAGCAGTGACACATTAATGAAAGTGATCCCTGACATGTTGACTTAAGATGTTGTTACAGGCAACTCATTTTATATCCCCATAATAAACTTGACTTCTGTTTTGGCACACGGTGAGAATCGAGCCATGACAGCTTACTCTGGCACAAATGCAAAACCACATTTAAAGCACCACGACCATGCTAATGATGAGGCCTTCGATGTTCTATCTTCACTAGCGAGAGCCAAGCCCATTTCTCTTCCTGATGACTCTCCCAGCACTTGTCCGGCATATGTGGGAGGCCTCATAGCTCGGATGAGCACAATGCCTTAACATGTTTTCCAGAGTGTTTTCTTCTTATGACCTTGACGTTGAACAATCCGCACAAGACAAGTGTTAAATCTTTTGGCAAGGCTCTACTAATGACTCCCATTTGCTGCTGAAAATCCAACATGTCTGAGCAAAGGTCGACATCTCTGTGTGACCCAGAGAATATGAAGACAAGGGCGGGAAGGAGGCAGAGGAGAAAGTCGGAAGTATCAAGGGATGGGGAGAGGCAAAAACAACAGAGGGGGGCCACCAAACAAATAAAGGAACATTTGAGAACAAAGACATTGGGTGGGGAGGAGTTCTCGCACTCAGGGACACGTGGAGCTTCATCGAGTTTAACAAGAAAATCTTTGTTCCACCTGTCAGCAAAGCATACTCCACCAAAGCTGTTCCAGCACATGTTGCATATTTACTGTAAGGGAATCCTGCAAAGAAAACCATGCACTCTGTATGAGCAACAGATAACTGGTGTGGTTCATCTTACATCAAACAAATGCCAGATTTTAGCTAATCATCACTGACTAATGAGTCAGTTTTTTTTAATTAACTTTTTTTCTCTTTACTAATTCAGATTTTGGTGCTCGACTGGTTAGCGCGTTAACCACACAGTATAGAGGTACCAGGTTCGATTCCAGCTTGGGCCTTCCTGTGTGCGGTTTGCTTGTTCTCCCCATGCCTGCGTGGGTTTTCTCCGGGTTTCCTCCCACATTCCAAAAACATGCATGAAAGGCGAATTGAACACTTAAAATTGTCCCTAGGTGTGAACGTATGTGCAGATGGTTGTTCGTCTCTGTGTGCCCTGCGATTGGCTGGCAACCAGTTCAGGGTGTCCCCCGCCTACTGCCCAAAGACGGCTGGGATAGGCTCCAGCACGCCCCGCGACCCCGGATGGATGGATGAATGATTCAGATTTGCAAAGCTTTGAATTGGCCTGCCAGAATTTGAACAGTGAGCGCAATAATGTGGAGAGAGATTGTGAGATTTGGCCCACAGGTGGAAACGTAGGCTTCCCTGGTGCTTAGCTTGCATTGAACTTCGTACACACATGACTGGTATGCAAAAGTGTGTTGTCGGACTTGAACTGGAACGCAATATCTAATTTCCAGTGCTCGTGCGCACCAGCACACAGCTTACGTGCACTCCGGTTTGAACCCTTTATTTATCCATTCTATCCATCCATCCATGAATTGAACCACTTACTCTGACGAAGGTCGCGGGCGTGCTGGAGCTTATCCCAGCCGTCTTCCGGTATGAGGCAGCGTACACCATGAACTGGCTGCAAGCCAATCGCAGGGCACACATTGACTAACAATCATTGACACTCACAGTAACACTTCAGGGCAATTGAGAGCGTTCCATTAACCTACCATGCATGTTTTTGGAAAGTGGGAGGAACCTGGAGTACCCAGAGAAAACCCACGCAAGCACGGGGAGAACAAGCAAACCCCACACAGGAAGGCCTGAGCTGGACGGAGAGAAAACCCACACAGGCACGGGGAGAACATGTAAACGGCAAGCAGGAAGGCCGGGGACGGTTTTGAACCCCGGACCTCTGCAATGTGAGGCGGACGTGATAACGTTTCCCCCATGCTTGTACTATACTGCCCCCAGCTGGCTAATGTGCATACACCAGAAGGAAAAGCACCATGTTCATTGAAGTAAAGACAAAATTGTAGCAAAATTGGTTTGATTCTTCACATTCTGTTTAATTATGTGACTACTTCATGTTTTGACAGTGTTAATCAGTCTCATGATAAAAATGCATGACCATTTTTTGGGGGGGGGGCTGTAATGGATTAAGGGCCTTTCTCTTTATTTCGCTGGGAGAAATGATGAAGGGTGTGCGCGTTTTGGGTTTCACGCGTGGTTAAGGAACAAATTAAAACTTGTATCACAAGGCACCGCTGCACTGTGTATTCATGTTTGAGAAGCTCAACTTGGCTTAGCATCATTTTTTTCTGTATATGAATGTTCCACATATTTGCTGTCATTCATTTGGATGATTTATTTTTGACTGACTGTGACTTGTCTTTAGCATAACCCTCCGCTATATACAGTAACCAGGTGAAAGAGGCTTGCCTCGGGGAAATTCAGGAGGTTGCTTTAGAAAAGCAACATATGCAGCCTTTAAAGCACAGGGCCTCATTTATTCAAATTAAGCTTTACATGACATTTTTGATAGGAACACAAAATAAAGTAAGCGCCAGCGAAGACTACTACAGTAATCCCATACTACAGGCATGTCCAGCTCCGGGCCTGGAGGGCCACTGTCCTGCCCCTTTTCCATCTCTCCCGGCTGCAACACACCTGATTCAGATGAGCAGCTCATCAGCCAGCTCTGAGGCAGCATTAGAATGATCCTGATTATTTGAATCAGGTGTGTTGCTCCTGGGAGAGCTAGAAAACAGGCAGGACAGCGGCCCTTGAGGACCGACTTTGGACACCCCTGACATACTACCTTCTACCTTTAGGTCCCATTGCACTCATTTTTCCATGATGCGTGACTTACGCTGTGCTCAGGATTAGGTGTGCTATGCGTCAGACATTAGGGTATGCATGCGTGCTTTTGAATATTCCCTACTTTACTGAGGGGTTGAATGCACTGAGCAGTTAAAAATGAATTGCCACTGTCTGGAGCCACTGAGGAGATGCAACACCAAATGTTTACATTTTTAAGAAATAAGTGTCCACACGCTTTAAAATCTTGTACAGTAACAAATCAGGTTTAGTGCTCAGCAATGCTCTTTATATACCATCAATGTAATGCTCTATGAGACATGTAGTGGAATACAATGATAAATAGGGGACTGTTTATATAGTGGGATGAAAAACCTCAGTCAAAGACTAAACAGAAACCTTTGCTTTGCCTGTCACAAGTTTTTGTGTGCGTGTGTGCGTGTGCGTGTGTGTGTGTGTTAATCAGTATGTTTTTTTTTCTCTTCAATTGGTTCCCTGAAAAGAAGTATAAATTAAATTGAAGGATAGTTATTACATTTCCTTGTGTTACCCTCTCCATGGATGTGAAATATATCTTGACACTGGCATTGATTAGGAAAAAAATGTGTCTGTAGTTGCCTTGGTGACATAAGTCATGTTGCTGTTTGGAGTTATGTACACAAATCTATCTGTCAGTGTTCAATATTGTTTCTAACAATGATGAGTTTTGTTATGATGACAACAGTTTTAGGGCATTGAGAATTTTGCTCGACACACTGAAATGAAGGTCGGGCCCAACTGCTGACCGGCAACTGTGATGAGTCACGTTTGATTAGGTGTTCATATCCCGCTCGTGTTTTGTGTGTTACCTTGTTGTGTGCTGATCATTACAGCTTTCGTTATTTCGGAATTTGTCACTCGATCGGTAACATCATTGATTGGATCCACAAAATAAGACATGACGGCACACAATCTCGTTCACTCCAGGGACGTCCTGTGCTGTCATCGTTAATAATACAAGGTTTCTCAAGCACACAATATATAGTCCGATTTTTTTCTTTTCAAATTTATTTACAATATTTTACATTATTTATGGGGTTTGTGTGGGTGGGAGTGTTGGGAGGGGTGTCAGAATCTGGATCGCAAATGTTTGAAATGTTTCTCATTTTGGACAACATGAGATTAAAATAAAACACATTTTCATCACAAATGCAAGATGGAACCCAAAATGTACTATTCGAGAGCTCAAATGTAAATACATGTTCTGAAATGTTGGTATTGGTGCATCATTGTCAGTTTGTATTTACAACAATAACTTTATTGTAAATTACACTGAGCAATTTTAGGAGAGTCAAAACACATTCATTTCTTTTGGCTTCCTTGAACTCCAGATTGTTCTATAGCGACCACCATTACTTGACTTTAATAATTAAAGGACACACACACACACACACACACACGAAAACTGATCTCATGCGCAGACCACCTTGTCATGACTCTACACTTGTCAACTGCGTTTTCCTCACTCCCGCTGTCTTTTTCTCGGACTTCAGTCTCACTCTGCCTCCTGAAGAGCTAACCAGGCCATTTTCGATTCTGTGTGGTCTCCACATCGTTCTGTCATCTCTCCCCGCCTGCGTCCACGCCGCTGCCTCGTAATCTCCCACACCCCCAACAGTACGTCCCCTTCGAGCTGATGCCAACCACCTGTCTGCGTGGGACCTCCCAGGCCCGCACTCCATCTGTTAGCAGCAAGCCATGTTGGCCGTGTGAGCGGATCTACAGCTAAAAGACATAAAGCTCCCCAGTAGGACCTGCAGCTAAGGCGCAGATGGTTTAATATTTACTGATGCGAGTGCGGGCGTCACCATGGATACATCCGACAACTATGGCTTCCTCTACAAAACTCATGAAAGCAAAGAGAGGCAGAGAAACACTTCCTTCCTTCATTCCTTCCGTAAAACAGGACTCTTTACTAATTTGCAGTTGTGTAGGAGTCCATTTATGAGTCATTGTCTCACGTAGTGTGCATTCCATGTTGACATAATCCGAATAAGTGCATAATAAGCGGCTTCGCTTGTAGACTTGGGGCGAAGGAGTGTTCATGTGTTTGATGCGTATCCAACTTAAACATACATATGCTTACGTCCACATTTGTCAGACTCGAACAGACAAAGATCCTTCGGAATCAGGTTCTTCTGACTACAATGAATCACGTAGTATGTAAATAATCTGTCAAATACAATTTCGTAGGAAGGGAAAATGTTAGGTGTGTTGTACACATGACAAATAAAGCGCATTTACCTTTAATATTAGGTCATTTCAGGTGTAAAGGAGAACACACATGGAAAAAAAACCCCACTCGGTAGCAGCAAGTTTGTGTCATGTTCCAACAAGTAATAGGTGATTCGGAATGAAAGTGAGGCTGTGTTAATACAACTTCAGAGAAAAAATTGAGAACAAAACTGCGGCACTAAACCAACACGTTAACACCACAACAGTATTATTATTATTACTGGAAAAAAAACCCAGCCTGCTAATTTCCACATCGGCACTGTACGTCCACGTTGCCTTCATGCATGCGCACTCAGCAGGCCCGTCTGCACAGTTCGTTGCAGAGGACACGCATGGAAATGGAAACATGCACAAACAGGAGAATGTGTCTCTTTTGACGAAGCACCTGTCAAAACTGTCAGTTGCGTCGAAGGCAAAGACATGCACTGACACTACTGGTTTTGTATGATTATATTAATGCAGGTTCCAAACAGTGCGGAATGAAAGACAGGTGGAAATGGGGTGATTCTGTTCTGTTGTGTTTACATGTGCTGCTTGTTCTGTTTGTGAACTTATTACGTTTACAATTTGGACTTTGAATGTTTGTTCGGTCCATGCCGCTAGTTTGTGCATTCGGTTTTACTTGTGCCTCGTTTCGTTGCTCCCCGCGCCTAAACCAATCAGCATCTTCCCGCCCTTCAGGTTCTTCTCATCTGTGCATCATTATTTCAGTTAATCTGAGTCTATTTAGCTCTCTGGCTTTTGGGGTTTATCAGTTCATTGTGTATGTACAGTTCGAGCCAGATGGTTTTTGTTGCTGCACGGTCCCCAGATTGTTCTGTTTTTCTTGTTGGCATGCTTTCTTGGTTCCAACATGACATCTGCATCACCATGGATGTGTTTGGATTCAATTGTAGAGTGCTGTTTGTATGTGTAGTTAGAATAGGTCCCCTATATTGGGCTTTCAATATATCACGTAATGAACATTCAATGTGGGACATGGTCTTAAAAAATAGTGAACCTTGGGTGGTCACAAAACAAACAACCCCCCCCCCCCCGCCCCCCCACACTCCCAATACAATAGGCTATATTCCATGGTGCATTTGCACCCATACAAAAAAAGGAAAAATATACAACATGAATTTGAACCATTTGTAATACTCATTGTCACCGATAGACTCCATCGTCGGGATACTTTCAATGGCCTGAAAGGTAAAACCAAGCACGTATTCGCACAGAACCCGCCAATGATACACCCTGATTCCCTCGTCATTAAAGAGGCCAGGCCCTGCCTTTTAAAGTCACGCTCCTGCAGTCACGATCACACGTACAACACTAGAGAACCTGGGGATGGCTATGCAAATGGCAAAAGAAAGGGCAGACAGACATACGAATGTTAAGAAAGTGCTTTGTTTGAATTGGATTTTGTAAAATACATATGATATAAGATTGTCATTGGATTAATTGTTCAATATTCCGGAAGGAATGTTTACAAAGGAGGCGATGACAAGGGCGATCACGTACAATACATGTCGGATGATGTCACATGTCTCATTGGCGATCCTTTGCCACATGCTTCCCAATCCTGAGCAATCCAGATCTCACTTTTTTTTCCTCCACCGACAGCTATCGTAACCCTGAGGTCAGACTATGACCTTTGACCTCTCTACTGAGCCCACACCCAACCCCTCACTTTACACCAGATGCTCTGAGCCCACTGACATTTTAGTTTATTTTTTAGTTTAATGGATATCAATGCACATTTTTCAGGACAGTCAAATAAACAAACGAGCAATAGTAAACATCCATCCATTTTCCGAACCGCTTGATCCTCACTAGGGTCGCAGGGGGGGGTGGAGCCTATCCCAGCCATCTCCGGGCAGTAGGCGGGGGACACCCTGAATCAGTTGCCAGCCAATCGCAGGGCACACAGAGACGAACAACCATCCACACCCACACTCACACCTAGGGACAATTTAGAGCGTCCAATCAGCCTGCCATGCATGTTTTTGGAATGTGGGAGGAAACCGGAGCACCCGGAGAAAACCCACGCAGGCCCGGGGAGAACATGCAAACTCCACACAGGGAGGCCGGAGCTGGAATCAAACCCGGTACCTCTGCACTGTGAAGCCGACGTGCTAACCACTGGACTACCGGGCCGCCCTCAATAGTAAACAATATAAGTATAAGTCATCCCTCCACTTTCCCTAGCACCCATCCCCACTTGGCTAACATGTGAGCGGGACCCCATGCCAGCCAACTGCAGGACTCAGAGAGACAAACACGCTTTCGAACTGACATTCACAGCCAAGGACAAGCGAGAGTCTTTTTTAACGAATCAACACAACAGCATAATCAACTCAGGATAACCTGCTTGAATGGGGACCAGCTGTTGCTCCAATGGCATAAATGACATCGTGTTTTATGGAAAATGAACTTTTGCATGCAATTCATTCTAATGGAACCATTAGTCAAGTTTTTTTTAATGGCCTATGTGTTGAAAGGGTACTAAAGTGGCACACAAAAACATGGAATTTACTTTTGAGGTTTGAATCCACTGCCTGATTTTTGATGAACACTTGGACCTTTACCCTACAGTTTTTTCAGACACAAAATGACAATCAGGATCATCTTTCTTGGCCGAGTAAGTTTGAAACTTGTCTCCAGTAATTTGAACCACTCTGGAATACCAGCAAACAAGAAACTGGAACAAAATGAACATTTTTGATACACAGAGTCATCACTCAATGTGAAGCGACCAGCAGTGTAGACATAATACCCCAACAATTGACCGTGACTTTTAATGTTGGTTGGTATTATTTATGGTGGTACATGGAGAGCCAAGTATTTTTTTCAAGGTGGTACTTTGTGTAAAAAGTAACAAATAAATACATCTGTACACTAATGAATTGTTTGTAAAGGTTTTTGTTGTCTTACAAAAATGCTCATTGGAATGCATGAACGTGCCTCAGACGGAATCGTTCCTTCAGAAAGCTTGAGGCAATTAACGCACGAGATGTTGTTTTGGTAGCCAGCGCTGCTGTTAAGGAAACATTGAGGGCACAGTGTCTGGTTGAAAGCAACGCGGCGCAAAAAAAAATAACACAGCGGTTGAAGTTGTCAACACTCTTGAAACTTCACGCTGACACTTTAGCAAGTTGGGGTCGTTTATTTGAACGCATCCTGAAGTTTGTCAAACTGGGCTGAGCTGGAAAGTCGAAGCACCTAGAAGACGATTCAAAATGAAAATGACATCGCTGGCTTTCAATACTGTCGTTTGATGTCAAACGCTTTTGAAGAGTGGAGAATGAGAGGATAATGTCATCTGTTTAATTCAAAGTCATTAAGTGATCAAGTGAGGAAAAGTAATCAGACAACACTTTATGATGGGAATTTCCGCTGCCAACTGGCACTGCCCCAGATGTCAAACTGGCTGGTGGCACTGTTTGATCAAAAGGCCCTCATGTGACGATTGTTTATGGAACGCATTTGCCATTTGCTGGACTGCTTCATGCATGCAAAATTGCAGTTAAGTTCACTGTTCTAAATCGGCTTGACTACCTGTGTGGCCATAAGTGTTTTACATTCCAGACACTTTTAAAGCATAATTACGACGTCAACCAAATTGACCAAAATACATTTTTATGAGCTTGAGTTTTCATTATTTTAAGTTAGATGTAAAAACTTCGGACTTTTTACAATAACGCAGAAACGTTTTTTCTTATTAATTGGAGTTTATATTCCATGGATAATACAGCTACTTTTTTGTTGCTCATTTATTTGTTGGAATGTGTAAGTGTAGCTTTCAGAGTTTGCTTGAGGTTGTCTCTGGGCCTGAGGTGAAATAGCCACACTTCATCTGAGAGTCCAGGAGTGTTATCCCAGTTTGTCTCCTGCCCAGGTGTCCTGTACTGTCTGACTGCTCACACCGTTCCATCCTCATCTTTTATTTTTGCTGTGCGTAATCTGACTGCAGGTTTGTGTGCATGAGTGATCACTGTGCACTGGAAAAAAATGAAAGCTGAATTTACTGAATTTTATGTCGTCAAGTTTAGCGACGCAAAATAAAGTCATCCAAAGCCAGATGTTTTTTTTTAATTAAAATAAACTATACATCTACTTAAATCAAATGTATCAGATTCTGATTATCTTTTTTTGTGTAGCCACAAGACGAAATTCTTCAGTGTGGCCATGACTTGCAAATCTTAAAAAAAAAAAAAAAAACTTACACAGAATGGACCCAGAGTAAAATTTTTCCATCCCTCATCCAGTTCAGGATCACCAACATTTGAATCACCTTAGCAAACAACTACAGTCAATACTGCGATTTACCCGTTGTGCGTCACACATTGCAGACTCATATAATAAGTGCGAGTCAATTAAAAATAAAAAATAAAGTGCATAAGGTATCGGGAATGTCCACAGTTTGGAGTCAAAGCAGCTAAAGTACCATTTGCAAATTAAAAGTGTCTTAAGTTATGCAACTGCATGTCTACGGTCAAGTAAATAATGTTCGCAAATATAATATAGCCAAGTGCTTAGGACATGGCGAATAGAAACACAGCTGCTTGTGCACTTTAGTTCACTGTATTCAGCAAACGCTAACAAAATACAGTAAACACAAGCACATTCTTCCATGACCTGCTGATGGCCTCAACTCACCGGAGTAGCTCACATTTAGCCACTTAACAGCCAGGCAATTCTACCTAAACATTTGCTGAATTTCACCTTTAAAGACAGACGCAGGTCCGGCGTCACAGATACTATCGTGTGAAACATGAGTCTTGTCCATCACGTGCATATATTGTGTATGGAGCTTTTAAAAAAAACATAGCTACACAAATAATAAAATACACATTTTAGCCACTACTTTGCGATTTCCATTGTTGTGGGCATGGTAAATTCACCTTGAAAGTGATCTTTTAAAAGATAGGAAAACTCAAAGATCGGTGGTGTCTGGAGACAGATTGGAAGATTTTCTCTCTTTACACGACCCTCCCACCGCCTCACATGCAAGCACAGGGAAAACTCTAATTCAACTTCAAAGGAAACCTGAGCTGGTCATGAATAATCAGACTACCTGTATTTGTCTGCAGTGGAAAACTGTCCATCTGCTTTCCATGCACACATCAGGGCGTGTTTGTATTTACTGCAGTTGAGGACTGAATAATGGACTGACAGTGATCATACAAACAACCCAATCGATGAATATTGCTGAAAAATTAAGCTGTTTGACTTGTAATATACAAAATAAGTTTTGAGAAGGTCTTAGCCCTGCGACTTGCCAACTTAGTGGGCTAGTGACAACTTGCAAAAATAAGCGCAGAGAGATACGTCCTTTTAAAAGCAGATTGTGAGTTTTGGCTAACCTACTCATTTTATGTTTACATGAATCTTTTTTTCTTTCTTTTTGTTATTATACACCACTCAATCAAGGAATTCACACTCTGCTATATGTTTTTGTTTCATGTCCCACAAAGAAGCAGACCTTCGGTCACTAGACTATCAGCCAAGTGAGCCACAGCCACCGGGTTATTTCGAAGGGTTTAAAGTCAGGGCTTGTAAATTCTTCTGCACCAAACTCATTCAACTAACTTGACACAGGACTTCGACAAAATGCTCCCACAAATATGGAAATCTAAAATATGATCAAGTGATGCAAAACTGTAACATGTAGCATTAATGGCTGACTTATGGGGGGATGACAGTGTGGGCTATTGTTGTCATTATACTTTATATGTGCAATAGTATCAGACAGTTTAAACCAGTGGTCACCAAACTACGGCCCGTGGGCCGGATCCGGCCCGCCTCCACATTTGGCCCGGCCCCCCTGAACAATACCAGAGAGTCTTTGATTTATTTTTCATCTATGTATATTTGTATTTTATCATAAAATTTGGCTTTTGCAATAAAATATTCCTTAGTTATGGACTATTTTCATGATTAACTATTAGCTAGTAACAATTTCATAAAGACATACAGTATAACGTGACATTTGTTCCATCCGTGCCGTTATCTGGCAACCCCAGAAAAAAAAAAACCAAAACCCGTCCCTCTCAAAGAGAACGTAATCATGGCGAAAAGCTGAGGTAAGCGTATAAAAATTATTCAGAATACAGGGAATTTAACCCAAAATGGAGAAACGATTTTTTTTTTCAATCCAAAGAAAAGATTGTCTGTCTCATCTGTTGGTGGCGGTATTCAAAGAATACAATCTGCGGAGACACTATGAATCCCATCACAACAACAAGTACGATTTTTTGCATGGGCAAATGAGAGCAGACAAACTGTCAACGCTAAAAAGAGGAACGTTAGCTCAGCAAAATACATTTGTACGCCAAGCTCAGCTGAACCAGCCATCTGTTCGGGCTAGCTTTCGGTTTGCTCAACTGATAGAAAGCAGCGGTAAGGAGAGTTTGTCAAGAAATGCATGAATGCTGTCGCGGAGGTGGTGTGTCCCGAGAAGAAAGACGTCTTTAATACTGCGAGTGTATCAAAAAAAGTTATTTGATTTCGTGTGGGTTTCTGGGAAACAATACATTTTTACGTCTAGGTACTCTTGCAGTCACACTTTTGCTGTTACAAACTGACCCCGGCCCCCCCATCAGAGAAGCGAAAAGTTATGTGGCCCTCACAGGAAAAAGTTTGGGGACCACTGGTTTATCATCAGCACACACACACACACACACACACACACACACACACACACACACACACACACACACACACACACACACACACACACACACACACACACACACACACACACACAACACACAATAAGAATAATCTCCATCTTGAAAAAGAGTTTTCATGATACGAGCCATCATTCAACAGTTTTTGTTGTTGTAGTTGGTCATGTAGTTGTTTTTGCTTTGAAACACAAACAGATATTTGAGAGACCAATGAACTGCTTGTTTTTGGGTGGGGGCCGGAACAGATTAGGGGTTATTTCTATGACTTTCAATCGGGGAAGATGATTTGATTAAAACTTGTATCTCAAGGTAGGCCTGTACAGTATACAGTATATTTAAGAGGTCATGAATTGTTGGAAGAAGGCATTTGATTTGTAATAACTTCTGGAAGATTTACAGTAAATTTGGGTCCCGTTTGACATTCCTCTCCTGTCAAAGCCAGAAAGGAATTCCCTGGTTGGAGTGGCAGGCATGAGGTCACACACATACACACACACACACACACACACGCTTGTACACGTGTAGATGGGAGCACATTCATCCAGTCTACCTGTCGAGGTATAAACAGTGATGGTCAGCACAGGGCTTTGCAGCTTGACCCCGCCCCGAAAAGCGTGAGGGGGAACCTCAACAGCACATTTCAGATGGGACATTGGAGTTCATCCCAATCTACAAGCCCTTCAAGGCTTGTGTAACATGAGCAGCGAGGCAGACAGATAGAAAGGTGGGAGGGGGGGGGGGAACAGACTGATAGAAAAAAAGGGGTGAGAGAGAAAGAAGGTAACCTGATGTCTCAGGGGGTTTCAGAACACTATGCTGCTTCCAGTTGAAGTTTGGAGAACCTCCTTTGCTCCAAGCCCACTCCGAACCAGTCTCTCGTTTGCCAATTTGCACTCTTCTAGTTGATTTATTTGTCTCAATCTGACTTCCAGGAAACCTTAACTTCATCACCCCACCCACTTTTCATTAGTAAGTAATTGGTATGCCTCACGTGTTTGAGGTGAATTTGTTTTTCTCCCATCAGCTGAAATGTTCACGCTGGCCTCAATGTCAATTCAGAGGCTCCGCTTTCACTTAATAACAGGTGTTGAGAAGGGGTAAAGTCAACATCGCTGGAAAAACTCTCTCCTGCTTTGGACTATCCAATATCCACACCACACGTGCTTATATTTATATGATAAACTCACCACCGTTAGTGCTGCTTCTCCTTCTTTCCCCAGTGGGTGAAAATTTCCAGAAAAAGTTATTTTGATATTCCACCACACTCTCCTCCCAAAATTATCCCAAAGTCAGATCCTGCTCCTGTTTTCAAAGCCGCGTATCCAGGTCTGGGGCCATTCACGTCTGTGTGTCTTTCTCCCACACGCTTGGAAAATGGATTGATCTAAAACTTTAGTAACAAGAGTCCCAATACTGCTCCCTCCCTCCTGGTGTTCTTCACTGCAGGTCCTAGTGCCGTCTGCTGCTACATGGAGGGGAAAGGAAAATACAGTGGCGAGATGTAGAAACAGCATTTATCAAAATGCACAAATGTCCAAACATTCCCAAGTAAAATGCACTTTGACAAAAGTAAAAATGTGAAAATTCCATTTGCAAAGAGCAAATTGTCTGGTTAAAAAGCACTCAGCCCAACAAACCAGTGCTTGCGAGCGTCAACTTTGACAGAAGAGGCCTTCATATCTATTACTGTACTTTGCTTTGACACAACACTCATTACATTAAGAATTGAACTGATCTCAATGTTAGTGTATCACTTCGGTGACATGGTGATATTTATGGAAAGCTACTGTCCATTCCTTACGAGCAGAGAGGAAATCAAAGGACTCAAGCATCAAGTTTCATCTTCAGATTATACTTGTCCACAGGAACAGGGGGAAAATGGTGTGTTGAGTCTACTCAATTTTAAGTAGATGATCAGTCTACTGAAAGAATGTAATTCAGTTTTATTTCGTGCACACCCAATGAAATAAAATGGAGTAAATTCAACAAAAACTTTTTTCAATGTCATAATTTTCATGAGTGCACTGAACGCTGCAAAAGAAAAAAAAACAACAAAAAACAGAAGAGCAGAACGTTACCTTGATCCTTTGCAACAGATGTTAATGACGTGTGTGCATGTTTCTGCAAGTTGTTTTGTTGGTTGCATTGTTTTTCACCCTTGAATTCCACATTTTCTTATTCTTGAATTATGACAGTCAGACAGTATGAAATGCGCTTTTCAAAATCCCTTTCCAGATGGGCACATCTGGTGAAGACTGTAACAACTATGTCAGAAATGTGATGCAACATTCATGCAGTCAGAAAATAAAGACCAGTAGTTAAACCCAGCTCCTCGTTGATGGCAAATAGAGAGAGCAGCAAGAAAAGTTAAACCACACCCCTCTGATATTCACCCACCCAGGGTAGCTCTAAGCCACACCCGGCATTGACTCGGGCATCTAGACTGTGCTCTATACAGCAGGGACACTTCTTTCTTGTTGTGACATCTTTATTTTGTCACTCTCCTCTCTTTTGTTTCGAAGTGCTTCTGTCTCGCCCGGCTTCTTTTTGACCCGAACCCTACTGCTTGCAGAGCCTTTGGCACTGACAGAGTAGACAGTCATACTACCCCCTTTTCCCTGACAGATAGAAAAATGAAAGAAAGGAAGGATTGTGTGTCAGTGCCATCCCTTTCTCCTCCCCTTGAGAGCAAAGAATTCCTTCAATCTTCACATAATGTGTTGATCCTGTTTTGGTGTTGATGGGAAAACTTGATTGGGTGCAAACTGGCACCAGCCAAAAAAACCCAACACGGATGCTAACGTGAGGGTTGTGTCTCTCTTTCTTTGTATCTGTTTAACAATGTTGAGCCACATATCTGAGTTCAAACGCTCGTGAGCATTTTCCTAATGCCCAAGCTCGTGTCGCTGTCAGATTTGTCTAGGCCCTTGTTATCGGGATGAGGGCTGAAAGGGGGAACCCCCAGATAGCAGACTGTGCCCTCACACTCGACTCTGAGGTTGTTTCAGGGTGAGAAATGTTGAGGGGTGAGGGTGGGGTGGGGGGGGCAATGCTGGGCTGGCATTGCGCCATAGAGGTCGGAAGAGCGCTAAAATGCTCATACTTCACACTTTGTGTCAGGGAGACCGCCTCAGACGTCGACCTGCGCAGAGTTTATCTCACCCTTTTTAATCTTCACCAATTTGTACGAGTCAGAAAGTTTGGAGGACAATATTGTTGATAATTTGCTAGCTGAGTCACACCTGTAACCACAATTAAAAAACTATTTAGTTCCTTAAATAAGAAAACAATCAAAACAAAACAAAACACTGAAACATATACTTAGTTCGGCATCAAGACTGTTTCTGCTTGTTCCAGAAAATGTGCAATTAATCATTATTCAAGTGCATGTGCGTGCATGCATGCCGAGCAATAATTAGGATGAGTCATAATCAATTTACAGCTCTATAAATTCCAGTAAATTCCTGCAAGGACTTGAATGTGTTCCTGATCCTCACACACACACTGAATGGCTTTGTTCGAAACAAATGCACATCATTATCATATTCTTGACCTGAAGCATTTTCTGATCTGAGGATGAACCTAAAATGCACTAAAGCCTTTGCAGTTGAGCTTCATTTGACCTTCTCTAACCTTTGGAATGCACGCCCTATTCGTCAATGTTTCAGTCTCTTTTTGCATAGTTTGTTGTTTTCTTATGAGGTGTTCAGCAAAATTCACAACAAGCATTTGATCAATGAATGGACCAATCCATTTCTGAGCTAAATTAGAAGTGGTATTTAAACAGTCCATTCTGCTGTTCTAATTTTGAGACGATAGTGAGAAACGCATTTGAAGACTTAAAGATTTGGAGAAGACTCTTGAAAACTACCGTCGCATACCTGCTCACAATTGAACACATGCTGCAGAGGTTTTAGTCACAGTCCAGTCTCAGACCTAGCTTTTACAAAAACTGCGAATTTTGCACGGTCACAATTTACTAGACTACAACTAGATTCTTTCGGCATTTTTCATGCTCAGTTGCGTTGGTGTTTCTCCTTTTTGCATATTGCTGTTGTGATATTTTGCAAAGTTTCCTGTTTCCAGTTTTCTTCAATCTCATCTCTTGATTGTTGGTTGTGTCACGTCACCTCAAAGCAGAGGTAGCAAATCCACCCTGCCACAGTTTGACTTCGGCAACAGCTGCTTCTACTCAACTGGCAGGTAAGGGAGCTTGTTAAACTGCTGGTTCAGTTATGAGTTTTAACTTCTGGACCTGGATCTGCAACAAAGACAGAAAGACTTCTGATATCACACACATTGGGCATTGTCAGAAATGCAAGACTAGGAAAAGACCTGATCTAAAACAGCTGAGATAACCACCTTACACTTCACTTACTCTAAAACGACTTTCAGTTTTTATTCACAGTCTATGAAAATTGTTAGGTGTAAGCCCAACAAAGACACCAAACAAACAATCAACATTACCTCGCCAATGCTTCCAAAAGGATTTTGTCAAAGGCAAACGCCCACTGAGTTGAGTGTTGGCAACACCAGGTAATTGAGGTGTTGGGTTCAAGGTAAAGGATGGACCAAAGAGCAGGGACCGATTTTTATTTACGAAACACAGAGAATAAAATCACCGCAAAACAAACTATAGCGATACTAGAATCATGTCACTAACAACAGAAAAACACAACAACTGCAACAATGAACTAACACAGACTCAAAGAAAGCAGGGAAGTAAAAAAAAAAAACTGAGATGATGAGTCACACATAGACAAGAGATCGAGAGTGGACGAGAGATCTGAATGGAGACAGAAGGAACAAGGCAGATGAGAACAGGTGGAAACGAAGCCCTAATGTGAAGACAGTACATCCATCCATCCATCTTCTGATCTGCTTATCCTCACAAGGGTTGCGGGGCGTGCTGGAGCCTATCCCAGCTGTCTTCGGGCAGTAGGCGGGGTACACCGTGAACCGGTTGCCAGCCAATCGCAGGGCACATATAGACAAACAACCATCCGGCACACATAGACACCAAGGGACAATTTAGAGTGTTCCATTAACCTGCCGCGCATGTTTTTGGAATGTGGGAGGAAACCGGGGAAAACCCACACAGGCACGAGAGGAACATGCAAAGTCCATACAGGAAGGCCGTAACCGGAATCCAACCCTGCACCTCTGTGCCTGTGAGGCCGACGCGCTTACCAGTTGACCACTGGGCCATGAGTAAACATGAGAAGGGACATCCTGTGAAATGTATTGGTCGATTCATGAGTAAACCACTTGCTGTGAATTTTGCCTTGCATCTCCTTGTTGATCCCTTTTCACACAACAATGGCTCAGTTTGCAAAGGTCGCGCGGCAGCACGGAATGACAAGGGCGCCCTGGTGCCCAACGTGCCAATATTTGGAAGTGCTGATGTGGCAGCCTCCCAGATTTTTGCCGCTGGTTTCGACACGAAGTAAACCACACCTCGACAAGATGTGGCTAAAAGTCAGAGAGTTGAATTTCGTTTGCGAACTGCACTAAAATCACTTCAAGGTATATTTCAGGGTGAACAGGGAGCAGTGTTTTCTTAAACATCTTACTGTATAATATCTCTCCTGTGTCCCAAAGCTTGGTAAACCAAGCCACCTAATTTCCTCCATTGTCCTTATGTCCTTTACATCAAAATAAATTCACCACAATTACACTAAATCAATCTGCCAGCTCCCCTCCTGTTGGAGATGTTTATATATTTTTTCTGATGTCACAGCGACACTGCTCTTCGAGCAATTTTCAGGTTGAGGCGCCTTGACATTGCGAAGTTCTGTTGCCGCACCCCCCAGCAACACTCAATTCTGTGGTGTCTGCTTTTCACCACGTACACATTGAATGGTTTCATCAATGACATGCTTTGAGCTACTAAGTGCAGTGTGAAAAGGGCTTAAGAGAAGAAAAAGTTGTGCAAAAATGACTGGATTTCAAATTAAGTTCACCTGTAAAAGTGACAGTACATTTTAAATTGAAAGTGAAATTTCAGAATATCCCAAGCATGCATGACAGTCACCTGCACTGATTGTTTACATACTCTATGTGTGACATCCTGCTTATTGTTGAGTTGTCGGGCTTGTCTTCTTACACCCTCGTGGTGGACAAGCGTTGACGTATCTGGAAGCCTCCTCACTCACTGACTCCTCTGTAGCCTTCCTCCCACGGCCTCTCTTTGCAGAATCCCACTATTGTCTCGTCAAGGACGGCCTGTGGCGTGCACAAGCTAGCGTGTAGCCCTGCGCGCACTCTCACATGCAGTACATTCTCCAGCAAAGGCGCTACAGCCAAACATAACTGAACGAGTGCATAATCACAGAAAATTTTATTGCGTCTCTGCTTTTTGCAGATAATGTAGTTCGCAGTCAGAAAAGGATAAAGCTCAGCTGCCTCTTGGACGCTTCCTTGGTGAAGTGTTTTGTAACGATGGATCCCAGCTGGTAACACCTCAGGATTGCCCTGCAAGAGCTAGACTAAATTGCTGGGGAGAGGGAAGTCTGGGCTTCTTCAGGATGGACAATGACAATAAAAATAAGGATCATTTGACAACAACTGGAATGCAAATTATTTAAGAAACAGCAGCGAGACTAATAGTGAATGGCTGGGCAGGTTCAACATCATACAAGGTGTACAGTATATATTTCCAGCACTTTGACGGCATTGAAATATGGCTGAAATTGGAGGCAATCAACTCCTTTTCATAACCATCCATCCCTCCTTTTTCCGAACCGCTTATCCTCACTAGGGTCCCGGTCCCGGTTGTCTTCGGGCAGTAGGCGGGCTCCACCCTGAACTGGCCCTTCTCATAAACAATAAATCCAGAACTTTGTATTTGTTCCATCAGAAACATACTGACTGTGTTTTATTTCTGGTTCAATGTAAGCTACGGTATTTTAGGGATGGTTAAAACACATATTCAGCTGTTGTCCTTAATGGCCAAAACAATGGAAGATTAATGGCCAAACCATCTATTTCAAAACAAAAACAACTGTTTCATTGCATGTGGCCCATCGAGATCACAGACATGATCACATCACATAATCTTGCACAGACTCTTTCAGTAAGTTGAGCGCCAGTCCACAACCCCTGATGATTTTCTGTAAAAACGGTGAAGCGTTTTAAGCGGCAAATCACTTGGCTCGTATTCTTACAAACTCTCGTTTTCAGGTTCCCCTTCTGTCCGTCCTCAGACCTTCCACCTCCCTTTCTCTCCACGGACTGAAATTGATTCTCAAACTGTTGCCATTATTGACTCACATCCTTCCTTCCTTCTTAGTGCACCTGTAAGAGCACACTATTTCATGTCATCACGCAACAATAGTTATCACGTATTGCACTTGTTCTCACGAAGGTCGCAGCCCACGATGGCCGATCCCATTTTACTTTGGGCTACATGTTGGACTTGACACCAGTCAATTGCATTCAAACAATAATGACTAATTAGTACAATCATTTAACAAATCAGTTCGCATTATTTACCATTTTAATTGGCCTGTACTGACTTTTCTCCAAAGGCTAAAATGTCTTCAGGTCTCACGTTTAATGGCCAACTGAATGCCCTCACATCCCATTCGATGCAAACGATATCCGAACTGCGCCACATGCAATCCGTAGTCCAGATTTGTGAGAAATGTCGTGTAAATCCTGCTACGGATGAGCCACCGCTGGCCCATTACCGGGAATCAACTGACTTTTATAGATTTTGCTGAAAGGGTGTAGCATGGGCCAAGGAAGAAGTGCTCATCAACCTTTGCGACAGATCCATAAATATCATGCTTTTAGCTGTGAGCTTTCTCTGAAATGCGGCTTTCTTGGATGTTAAACATTCCTGCTTGGCCTGAGTGAGGCGTGGGATTATTGGTGAAATATAACGGGTGAGAGGGAGAGATCAGATCAGTGGAATCACTTGTGAGGGGAGAGTTAAAAGAGACACCTGGGGGTTGAACAAAGCAGCAGCTGGTGAGGATTTACTTCTTTGCAAGTCTTTGTCAGGGGTTCAGCTGTGTTAGTCGATGAACTCTCAACATATGCGATCACACCTGGGAATTCACATGTACGTTCTTGCCTCCTAATGTTGGAGTGAAAAGGAGATTAAATACCCCTGTCACACATTAAAACGGAGACATTTTGTGATCAGTGTGAAATGCCGAGCGGGATACATAACGGACCACATCGTCACCTTTTATCACACAACTCTACAGTTCCAAATATTGTGTCTCATAAAATATCAAAACAAAGCAACACTTTACTCACCGTTTCTGCAGCAGTAACAATTCTTAACATTTCCTAACAAGACAGAATTAAGCTGTGTGGAAATGCTGTGGTTAATAACCATTATAGTCTGGCAAGTGAACAAATGATCTTTCCCTCTGAACAGGCAGTTATGCGTCATGAAACTGTTGCACCACTTATCTTGCTTTGCCTCCCAGAAAGTGACAATACAATATCAGAGAGAGAGAGAGAGAGAGAGAGAGAGAGTAACAAGCAATGTTCTCTCTAAGGCATGCATGTGAGCAATCACGCACTAGTTGCACCCTCTCAGCTCACACACTGGCATTGGCAGGCACCATGCACACACGTTGCATTTCTACTCTCATTCCTTCATGTCCACCCCAGTTTAATCTATAAACAGGACACCGCACCATTCCCACTTGCCTCAGTTTCAGTTGCGAGACCGAAGACACACACTCAGTTGTTTTACTGTAGTTTGAAGCATACTATGCCTGTGTCCAATTTCCCAGGCTGCGTCCTCCGAAGGCCGCATTTTCGGAGTCATTTTTCAGCCGTCACTTACTTTTTGAGCAGTCACTTATGGCACAACTCCACCGCATGTGGTTTCCAAATTCTAGAAAAACAATTCGCTAGCTGAGTCCTTGAACGCCTTCAAAGGTTGCTCCTCATTTAGCCTCAGAAACTGTGGTGAATTCGGACAGGCTTAAAGTGAATTTGGACATGATGTGCGGTCGAGCCATGCCGGAAGTGATGCCATGCGGCCGTAAATGCGACCTTTGGAGGACCCGGCCTGTGAATTTGGACACGGCCATTATCACATGCACTCGCCGCTAAGGAGAAGCTGCAGGCGAAATGTGGCTTGCTCCATTTGGGAAGTTCAAACATGTGCGTAGTTTATGTGCCCTTTAAAGGCTCTTTTGCACGATTCAGAGGTTAGGTGGCTTGAAACGCTTGTGTTTTACTAAATGACATGTTTTGCATTTTGTATGAGTGGACCATTTGGGACCATATTTATACAGATTGTACTGACAATTAATTATGTTTAAAGTGGATTTTGTGTGAATGCTCAGACGCATGGAAAATTAGCAGGAACATTGGAAACAAGGACTACTTTCTTGTCCCCACACTAAAACAAAAGCTGATTTAAGGGTTATAATTAGCAAAAGCTTATTTTAATAGAGGGCTCCGTCCTTTTAGCAATTACCCACAATGCACTACCGAATAATTCGTGTATGGCTTGTTTATAACAGCCCTCCAATATGGCCGCCGGTAGTGCATTGTGGGTAATTGCTAATTCGTGTATGGCTTGTTTATAACAGCCCTCCAATATGGCCGCCGGTAGTGCATTGTGGGTAATTGCTAAAAGGACGGAGCCCTCTATTGTCATGTTTGTCTGTGTTTGACTTTGTTTCAGTTCCAGGTGGGGCGGGGGGTGTTTCCTTCCAGCCGGCGCACCTGTTTCCTGTCATCATTTAGCCTTGTATTTAAGGACTGGGACTTCTTTCACTCTTCATCGGATTATTGACCTTGTTTGCTGCTTATGCTCAAGTGCTGTTTTCTCAAGCCCTCAATCTCATCATAGCCTTTCTTGCTCGCTTGTTCTTCATTTGTAAGTATGGATATTATTTTGATATTGCTCTTACTTTGTTTCGTGTAATTGGACTCTTGTCATTTCGTTTGTATTCTCGGTTTAACTATTACCTTGTCTTTTGCAAGTGCTTTTTGTGAATGCATTGTTTTTCCTGGCTCCTTGTGACCAGCGATTTCTGTTTGCATTTTGTGGGGGCACTTTTCTGCAAATACAATTTTTTTGTTTTCGCATTTTGTCTGAGCCTGCATTTCTGGGATCCCAAAAACATTTTTGGGTTCGGTTCTGAACCTAACATTTACAAGTGCCAATACAAATTCTCCCGAACAATTCCTTTTTTTTCCCTTTGGGTCACCGATTGGGACTTATTTTGATCAGGAAGCATTTCTCCTTAAACAGTGTCTCCTATATTCTGTATCATTAAGTCATGTGAAGCACAATTTATGACGATGTTTGAACCTTGAGTTGAAAAGCTTGGTGAAACCCTGATGTAATGACTCAAATGATGACTTGCTGAAGTAAGGGCAAATGTAATGAATGAAGATCCACTCCGCCAAGCATTTACAGAGAAGGAGCATCATCAAAAGGTTTTATGGGCTTTTAGGCTCGTTCTTTTGTCCTGAGGTGTCCTGTAGCGTTCTTAGATGAAAAGAGATCAATGTCAGAGTGAGTATGCACAAGGGATTAGATGAAGAAAATGGCGGCCACACATACAGCACGTAATAGGAAATGAGCTCAGCTGCTTGCTTCTGCTGCCACCAAGGGACTGGGCCCAAGTGCAAATGAATTCTCACGCACGTGCTCTTTTGACAGGGATGCACATGACATGTAACATGGCCGGATTTGCGCAAGAACATTTTTGTCATTTGTTTGGCCTGAATCAAAACACAAAGTTAACTGGAAGAGGCTTCACGTTGTGCAGTCATAAACAGAGACATCTCAAATATTCTGTAGAATTTCTCTTAATTCAGTACTGCAGGACACATCCGCAGACACACAACGTTAGCATTGACTGCTCGCGTCACATTGCATCTGTGAAAGTCATTACATTCAGGGTGAGAAGTGAAAAGAAAGCAGAAGGATGAGAAGAACTCGAAGACCTCCTGTTGAACAACAGTATGTGGAATCAGATTGGGTGCAGATTTTGGCGCTACACTGTATGAAATCCTCATGGACACTGGATTTGACAACTGCTTGCCAAACAACTCCATGTAACGCTTATGAGGGAAAGTTGTTGGTTTTTCCAGCCAATCAGCTGCAGTTTTGACATGGAAAGGACACATTTGGAACGTGAGAGAAAACCAGACCGTTCAGGCGAAACGAACACAAGCACGGGAATAGCATGCAAACGATGAGCAGAAAAGCCTGAACAGAGATTCCAGGTGTCAAACTCAAGGCTAGGGGGCCAGATATGTCCCGCCACATAATTTTATGTGACCTGCGACAGCAAATCAAACATGTCAACTTCCATGATGCCTGCTCAAATCTCTACCAAAATTTACAACTCTCATATGTAATAAATAAGAGACATTTTGTAAGCATTTTCTTGTAACCACAGTAACTTAAACAATAGTTGAATAAATGGTTATTGACTTTTTTTATTTGGTTTCAGTCATAATGGCCCTCCAAGGGAAACGGTAACTAAAATGTGGCCCGCGACAAAAATTAGTCATGCTGAAAGAAAGGCTTTACCAGGTAGAGCCTTTCTTTCAGCATGCAGGTAGAAGGAGGGGAATTTGACCATGATTACTTTTCCCCCTCTTACTGTTTTATGACATCTACTTTACAAGCTTATTCACATGCAATCAGGAGCACTTGCCACCCACAGACGTTAAGTCAGCCAGGATCCATTGGTTTAGAAGGAATGTCTTCGTCAACTATTTGCGAAACATGATCTGTTAAAATCCTACAAACATGTTTGCGTTCACAAACACATAATGCAGTGGGAAAGGCCCAGCTTTTTAGTTGTTCGAGATGTGAGCTGCACTTGTTTGAGTTTTGTGACGGTAATTTTCTCGCGTTATGGCCAACGCACTTTATTGACAGAGTCAAACACACCAATATGCTTGCACTGAATTAAAAGGCAAAGATTCTAGCCCCTGACATCACTCAATAGGCCACGCCCCTTGAATCCCCAAATCTCTACACAGTTTGTTCCTTAACATTGTCTATTATGTTTTATAATGCATTGCTACCTTTATTTATTAAAACCACAATACCCAATAATTGTGGAGTTTGTTTTTGAGGGGCTGGACCAGTTCAGTTAGTTTCAAAAAGGAACACAGATTTGACAAACGAGTACTGTACCGGTAGTTAGGAGCTTGGTCAGAGAATGAATTGCACTTGTAAATTGAGTTAACTCCACACAGGAAGGCCGGAGCTTGAATCAAACCCTACACCTCTGCACTGTGAGGCGGATGTGCTAACCAGTGGTCCACCATGCTGCCCACAATAATAGTATAGCAATATATTCGGTAGTGTTGATGAATTAAGTGGTTACATTGAGCAATAGGTGGAATTTTCTTTCTCAAATGTCATAAATGTAAATCGCACAATTATATGAGAGAAGACATGATATGACATGGGACATAAGAGCAATACAGTAGTCGACATTGCACAAAGTTTTGTAGTAAAAAAAAAAAAAAGAAAATATCTCAAAAACCTGATGTCATAGAAAAAAAAGTTAAGACATTTTTTTAAATCACTGTCAAACATACTATTCGGATACGTAACCGACATTGTTAAAATTTGCTCTTGATGAGTGATATTGTCATTGTGATTGTGAAGGATATTTTAAACTATTAAATGCATGAGGATTCTAATCAAGAGTATCTGGAGAGTGCAACAGTTGAATGGAACATTTTCAAAAAATTTCGGCAATGAGCCAAAAACCAGAGATATGGCTTCAAAACCATGCAGATGATTTTTGAAAGGTTCTCCACAGAGCCATATTTTACTTGTGAGGACTGAAGAGCTGTTGAAAGCACCATTTTTTTTCTCTTCCCACAAAGCTCCGTCACCTCTTGGCCTTCAGGCGGCTGAGTCCATTCTTATATTCACACGCATGCATCATCCACTAGAAAACTCACAGCAGTTCGCTGTAGCAAATGCAGCTATTCGAGAGAAAATGTGTGACAGAGCTCAGCACGTATGTCAAGTTAAGAGGTAACTCCAAGAGGGTTATTTCTTTTGTCCATCCCGTGAGAGAACATTTCTTTGAATTTCACTGTATCTGGCACTTCACTTGACATGACGGTAAGCTGCGGACAGATGTTCCCCTCACACGTACAGTCTGGTTTTCTTTGTGGCAGTCTGTTGTGCTTCTCTCAGGGAGTGAGCAGCGGTGGTGAGAACCAGTGAGCCTTCTCTTTCATGGCTGGGCTGCAGGGAACTACAACATTGCGAAAAAAGGACTGAAACACAAATCGGAAAAATGCCGGGTGATGAGTGAGGAATCCCTTTCAAGTCAATTTCATGTTGAATAAAGGCATTTATGGCCAATACATTGTGTCAATGCCGATCATGTGTTATGTGAGCATGTGAAGGAAACATCCTTTTTCTGGCCTGAAAATATAATGTAGTCATCCTTACTTGGAAGTTGGACTGTATAGTATTGAAAGATTGTTTAAAAATGTTTACAAAATAAAAATGTGGACTTAAAAAGTCTAATTTTCTAAAAAAAAAAAACAATAACAAAAAAAAGGCATTTGACAATGGGTGTGTAGATTTTACATTCATTGCACTTCCTGATAAGACAGTTTGATCATAGTTGCCGTGCCAGCTATATCTTCGATAACCTTCAAAATTCCATCGCTTCCATGTTTCACAGAAAACATGACGAAAACCTGAAGGGTGGAACAACAAAAAAATGCGAATGTTTTCTCTTCAAGACATCGTCTTTAGGCGCACGACTAAAAAGGAACACTTACTGAAAGTTTCAAGATAATTGAGTTGGCATTGTTGCTAAGTGCGTCAATTATGTTCTTTAAACTTTGTGGGAACAGTTTGTGCCCAGGCCATTTTCGGCTCCAGCTTGACGGCACTTCAGTGCACCAAACAAGGTCCATGAAGGCATAGTTGATGACCACATTTTACGATGGGGTAAATACAGGATCGACGTGACCTACTTGTTGCATCAAACATATTTTTGCATGAGCTTGAATAAACGCCTCATCCACTATCAGTGACCCCTGACCACACTGGATGAATGTTGAAAAATTCCCCACACATCCAAAATCGAGTCATAAGTCTTCCCGGAAGATTGAATGACTCCGTGTTTAGTTGTTTGTCTCAATTGTAATACTTTCCTGAGATATCAAATTAAACAGCAAAACTGGAAACGTTACAATGATTGCAAACTTGATATGATCCCATTTGAGATTTTAGTCATGAATTCTTCAAACTCGGAGTGTAGCTGTACATGATGGGAGCCAAAACTACATCTATGTGTGTGCGGGGGTGGGTGGGGGTTTGGTGATTCGAGCCTTCCTCAAGTGCCAAACATTTCTCCAATCAGTGAAAGCCGCTTAAGTTAGATGGCTGCTGTGTAAGCCTCTGTAACTGGGAAAAGATGTGTCGGCTTCGTCTTTTGCTCAGCATGGCACTTTGTTCATAGTTGGAGATGTTTCACAATCATTACCGCTACTGAATTACAATGCCCTGAGTCCTTTCAGTGAAGGTGGAGCTGCTCAACGTTTAACGATGAGCAAGCATTTCCAAGCTTGGTTTGTCCAGTAGTTGAGCTCACTTTCAAAGTATTTGCTGCAGAGTTTTCCTCTTCACTTCTTTTCACCGTGATTTAAGGCGATATTTATTGTTACAACTCGTAGGTTTGACGGGATCAGCTAACATTATTAGCAATGTTTTTTTTCTCTTATTTTTACTGACTGTATGTTTTGTGAAGTGTGTGAATGCGCTCACACACATTTATGTGTGGGAAGAGGTCCCGGTGGTCTGCTAGGCCAGATTCTGCTGGTGTTTAGTGCTGTGGCGTGAGTGCGGGCTTCAGAGTAATAAAGATGTCTCTCCCACTTCAAACTTATTCCCACTTCAGTTGGACCACAGAGGAGCACGTTAGGATAGTGCTGGTGAGTTGTACCAAACTAATGTCTGGTCAGTCATTTTTTGGTCATTTCAGCACTGAATTATAATTTTTGAACTAATATTTAGATGCCCACCCAAAAAGTAACAAGCAGCTTATGAAGTGAATAGTGACACTTATTCTATTAAAAAAAAAAAAAACGCTCTTGTCATGTTCCAAGAAAATTGTGGTTAACCTTTTAAATCTTCAAGCCTCTTTTACAAAATCGGTGCTATTGTCATCACCTCCAGAGATGCTGACTGTTAAAATTATTTGTGACTTCCCATAACTCTATCAACTGAACGATTTGTGATATCACATACCCAGGTTCCTTCTTGTAAAATGATCTGATTCAGAAGGTTAGGCACTGAAGCACAATTAGACTTGATTACATAAAGTTCGATTTTCTTTTTTCATTTTGCTACCAGTATACTTCTTTATTCACTGTTACCATTTGGGGTCATGTGAAATGACTGATGAATCATCAGTGATGACATATCCTGGTACATTTACTCTGTGAGAGTGGATGTGACCAATCCAGGCTGTCGTCTCCTTCAGCTGGAGTCGGCTAATGTAGGCTCCAGCTTCCTGCAACGCTCAACAGACTCAGCAGTACAGCAAATGGATGGATGATGGCACAAAAAAATGTGAAATCATTTTGATTCAATTCACTAGTGTTGACCATTATTAACCGCTCCAAAAAGGAAAAACGCTGATGTGCAAATAAGAAAGTCTGAAACAAAATTTGTGTCCCTTGCTCAGGTTCTCTTCTTGTGGAAGGGAACTTAAATGAAGGAGGTGGCCACAATTTTTCAAATGTGCTTCTGGCAATTCCTAACCAAAAGTGTGACAAAAAGATTACAGATATTGACAAAATACGTGCCGGCCCGCAAATAGCAAAAATCCGTGTATAAGTGATGTCCACAGATAAACTATTATATTATTTTTTTTCCTTTTTTTTCTTTCTAAAAAATCTTCAACAAAACAGAGTTTTTTTTAAAAAAAAAGAACAAAAAATTTTTGGGAAATATTTATTGATTTATTTATTTATGTATGCCGTTCCAACATCAGTTAAAAAAGACAAACGTTTTTGTAAATAACATCATTTGCAATGCTTCAGACGTGGGCCCTCCGATCACATCCATCCGTTGCATTTTCGGGGAGTAAGTCGCCCGCAAAGGCACAATTGAAAGAGACGACTTCTTTGTGAATCATCGTTGAGACTGCAAGCCTTTCTGCTTATGGGCTACAATTCTGACCAACTTCCTGTGTGTCCGCGCCCACAACCATGGCACGCCTTCAGCAACGTGCATTCTTGTTGAATGACATCACGGTAAACTAAATCGCATAAACCATCAGATTGTGACCGAGTGTGCTTCACATATTTCAATGACGTCATCCACAGCAGTGGCCTTAAAATCCTTTTCAGACGTAGTTAATTTTTGCATAGATCAGTGGAGTTTGACAAAAAATCCAGAAAACAATGACATGGACAAAAAAAGTGATGACTGTACTGATGACAAGCCTGCTCCAAGAATGCTCGTTCCATCTTAGGGAGACGTTCATAATCCGCTGCAGATAGTCACCAATTTCAACCTCCCAACTTAGACTCTTTCTTTGGTTCAGTCCAACCACCGAAACTTGAGGACAAGACTGTAGTTCTTTAAATGCACCAGCTCTGCTGTGTGACACATTGGGTGATCCCATGCTGTACATATATTATCTGTTTTAAACTGTGATCATTTAAAATTGTTTTGTCTGTTTTCAAAAATAATAAAACCAGTTGTGTTTTGTCTCTAGTTTTGGGACCTTCCATGTCATTGTCTATATTTAGTCTCATCAGCTCATCTGCTCTTCTGTCAGTGACACAAGACACATCGCCAATAAACACAGTCCAGAACCAGAGTAAGAAAATAAGTGTATTCATCTCCGTCCGAAATTATTCAGTGGCCTCAATTTTTTACATAGACGTGATTTTTGGCTAGGCTGAAATGAATGGTTGATGTACTAGTATGCTATTGAGAGGCTGAGGGCAAACAATCAACTTCTTGAAGGCACCACACTCAGATAGTACACACCTTTGTTTGCCAACAAAGTCTTTTGGATGGGAGACGAGAATTTGAGTGTCCTAAAACGCCTCAAAATTTGAACACAATGAATGACTGAATTTTCATCATGATGACATTCGGGGACACTTTAGTGTACAAAGAAACATCTGGCTTCCCACTTTGAAGGGGTCGTTCACCCCTTTGGAAATGTGTGCATGCTCCACTTTATAGGAGCAATTGAGACTCATAACCAGAAAGAAAATGTTGGAGGAAGTTGGGCAAATATCAACCGGACAAAACAGTGTCTGAATGACGGATGTCCTGTTTGCATTACGTCCAGCGACTCATTAATGATGTCACGTGTTACCGTTGCCACGTCTCAGGTCTGGACAATGTTGGCCAAGGCTCAGGGAGCAAAAACATGTAGGCTTGGCCTTGCCTAGAACATGTGCATCCGCCAAACAAGCATCTTTCGTGTGTTGGGACTGTGATACGTTAGATTTTGAACTTTAGAAAAGAGAGACATTGGATTCAGACAACAACAAAAAAAGGAAACATCTCACATGATGTCAGAACAATGACCCCGTTAAAAGGATGAGACAATCTTGCTGTTTAATTTCACCCAGATATTGCTGAATCACTTGTCTGGCAGGTAAATGGGAGTCAAAGATGTAACACAGGGACTGACGGGATCTAATGTTACTAATTCTCAGCCTCATCCTGCTACTGACAGGAAATTGGCAAGCCAAACTTAAGCAATGGGTCGGAGCTGTCAAATTGTTTAGAGGTCCCAGTTTGGCTTTGACAGATTCTCAAGCCAGTTCCTCAAGCCTGCTCTTACTTGGAAACTGAAACAGATACTTTTGACTGGAGGGCACATGCACAAAGCAAGTTGTGCTTGGATGACTTCATAATTTAATCTCTTTCCACTTCCTGTTGGTGTCATTAAGGTACCACCATGCTTTTGTCCATATTGAGCAAGTCTCGTTTTTGGATCAGTGGCCGGGTTCACATGGAGCCCTAAATTCCGATGGAAATGAATCCGAATTGTCACGTTTTGCGTGATGGTAGTTGTAGGACCCCAAAAAGCAGGGAGGCAGGGAGGAGCAGGTTGGATTGACCAAAATGTATTTAACAAAAAATACACACAGCAGCACAATGAAAAAAAAACACTAAGTCGAAGTACTCAAAAAAATGCCTGGAAATCACAAGTATCAAACCAAACTACAACAAGAAACAAAACATGACAGGAGAACACGTATGCTCAAATACTCACAGCTCACAATGACCCAACAAAGACTGACAGAAACTCAGGGAACTGAATACAAGCTAAGTGACGAGACAACGAGAAACACCTGGACAAGACACAAAGGGTTGAGGGAGCTAATTGGTAACACACAAGGAACACTGATAACGAGAACAGGTGGCGAAAAAAGGGCACACGAGGAATCAAAACCAAACGTAACCAGATCGAAACATAACACGAATGGCCAAATGAAATCAAAATGCTCCCTATAAACACCTCAGTCGGAATAAAAAGGCCAAATTTTATTTGGATTCACAGGGGAAGCATATACCTTTTGCCAATCTGAACGAGCGTCTTGTGAAGAGTCCAATCAGAATAGCCAAAGGGTGTCCAGTCTGTGCATGCACGATGACTTAAAAAAAAGTCTCTATTTGAACCCAGTTAGTATTTCCCAAGCTTTATTGAGACAACGGGCCTATTTTCAGTCAAAAAATCGCACCGCACACCATCCAACAAGAATATCACGAGAATATTCCACTGTGATGGAAATGAATGAAATCTCTATCTTTAAAACAATAGTGCTATCGAGAGGAGTCAAAAATGATCGCAAGTGCTTCATGGAGCTTACATTGAACACTCTACTCCAATGAGTTTTTGTTGTCTTGTTAGTAATATACTCAAACACAAAATATGGGTGGTAACACTCCAAACACTGACGTGTACTTGTGATTGCCTTCCGGTACATTCCTACACCTACAATTTCAATTGGGAAGATATTGTTCTTTATGTGAATCGGCAAGTCCAAATTGCTTGGTAGTGATGGATGTGGCTCAGGAGTGGCGCAGGACATGCTGCCAGTGTTTGAATGCCTTCTTGTTATATTTGTGACGGATGTGTGTTTATGTTTGTGCATGTTTATAGGAGTGTATAAATGGGGCTTGCCCCTCAGCCAAAGGGCCAGTTGTTTGGATTAACCTCCACACTTACCATCTTTGTTCCAGTGTCTGCTCCTGTCAGTGTCAGTCTGCTCTCTCACCCTTCAAACTGTTAGATAGACAAAGAAAAATCGAAAGAATTCCAAATGTTTGTGTCTTACCATGCGAGCAGACAGCTGCTGATGGTTATCCGGGATCAGGAGTGCACAGATAGCATAAGGTGTGGCATTTGTACTACATTCCCGAGTTAAAGGTCAGTTGTAAGATGTCTTGCCAAGATACTGGGCATAGGCCTGCTTGAATAGATTTTGAGGCATAAAGCAGCCTCCTGGTTTTAGGATCTTCTCTGTTCTGTAATGAATCACTGTAGAGTCGACGACCACTCAAGAGGTTGGAATCCTTCTGGAATTTCCAGACATTGACTGGCCATATTAGGCCCACCTGCGTAACTTGTATCTAGAGTAGTTTAAAATTACAGCATTTGTCTTACTTGCTGGTACAAGTCTATGACTACAGAGTGTACATAAAGTTGTGTATTTAAAAGTCACATCTGTGTGGAAAAACAACATAGCTTGCTTTAGAAGAAAAAGGTTTTCACACATTTTTTGGGTCTATAATTAAAACCACATATGCTGATGATGACCAAGTCTGATAATTTTTTTGACAGAAAACAGATTCAAGTTGTATGGGTATGACGACAAAATTTCCCCAATGATCAATAAGGCCTTAAACACTATTGTCGTGGGACCATCTGACGTTTGGACCAAAGGAAATAGTGATTCTATGCTTGTCTAAACATTCCGATAAAAGTCATTTCCAACAAAAGCCACAGCGTCATTTCCAACATTAGTCATGACCACACTGTATTTCCAATCACTCTCATGTTCAATTAAATCTTTTCTTACAGTATTATTCTCTTGCTATCCTAACATTGTAATAAACATCATCAGTATTAAAATACAGTTTGCTAAAGTTCGAAAAAAGTGTGACATCACACGTTTTAATGTCCAAGTCAAATTTTTTTCCTCTTTCGCCACCTCCTCTTTTTTTACCACTTTTTTAACCACGCTAAAGACAATCATTTTAACCGCTGGCCTTGACTGATTGTGACCAGGTGCTCACCATCACCATCTGAACGCATCAGATGCAGTCTTTTCATGGAGTGTGTGCATGTGTGTGTGTCTCACTGTGAAGTATTAGCAGGTGTCCATGGCTATTATCATGTGTTTCTAGATGTATCTCACACAAAGATGGAAATCAAAGAAGGATCATGGAAAATCACGGAGAAAATGTTACCACTGGTTATTAGCTAAATAAAGCCTACTATACGTCTTTACCGCCAAAAGCCCTGAAAGAGACAAATGATATTATACAATATATGTATGTAGGTGTGTATGTATGTATGCAGAGATGGGCACTTTACCCTATTTTGCTGGTCCATCCTCCGTCCTCCTGTCATTATCCCTCCGTCCTTATTCATATAATAATCATCCTAGGTCCCTGTCTGTCCTCGTCCTTTTGAAGCACTTCCATCCCAGTCTGCCCCCACTCCTCCGAAAAAAAGCATTATCATAGCCAACATTAACATGACATTTACAAAGACACCATATTGAGTACATTGACGACACAGCCATATTGGATGTGGCAAAGTGAAGCAAATTGTGACTATGCTTCCTCCTCGGACATTTATCATCAAGTAAAAAACACACTGGATTAATACGGAATTATTGGTTTTGATTGTATGATGTTAGTCGCTGACGGTATAGTGATACACTCGCCGGCTTTCTTAACCGGCTGGATTGATCATTTGTGAAATGGGTGTGTAGGCACTTTGTTATGTTCTCTGACTGTACACTAGGTGGCAGGGTTGCTATAAGAATACTATTGAGATACTTTAGCCTGTTAAGAAAAAACAGTTTTTAGCTATGCTCTGGCCTTGTTGTTTTACTTAACCCGGTTCGGGACGATTAACTCATTCACTCCCAATAACGTTTTTAAACGTCTTTTCAGACTTGGTCCAGAATTGGCTGGTACTGAATGAGTTAAAGGGGTGGACGAAATTCCACTTCCGTCCTTGCTTGATCCGACCTTTTTTTAAAAACCTCTCATGTACAGGGACGTACTGAGTCCAAAATTTGGCCCGGGAATATTCTTCGATGCCCAAGGGTGGGAGTGGGCTTGGCTGCCGGAAAACTATTCAACTATTTGGTGATTCGGCCTTGTGGGGGGCGTCCACCACACAACAGCACGTAATCGTCGACGGGAATGGTGGGGGTCAATGAGGGGAGGGGGGGGGGTCGTACTGGGTAAGGTACCAACCCCTGCCATCACGCGCCACAACGTAATAGGAAATAGGAGAGAGAGAGGTTCGTATGGCGGACGTCACACTATGAAAGGTAAACTTCGACCTCAACACGCAGTTCTCTAACAAGGAGCTAAATCTCAAAATTTACCAGTTTGATCCAATAATCGTCCACAACATTTCAACGGGTGTCCACTTTGATGCCTTTCTGTCACTTTCAGTTTCTCTGTTGCAACCTGCTAACGGAATCATGACACTAACCTCAGTAAGACTGCTTGAGTACCGTTTGAACTTGTGAACCTTTTCATTCAGCTACCTGTTAGAGCATATGTGTCAAACTCAGGTCCTAGAGGGCTGCTGTCCTGCATGTTTTCCAAGTCTCCCTGTTGCAACACACCTGATTCAAATGAACAGTTTCAATGTCAGGCTTCTGCAGAGCTTGCTGATGATCTGATCATTTGAATCAGGTGTGTTGCAACAGGGAGACTTGGAAAACATGCAGGACAGCGGCCCTCCAGGACCTGAGTTTGACACCTATGTGTTAGAGAACAGCAAGTTTTGCAAAAAGTACTGAAATAATGAAAAGCTGTGAACATGCATTCAAACGTTTACAGAGGGGGAAATAAAGTTCACCTGTGAATGTTTAGAGTCCATTTCAGGTTCTCCTGAAATTTCACTGGAAAGCTGAATACCTCCAACTTTCTGTTTGGAGTACTGTATGTAAATATATACCATCAACCAAGTGTCTCTAATCAGTGTTAAATATCCATCAGAGTTGGGAAGTGGATGGTGAGATAAACAGATCACAGTTAACGTAACCCAGAGAGAAATGTTTGGCCCGATACTGCAGCTCTCAGACCAAATGACACCCTCCCACTTCTCGGTTTAGCTTGACGGAGGATTCTTATTGAGGTCAACGGATTGGTTGGACAACATACATGTTTACAACTACTAAATCGAGATTTGCCCAGATGTGTTTGCTGGGAGATGCAAACCCAATTTAATAAACATTCAAACGTGTTCATTTGTGCTTCCCGTGACTGGATGTGCTCTTGTGGTTGATTACGACAAGCACATATAAGCCAGGAACATGGATGCAAACATTGTGACTGAGGGAGGCCGACTTTAAAAAGAAGTAATAGCCATGTTGCCTTTTTATTTTTAATGATGTCAGGGTTATTACAAGAGACCCATTCAACCCTTTGGTTTCAGGTTGCATCCATGTTCAGATGAGCGTGACCGGGGCAGTGACATCTACCGAATAAGAGATCATGCATATGCACGCACACACACACACACACACACACACACACACACACACATACATGCTGATGTACTCCGTATGTTCATGCATATAAGAAGAGGTTCATCAGATTTTGGCCCACAGTCACATTTCCAATACTGCACATTGTTGAGCTCTTTGTGGTTCTTTAAAAGCACAGCTCCATATATTTGTGACACACCCACATGCACACACAAGCACTTTGACACATGCTAAATAAAACATTGCACTCGTAAACTAACCCAGCCCACATATGCTGAGCACAGCTTGGGTAGCGTGCTACCTTGTATATGGCTGTATGACATTTGGAAGGCTTGAGTTTCAATTTGGAAACGCTAACACACCGTTTGTATTCTCTATTTTGCCAGATTAATGGGAATCTTGTGGATTCGTCACTTCCGCCAGTAGGTGTACCATCCATCCAGAAGACATTTTTGGCCTAAGAGTGACTATAATATGTCTAAAACCAGGTTCTTTGATATGCCAGATGATGTTCTGAAGTTGGAGGGGCGGGGGGGGGGGGGTGAACTTGGAGAGCATATGGAAAACATCTGGAGGGAAGTGGCTGGAAATGAGGAGAAACTGAAAATCAGAATCACAATAAAAAAGTCAATAAATTCCCATTTTGGACTGTAGTGTTCATTTAGAAATGTCTTGCCTGTGTGGCTTGGTACATACTCAAAAAAACATTCATCCATGTTCTTTTGCTTATCGAGCTCCGGTGGGTGAGAGGTCGGCTACAACTTGGCCTGATCGCACATTGCATAAACAACTTTGAAAGCCAATTGGTGGCTGTTTCTGACTGTGCAGTGGGCCTCAATGTGATATCCAGTAGTAAATGAAAAGGAGGGGCGCTCATAATAAAGTCACAACTCTGCCTGCTGAGCCACAGAAATGCCAGGCTAAACCAGGAGTAAAACCAGCAAAGATGTGTGGAATATAAACTCTGCTCAACATTGAAAGGAGAAAATGTCAGCACAATCCGACATCATGTACATGACTGAAATGCTACTTTAATTACCTGAAATGATGTTGGTGTCATTGCTTTGTGCAGGCAGAATAACCAGACCATAAAAAAGGTGTGTGTGATTCCTTATTTCACCTCATAAAAATCCACATACTGGTCAAAACTTGCTGTCCTGAAGGCATTTTTTTTCATTCGTAAGGAAAAAATAATCCACATTATCGAAACATAGAAGTGATTGGTGGTTTTTAAAATGGATGAACTCCCCCTTAGTCTGACTTGATCGACTTTTGGTTTGATGTACAGCCCCACACAAAGTGTAGATTCAATGTCTGCAATTCTTTGACATGGTTGTGCAACCTGGCAAAGACACCTTTCGGTCCGACCTTCTCACGTCTGTGCACCGAGAGTCTTCCATCATATGTTTCTACTTGTTTCTTGGACGGAATTGTAAAAATTTTACAATTCAAGAGGATACCGTAATCCAACCAACCACAACCGTGCTTGCATTCGTGCTTCAGGTTCCTCTGGAGCTCATGTTAGTTCATGAGAGCACAGACTTGAGGACTTAAGGATTTTACTGATGCTTTTAATAGAAGATGATATACTGTTACGTACGTGCAGAGCGCATAGCATTGGTGTTTGTGTCTGAGCAAACTGGTTCTAATCATCTGTTTATGGCGTCAAGCAGACGACACAAGCACTTGAGTTTACTGCGTAGTGGCCTCAGTCAGAGCTGAGGTAGTTCTTTGGAATTCATGAAGCTGGGGTGCAAAAAAAAGCCCCATCTGTTGACTAGAATTCCAAACCTTTGGAAGTCAATTGGGTCTGTGTTTAAACTGTAAAGATTCCTCCCATTGGTACAGAGCACATTTGGCCTGCGGGTCGCATGACTATCACAAACCTGGCCTTGCGGTGAGACTTTCATTCAAACACTTGGTACATGCCACAAGAATTTACCCCAAATAAGAGGGGAAAAGCCAAGAATAAAGTGAAGGAAACCACTTGAAACCCATGACAGTTTAGACGTTCAGAGAACGTATGATTTTTAGATAACCCTAATGGATCACTTGATTTCTGCTCGTCCAACTCTGGCACTGATGATGTGGGTCAGCGGATTGTTTTTTGTTTTTTTATTGTTTTTTGTGTTTAGCAATGCCTAAATATATTTTTGAGGAAATATACTGATGATGCCAAAAGGAGACATTTCTGAGGCAGCACTAAATTCCAACGTTGTGAAATGGTTGCCACAAACCGTTTGGGAGGTTTGGCATGTTCAGTCTCAGTGTAAAAGTCCCAAAGCGCAAAAGCTCACCATATTAAAAATTTGCGTTCGCCAGCTGTGTCAGCAACCAACAAAATCGAACAAGAACACCAAACTCATAGTTTGGCTTTGATTCTGTTTGACTTGACATCTAACTTGACATGTGAGAGGACCACAAGCTCCACCTTGCCTTACCTGTATGCAGAAACAAGACCCCTGAGGGAGGGAAGGTGGGCGCAGAAAAAGAGAGAAAAGAGCTGCAACGACAAACCCTGCCCTGCCGGCTGTCCTTCAGCTGCCTCCCCCAAGGCGGGGATCCCATGTCCCCCTTTGAAAGGGACTATCAAACAAAGCGCAGGCGCTTTCAAAAGGGCAGCTTCTTAACCGTCATCACCCTTGCAGGAGGAGCAGACTGTCTCGGACCTGGGCCAAGAGAAAACCGCATTTGCAGCTCGGTGCTGAGCAGTGGGCCTTGAATGGTGTCAGGGGATATGTTTGTCATTTGATAAAGTGACAAACACACACGCACAGCAGGAGACTTACAGTATGTCATGTTGGATTTCACAGTTTGCATTATTCACAATTCATGATATTTTCCTCTCAATTTAATACAAAAAAGGAAAATATTTATCTTCTCACTGCTCTCCTCTTGATTGTTTTCAGATTCCAAAATCACAGCAAGCATTTTCCATCTCATACAGTCAATGTTTGAGTCTGCAAGTAAAAAAATGCAGACACAGGCCAAAATGCTTTTTCTTCACTTTCGGGACACACTTGATGGATTTATTTTCATGAAAAAAGCACATTTGAATAGAACGTGCACTGTCCCCAATGCATTTTAGTGCAAGTCCCTTTCTCACGCGCACACTGTTGTTGTGCTAAACACAAATGCACTATATGTCTGTCTGTCTTCTTTGTGTGATTTCTCTGCCTGCACGCTCTTTGGCATTGATCGCGTGTATTGTTCCTTTCAAACAGATGGATATTTGGACTTGAAATCAACCACATCCATCATATCTGTGTCCTTCGATCTTTCTTCTAAACCACTAAGCTTGTGTTTATCCACTTGCCAAAACACAATAGCATCTGACCACACGGTGGCCAGTTACATTCTCACTCTTTATTTGACATGGGCAAACTGTAACTCGAAGACACTGGCAGGCTGTTAGGGTGAATTTATAAACCACCAGCATAGCTTTGATGATGTGCACATTTTTGATGGGGAAACTCAGATCTTGTGCATCCTGATTTTCACCCAATTTAGCATATACAAAAACTACTGATTTGATATGCACGAAAAAGGATGTGAGTGAAGGAACAGCCAATGAAAATAGATGTCCCTGTTGTGGGAAAATAAAATGTTTTCACTCTTTTTTGTGGAGTTTGGTTTGTTTTCCTTCTTCTACGGAGTGTGTGCGCGCTCCCTGTGTGCTCATTGTCTCATTGTCAACACATAACATGAGCTCTGCTCCCTCTTCGTCAGCCAATCAGCTCCTTCCTTTCCTTGGCGTCGTCCCCAAGCGGTCTCTCATTCCATCATTATCCGTGTGTGTTTATTTGGTCTCTCGTTTTTTGTTTACTTCTTGTGGCTTTCTTGTCATTACATGTTATGTTGGTACAGTACGTTCCCCTCATTGTGTCTGTTTGCTATTTTCCCATTTTCAGTTTGGATTTGCAGCCACCAAAGTCATGTTCTGCAATTCTCTTGGGATGAACAATGTTTCTATGAAATTTCATTATAATGCATTCAATGTTGATGGTAAACCAAAAACAGAAATTCTATCCAAAGACCCCTGGTGTTGCATAAATAATCCGTGTCAAGGCTTAACAATGAAATAAAGCTCCTAGGAATAGCAAAAGGATGTAAAAATATGCAACATGGGACCTCAAAGTAGTTTAGTGATTCATTACAATTATAACCATCAAATGTAATAATAATAATAATAATATTAACAGGATAATTCTTGGTTTTACAAAGTGTGTCTGTAATGATTGCATACTGCTTCTGAATTTTGAAATTTTATTTGCTAAAGCTCATATATTCTGCCAATGAGTAGCACAGCCGAAATCTTGCAAGCGGTTCAAAACAAGCATAGACCAAATTCCCAAAATCTCACATTCCATTTCTGGTGTAGACTGTGCTGGTGTCAGCCTGCACAGTTGACACATTCACACAGAGTTGGGATTACAAGGGAACATCCAAGACATACACTGAGTTGAATCAAATGTTCCACCCTCCCTATTGTGTAGGGTAGGTTCTGTCTCGGTTAATTATTTGCATGCCCTTGAATAACCTTGGACAACCAGAATTGAACTCATAACAGAATGCACGTGGCTGTGCTGTTTTCAAGCAACACAAATTTGGGGAACCCCCCCCCCCCCCCCCCCCGTCTGTATGGGATGAGTGTTTGCTAGAGAGTAGTTAATCCCTTCTCAGATGGCAGTGACAACTGCTGACATGCTTTTTTAATTTCAATAACAGCTTTCTAATTCATTACACAAAACACACAAGTGCACATGTTATGGACAGTAAATCCCTCATCGGCTTCCTGTTACGTGTTTCAGTCAGTCTGTGAGCGACCACAGTTTGCATATGTTTTTTTGTCCTATTGTGGTGTCAAGGAGGTCTTGGCTAAGGAATGGTGTGTGTGTGTGTGTGTGTGTGTGTGTGCGTGTGTGTGTGTGTGTGTGTGTGTGTGTGTGTGTGTGTGTGTGTGTGTGTGTGTGTGTGTGTGTGTGTGTGTAGCTTTTTGTTAAACTGCAGGGTTCTCGCGAGGGACATGAAAGTCAAACACATTTGCAGATTACAGTTTTTCCTTAATGTAAAATGAGTTTATGAAGTTGTAGTAATGAATGCATCGGTATGAATTAGACCGAGGATATAAGAATGAAAGAGTAACATAATAATAATAATAATAATAATTTCATCCGTGCTGTATGTACAACATAAAGTTGTACTTGATTTGACTTGAATAATAGGAATATCAAGTATCAAGTACAACTTTATTGTCAATATTGTCAATATTACATATTGAAAATCCTAAATTGTAATATGTGTTTAAAAGCCTTCTGAGTACCTCTTCCATTTTCTCACTTTCGGTCTGGGCCTCTTGCTGTTAGTCCGACACATGACAAGAAGCTCCCCAGTTTAACCAGAGACATTTTGTGCTGTCCTCTAGTGGATAATAGCGGTACTACATGTTCACATGAAAAAACAACTAACCACCAATTAACTGGATTTCTCAAAACCACACTTCAGCCCTACATCTCGTATAAAATGTGGGTTCCCTCAGATTCCCTTAAATGAACACTGATGAAAGTTCTTCATATTTACTGATAGCTGGTGCCACTGGTGCCCTGCTATCCCCTGGCTCCTTTGCACCAGACCCCAGCACTCTTGCAACGGGCCATTGTGGAAACCCAAACCCAAACCCTCATTACCTCCATCATTAGTAAACACTGCACAATAGGGAACTGCTTGCCATTGCTCCCACGGTCCCAAGATAAAACCTGCAGACACACGCACATGCACTGAATGCGCTCGTCGCTGTCGCTCTCTCTGGGCTACGGCTCCGCTGATCAGGTGTCTGGGTCTCTTTCTATTCTCTTTTGTACTGTAACACAAAGACTGGCTCTTTGCCTTTCGCCTTTTATCTTTTTACCTTATCCACTCACCTTACCTGCATGCCTCGTCTCCCATTGAAATCTCCTTTGCTCTCCTATGAAGGGCGGTGTGTGTTCAGTTCCTTTTCAAGACCACCGGGGAGCAGCAGTGGCTATCTATCAATCCATCCATCCATCCATTTTCCGAACCGCTTGATCCTCACGAGGGTCGCGGGGGGTGCTGGAGCCTATCCCAGCCGTCTTCGGGCAGTAGGCGGGGGACACCCTGAATCAGTTGCCAGCCAATCGCAGGGCACACAGAGACGAACAACCATCCACGGCCACACTCACACCTAGGGACAATTTAGAGCGTCCAATCAGCCTGCCATGCATGTTTTTGGAATGTGGGAGGAAACCGGAGCACCCGGAGAAAACCCACGCAGGCCCGGGGAGAACATGCAAACTCCACACAGGGAGGCCGGAGCTGGAATCGAATACCTCTGCACTGTGAAGCCGACGTGCTAACCACTGGACTACCGGGCCGCCCCTATCTATCAATGTGAATGGAAAAAAAAAAGTGCCACAGTTCACCGGATTGCCTCGCTGAGAACCAGTGTGGCACTGTCTTGCTGCTAAATGATTAATAATTAAGATTTCCAGATTAACTCGAGTCGCGTTTAGAGCGTAGCTTTCAAATAATTGCTAATGTAAAGTGACTGCATGATTAGCAGCAGTGGACAATTAATATAGAATAAAATATCCCAATTTTAATTGCAAAATTAACAGATTATCCCGTGACATAAAATATTGGCCTCTCCGGGAGCCGTCACCTTACCGTGGTGGAGGGGTTTGTGTGTCCCAATGATCCTAGGAGCTAAGTTGTCTGGGGCTTTATGCCCCTGGCAGGGTCACCCATGGCAAACAGGTCCTAGGTGAGGGACCAGACAAAGCACGGCTCACAAAACCCCTTATGACAGACAAAATCGATGGCACTCAGTTTCCCTTGCCCGGACGCGGGTCACCGGGGCCCCCCTCTGGAGCCAGGCCTGGAGGTGGGGCTCGTTGGCGAGCGCCTGGTGGCCGGGCCTACACCCATGGGGCCCGGCCGGGCTCAGCCCGAAGAGGCAACGTGGGTCCTCCTTCTCATGGTCTCACCACCCGTGGGAGGGGTCAAAGGGGTCGGGTGCAATGCGAGCTGGGCGGCAGCCAAAGGCGGGGACCCTGGCGGTCCGATCCTCGGCTGCAGAAGCTAGCTCTTGGGACATGGAATGTCACCTCTCTGGCAGGGAAGGAGCCCGAGCTGGTGTGTGAGGTAGAGAAGTTCCGACTGGATATAGTCGGACTTGCCTCCACACACAGCCTGGGTTCTGGTACTAGTTCTCTCGAGAGGGGTTGGACTCTCTTCCACTCTGGAGTTGCTCATGGTGAGAGGCGCAGAGCAGGTGTGGGCATACTCATTGCACCCCGGCTCAGTGCCTGTACATTGGGGTTCACACCGGTAGACGAGAGGGTTGCTTCCCTCCGCCTTCGGGTGGGGGGACGGGTCCTGACTGTTGTTTGTGCATATGCACCAAACGGCAGCTCAGCATACCCACCCTTTTTGGAGTCCTTGGAGGGTGTGCTGGAGAGTACTCCTGCTGGGGACTCCCTTGTTCTGCTGGGGGACTTCAATGCTCACGTGGGCAATGACAGTGAGACCTGGAGGGGCGTGATTGGGAGGAACGGCCCCCCCGATCAGAACTCGAGTGGTGTTTTGTTATTGGACTTCTGTGCTCGTCACGGACTGTCCATAACGAACACCTTGTTCAAACATAAGGGTGTCCATATGTGCACTTGGCACCAGGACACCCTGGGCCGTAGTTCGATGATCGACCTTGTGGTTGTATCATCGGATTTGCGGCCGCATGTTTTGGACACTCGGGTGAAGAGAGGGGCGGAGCTGTCAACTGATCACCACCTGGTGGTGAGTAGGCTCCGATGGTGGGGAAAGATGCCGGTCCGTCCTGGCAGACCCAAACGTATTGTGAGGGTTTGTTGGGAGCGTCTGGCGGAATCCCCTGTCAGAAGGAGTTTCAACTCCCACCTCCGACAGAGCTTTTCCCATGTTCCGGGGGAGACGGGGGACATTGAGTCCGAGTGGACCATGTTCCGTGCCTCTATTGTTGAGGCGGCCAATCTGAGTTGTGGCCGTAAAGTGGTTGGTGCCTGTCGTGGCGGCAACCCTCGTACTCGCTGGTGGACACCAGCAGTAAGGGATGCCGTCAAGCTGAAGAAGGAGTCCTATCGAGCCTTTATGGCCTGTGGGACCCCAGAGGCAGCTGACGGGTATCGACTGGCCAAGCGGAACGCAGCTTCGGTGGTCGCCGAGGCAAAAACCCGAGCGTGGGAAGAGTTCGGTGAGGCCATGGAAGCCGACTTCCGGACGGCTTCGAGGAAATTCTGGTCCACCATCCGACGTCTCAGGAGGGGGAAGCAGTGCACCACTAACACTGTGTACAGTGGGGATGGGGCACTGCTGACTTCGACTCGGGACGTTGTGAACCGGTGGGCAGAGTACTTCGAAGACCTCCTCAACTCCACCAACACGTCTTCCTTGGAGGAAGCAGAGTCTGAGGACCCTGAGGTGGGCTCTCCTATCTCTGTGGTTGAAGTCACCGATGTGGTTAAAAAGCTCCTCGGTGGCAGGGCCCCAGGGGTGGATGAGATCCGCCCGGAGTTCCTCAGGGCTCTGGATGTTGTGGGGCTGTCCTGGTTGACACGCCTCTGCAACATCGCGTGGTCAACGGGGAGAGTGCCTCTGGATTGGCAGACCGGGGTGGTAGTCCCTCTTTTTAAAAAGGGGGACCGGAGGGTGTGTTCCAACTACAGAGGGATCACACTCCTCAGCCTCCCTGGTAAGGTCTATTCAGGGGTGCTGGAGAGGAGGGTCCGTCAGGAAGTCGAGCCTCAGATTGAGGAGGAGCAGTGTGGTTTTCGTCCCGGCCGTGGAACAGTGGACCAGCTCTACACCCTTAGCAGGGTCCTCGAGGGTATGTGGGAATTCGCCCAACCAGTCTACATGTGTTTTGTGGACTTGGAGAAGGCGTTTGACCGTGTCCCTCGGGGAGTTCTGTGGGGGGTGCTTCGTGGGTATGGGGTACCGAACCCCCTGATACGGGCTATTCGGTCACTATACCACCGATGTCAGAGTTTGGTTCGCATTGCCGGCAGTAAGTCGGAATCGTTTCCAGTGAGGGTAGGACTCCGCCAAGGCTGCCCTTTGTCGCCGATTCTGTTCATAATCTTTATGGACAGAATTTCTAGGCGCAGCCGAAGCGTTGAGGGCGTCCGTTTTGGTGGCCTCAGTATTGCATCCCTGCTTTTTGCAGATGATGTGGTGCTGTTGGCTCCTTCAAACGGGGCTCTCCAACTCTCACTGGAGCGTTTCGCAGCCGAGTGTGAAGCGGTTGGGATGAAAATCAGCACCTCCAAATCTGAAACCATGGTCCTCAGTCGGAAAAGGGTGGAGTGCCCCCTCCGGGTCGGGGGAGAGATCTTGCCCCAAGTGGAGGAGTTTAAGTATCTTGGGGTCTTGTTCACGAGTGAGGGCAGGAGGGAGCGAGAGATCGACAGGCGGATCGGTGCAGCGTCTGCTGTGATGCGGACGTTGTATCGGTCTGTCGTGGTGAAGAAGGAGCTGAGCCGAAGGGCGAAGCTCTCAATTTACCGGTCGATCTACGTTCCAACCCTCATCTATGGTCACGAGCTATGGGTCGTGACCGAAAGAACGAGATCCCGGATACAAGCGGCCGAAATGAGTTTTCTCCGCAGGGTGTCCGGGCTCTCCCTTAGAGATAAGGTGAGAAGCTCGGTCATCCGGGAGGGGCTCAGAGTCGAGCCGCTTCTCCTCCACATCGAGAGGAGCCAGATGAGGTGGCTTGGGCATCTGATTCGGATGCCTCCTGAACGCCTCCCTGGTGAGGTGTTCCGGGCATGTCCCACTGGGAGGAGACCCCGAGGAAGACCCAGGACACGCTGGAGTGACTATGTCACCCAGCTGGCCTGGGAACGCCTCGGGATCCCCCGGGGAGAGCTGGAAGAAGTAGCTAGGGAGAGGGAAGTCTGGGCTTCCCTGCTAAAGCTGTTGCCCCCGCGACCCGGCCCCGGATAAGCGGTAGAAGATGGATGGATGGATGGATGGATGGATAAAATATTGGCAACTTAACTATGTTCTCAGGGGCACGGTGGGCAAGTGGTTCTGCCTCACAGTTCTGATGGTCTGGGTTTAAATCTTGGCTCTCGCTGCGCCAACGCGTTTTTTCTGCAGGTACTTCTGCTACTTTCCACTTCCTAAAAAAATGCATGTTAGCTTGACTGAAGAGAAATTGTCCAAAAGTATGACTCTGAGCGTGAGTCACTGTCTATCTGTGCCTTGCGATTGGCTTGTGATTAGTTCACCTCCTCACCTGTGACCCCACGTGGAATTTATCCATCCATCCATCCATCCATCCATTTTCTACCGCTTAACCAGGGTCGGGTAGCGTGGGCAACAGGTTTAGCGGCGAACCCCAGACTTCCCTCTCCCCAGCCACAGCTTCCAGCTCATCCCGGGAGATCCCAAGGCATTCCCAGGTCAGTCGGGAGACATGGTGTCTCCAGTGTGTCCTGGATGATCCTCAGGGCCTCCTCCTGATGGGACATGCCTGGAACACCTCACCAGGGAGGCATCCAGGAGGCATCTTAATCAGATGGCCGAGCCACCTCATCTGGCTCCTCTCCAAAGGGAGGAGAAGTGGCTCGACTCTGAGCCATTGTTCAGCTTGTACTGTACTGAAATGCACCTTATTTGGGATTCAACCAGTCCTCCGTCAAGTGTCTCCAGTTGGGCCAAAATTATGCTGTTTGCCTCCTAACTGGAGCTCATAGGAGGGAGCACATACAGTAACTCAAATTCTGGCTTCCCTCCATTGGCTGCCTCTACATTTTAGAGCTAATTTTAAGTCATTTCCACTTGTTCACAAATCTTTACATATCGTCACGCTAGCTGACTTCTCTGAGTGCCTCTACCACTATGTAACTGTAGCGGGTCAGTGGACCAGACGCTACTGGAGGTACCACGGACAAAGCAAAGCCTCAGAGGGGATTGAGCTTTTTCCGTTGACGGCACCTCTCTTTGGAATGATGTCCTGCTAAACGTTAGACAAGCCACTTCTCTGTCCATCTTAAAATACATTTTTATTCTTTGGCTTTTGACTCAGCATGAAGACTTCAGTGTTTTGTTGTTTTTAATGTTTTAATGTATTTTTCCAACTGTATTTGTTTTTATTTATGTTTTAACTTATGTACAGCATTTTGTCAGCAACTGTGTGTTATGTTTCGGTCTGGTTACGTTTGGTTTTGATTCCTCATGTGCCCTTTTTTCGCCACCTGTTCTCGTTATCAGTGTTCGTTGTGTGTATCCAATTAGCTCCCTCAACCCTTTGTGTCTTGTCCAGGTGTCTCTCGTTGTCTCGTCACTTAGCTTGTATTTAGTTCCCTGAGTTTCTGTCAGTCTTTTTTGGGTTTTGTGAGCTGTGAATATGTGAGCATATGTGTGCTCCTGTCATGTTTTGTTTCCTGTTATAATTTGGTTTGATACTTGTGATTTCCAGGCATTTTTTTTGAACACTTCAACTTTGTGTTTTTTCCACTGTACTCCTGTGTGTATTTTTTTGTTAAATACATTTTGGTCAATCCTCCCTGCCTCCCTGCTTTTTGGGGTCCTACAACTACCATCACGCAAAACGTGACACTGGTTGTTTTGAAAGTGCTCTATAAATAAGGGTAAGTTGAATTTTAATCATTGCACTGTTTTTGCTTGGTGTTTAGGTTTTCCAAATGAATTATTTAAATGAAGTTTGTTTTAATAGAGAACGCAAGTAGGATGTTCTCAAGCCATTGAGTTTTGCAATAATTTAAAAGTATTTATCGTTATGGATTTGGTATTCACTCCTATGACCTCTTTGCGAAGTGTTTCTGTCAGCAAGATGGCCCCATTTATTGAGAAAAGAGAAGCTTGTTGGAGTATGTGGCCAATGAATAAACAGTGGTCTGTAAAGACGAATTGAATTGTTTAACTTTCACACAGAGAGTCTCCATCTGGTTTCCTGAGGCGCAATTCCATCATGTGTAACCGTGGCATAAAAAAAATGAATATAATACAAACCTCACCAACATCTTGCCGCTCTAAACACGCATAAATGCATCACACTCACTCTTGCACACATATACACATGAATAATTCTTACTTTTCCTCAGGTCACGTGTACAAAGAAAAGAGCACTGTACATACTGTTTAACTTGCAGGAGGCTCAGTTATGTTTTGGGGCTACTGTGCTGCATCCGGAACAGATTGTCTTGAATCTGTGCAGGGTACTGATGAAATCTCAAGACTACCAAGGCATTGTGGAGCAAAATCTGTGGCCCAGGGTCACAATGCAGTCTCAGCTGCCGTTCTAAAATGCTTTGACATCAGATTATTCTGAAGAGAGTCACAAACATTGTAGCTATATATTCACCTGACTTCTGTGCAGGATGGTTGGATTCAGCACCTACTAAGTCATGGTGTGAATGTAAGTCTGAATCATTGTCTGTCTCTACGTGTGCCCAGTGATTGACTCGGAACCAATTCAGGGTGTAATCTGCGTTTCACCGGAAGTCGGCCAGGATAGGTTCCATTTCGCGGGCACGCTGAACAGCATAAATGGTGTAGAAAATGCATGGATGGATGGTTAAATATTCTGAAGAGCGCCGATATACATTCTGTTGAACATCTGTGGCATGACTGACACCTTGCCACAGTTAGACTTTTTGTCTCGTTTTTTTTGCTAATCAAATTTGAAGTACCAAATGGGACCAGAGAGGGAAGATTTTTGTCACAAATTATGTCATTCTGACAGGTCACATTTGACTGTTTTCAACAATCAGACAAAAAAAAAATCAAGCTCCCCTTATAACGGAAGAGTGCCTACAATTTTATCCACGTGTGTGCACGATCCACATGTGGAAAGAGAATGTTTGATCGCCCTCAACACTGTGGGGTGAAACAACTAAAGTGGGTCACGGAGGAAAGACTGCATAGTTGGTTTACAACTCCAGCACGTGTTGGCTGATATGTTTTCACACTCTGTGCATCAACCAACTGACAGATTTGCAAATTAAAGAATGTGTGAACTCAAATTTGACCAATGTCCCCTTTTCAAAAGCCATAATATATAGTACTGTACTGCATGTACAAAAAACAAATGAACCTAAAGACCTGTTCCAACATTCACCACTGATGAACGGAAAGAACATTCTTGACCTATTTCAGTGGAAAAGCCTCGTTTGCGCCCTCAACCTGCTGGTCGAGAGCACACACATGCTAATAATGTGGCTTTGAATTGTTTCCATTGCTACAGTGAATTTACAGACACAGTGCAGCCCTATTAAGGCAACATTTATATGCAAGCTACCAACTGCGTCCTAATGTCCAAGTTTGCCAGGGCAGTGACTGGCCACGTTTCTTTGCTAATTGAAAGGGCAGGATGCGGTGGCAAAGAAAACGACTGTGTCCCTGTGTTTTACTGTGCAGTGCAGTTGTCTACAGTGAGATAAATGTGCTTCTTTTTGCCGGTGTGAGCGTGCTTTTCATCTGTATCATTGAAGCCTTCACACTTGCTGCAGCCTCGAAGCGTGCAACAGGAACATGGCGACATGCCAGACAGCGGCAGTCGACGTGTTAAACCTCAGATTGCTTTTTAAATGACCGAGGGGCCAGTTGTAGTGCACTTCTCACTGTGTAATTCATGGTTGCCAACACACACACACACACACACACACACACACATACACACGTGTTTGCACACCCTTTCACTTGGATTTTGACAGGTCAGGAGCTGTTTGCGACCCACAGCTCCCCCCTTGCTCTTGTGCGTTACATAAGAAGCGAATACCTGACTTTCTTCCTTTCGCCTTTTTGTCTCCCTTGCATGGAGTGACATCAGCCCCCTTTTATCATGACAGTTTTGTCATTCCTTTTCTCCGCCTTACCTTCCTCGTTCTAATCAGTGCCAGTGGTGAATAATTCACTCAGTGTCGTGGCGACCGGAGCACCGTGATTGGCAGCTTGATTTTCTTGTCCGTTTCATTATTAATGCACTTGTATAGGCCTTATTTCTATGGTGGAAGCCATTTCAGACAAGGGGACAGTCAACTGTGTGATGATCGACCAATGGCCACCACCTCTAATCACACACCTATTTTCTTCACCACCATCCGGCTCACCATCCTTCACTTTATCCCACGTGCCGTTCCATATTTAGTTCTCCTGAAGGTCAGTGGTGTGCAGAGAGTCAGGTGGCCTTTTCATATGGCAGCATAATAGGCATGGAAGTCATGAATATTTTGAGCTAATCTGTAGGTCACTTACACATAGCCTCTTTTGAAGGAAGAACATGACATTTCAAATGAACATGCCAACCTGAAAGTTAATGCATGACACTATTATGGGATTATTATCGTCTTGAAGCAAAGGAGACAAAAAGTAGTGCGCTACTTGGCCGTAGACTATACATCTACTTAAAAAAATGACGATTCTATTGTGTTCTCACTTGTATTCTTTAGCATTTGACTCAGCATGACTCATGTTTGATCTTAGTTTCACTGTTTGGTGCTTTCTACCATCTTAGTTACTGATTTATTGCTTTATCGTTGTATATATGTTAGTTGTTCCATGTACAGCACTTTGTAAGCAGCGATGGCTGTTTGAAAGGGCTCTATAAATACAGTTGAGTTGAGTGTGCAGCTATTGACAAAATAAAATTGAATACATGTTTTTTTTCAATGTGAAGCAAGATAGACTCTCGTGCCACCGCGCCTCATTAAACCAAAAATACCGCTCGCTACAGTTCACAGTAACCATTAATACATGATAGCTTACCCGACTGTCTGTCATCAAACTGGGACGGTAACATTAAAATGCCCTTGCCATTTTTTCTTAATTGGTAACGCAGTAGGATGGAAGTTCCTTTTTTTTTTGGGTGTGAGTGAATTCACAAACTGGTGATACCAACTTTTATGCACACATTGTACAGACCATATCAGGAATATTTATAATAAAGTTTTAAATTTAGTATTGCTCAGTTTCATAGGTAGCAACTGGGGTGGCAGCAACACCGCTTGCCAGCCTTGAAAACCACCTATGCCTGCTGAATGAAATACTGACATGTGATTGGAGTTGTTTCCCCAGGTTCCAGAATTCAGCATGGCATTTGGACCAGTCGTGAAAGTATTATTGGTCTTCCTGGTCAATTTCTTTCCAAAAGAAATAAAATAACAATCGAATATGGTGCTGTCCAGTAGTCCACAAATGTCTCTCCTAAAAGTCGATGAAGGAAATGCACATCTTTCTTTTTGATACTACAGTACTAAAATCTATTTCCGTTAGTCTTCTGCCTGGTTACATAAACGGACAAATAAGTAAATTTGGCCACGGATCATAATGCAACGCTAATGTGCTAAATATTTTCTTGAGCAGCTGAGATGTGCTTTTGAAGACGTGTTATTTCTGCCACTGGAAAAGCACTTGACTTTGAAATAATTATTTTGTTCTCAAATAAGTTCAAAAGAAACAACGGGAAACATAACTTGGCGTGACAGTAAATGTGGCAAAGAAAGATGACTGAAGGCAAAAGGAACAGTTTAACGTTGACCCTGTACTCATTCAAAATATTGCTTTATTGTTGTATAGTATACATGTTCGTTGCTCTATGTACAGCACTTTGTAAGCAGCGATGGCTGTTTGAAAGTGCTCTATAAATACAGTTGAGTTGAGTAAAAAATAAAATAAATAAATAATGATCACATTCAATTATTTTTTCATTTTCAAACAAATAGTCAATGATTTCATTAAAATAGCTGAATTTGCACATCCCTTGTTCAAATGGACGAGAAGGGAAGAACGGGTCCGAGAGGCACTGCACCCAGAGTGCCTCAAGCAACTATGCACGCGTTAATTGACGCACGCCCACAAGCGACATTGCTGGTTTGTCTTGATATCGCCAATATATGTGTTTTATCACATGTACTGCACATGCAGATGCTCAACAGTCTGTCTAATGTATTTGAATTTATAAGATAAGATATCCTTTATTTGTCCCACACTGGGGAAATTTACAGCCTCCAGCAGCAAGAATGTAGGCAGAAAGAAGAAAAAACAAACACCGTTCAATTAAGTGCAATATAAATACAAAATGGATAAATCGCAGTGCTATTTACAGTTGTTTTCCACATCATTTAGTTATTATTATTATTGTTGCTATTTTTTTAATCAGCAGCCTGACAGCAGTTGGTAGGAACGAGCGTCGGTATCTCTCCTTCTTGCAGCGCGGGTGTAACAGTCTCTGGGCGAGTGCTGTCAGGGCGGGCTGGAGAGGGTGGGAGGGACTGTCCATCATAGCTTTTAACTTAGTTAGCATCCTTCTGTTGCCCACCTCCTCCAGAGTGTCAAGGGAGCAGCCCAGGACAGAACTGGCCTTCCTGACCAGTCGCTCCAGTCTCTTTCTGTCCCGGGCTGAGATGCTGCCTGACCAGCAGACAATGCCATAATGGATGGCCGAGGCCACCACCGAGTTACAGAAAGTCTTAAGGAGCGACTCATTTCGTCTTTGTGACGGGCTAAAAAAAACAAGCGAATGTTTGAGTCCGGAAAGTACCGTGCCTCTTTGACAGGTGGCAGTGCTGAGTTCCATTTGTCCAATTGAAGCACGGAGCTCTTCAATTATGCTTTTTTTGTTTTTTATTTAACATTCAACTAGCCATACTGAGATGTCTGGCTCTGAAAAGAACTAGTCAAGAAAAAAAAACTTATTTAAAAATAAAAGTAAGGTATAATGCTATATACATTTTAAAAAGGGAGGTGAATAAAAAAATGGAAACAGAAACAACAATAAGTTTGTCCTTATATTAAATATTATTTTGTTATTGTTGCTCTCACATTGTTGAACAGCTTGTGGTTGATTGAAGCACAATTAAAAGCTTTGAAAACAAATGTTTCAAATTTGAAACACAGGCTCATCTTTTGTTTTGGGTTCATATTTTTTATATCTGACTCCAGAGGAGTCAGAGCCTCACCAGTCACTAACCTCACTGCTCTCAGAATTATGCCACTGACAAAAATAGAATTACAGACTCATTATCTTAAAGTTCTTAGATGTTTTGCTTAATAAGTGTTCTGCTCTTAATTACTCAAGCTATCAAACTTCTTAAAAAAGAGAGATAACTCCTCTGTGTGCTTGGGTTAGGGTGTGTGTCTTTTATGGGATGCTGTGAGAAAAATTGGGTTAGACCTTACCACTTTGTCCTCCTTTACAACTGGGACTCAAAAGCCAATTAACACCGAGGACGCAAGAAGGAGTGAGAAAGAAAAAAAAAAAAGCTACCACAAAAAATATATGCGTTTAAATGCAACTGTCTTTTTCCCAAATTGAATGATTGCATGTGCGTCTTCTTGCATGAAGTGTGTGTGCGTGTGTGCCATTTGTGCACGAGTTTACCGATATCCCAGAGGACACGGTGTTTAGAGCTCCTTCCTGTAACTGCGTACGTGACAAAGGTTTGCCAGAGTGATCCTCAGCTCATGTGGTTGTATTGAGTTTCCTTGTATGAAGGTTCTGGATGTAGTTGTGAGCACTGGTGTTTAGTTTAGCCTTGCAGCCCGTCTGGTATTTGTGTCGCAACGCTGTTCTGATTCTTGGACGGCACAAAGAGGCAGGTTACATTTGACATTTGTTATGCTTTTTTTGATCCCACCTTCACTCAGAAATTAGCGATCTCATACACATTTGAGTAGGGGTGGCATTCTACTTGATACAGTGAACGGTACAGGACACACGTTAGGCCTGAGTACAAACCTGTAACTACGTTACTTTTCGAAGGCAACTGTGGCAAGACTGGTGCCAATTTGCTAAATGGTATATATTCTTTCACAAATCTATACAATTGGTCAATCAACACATGTCGGCGGATTTTTTTAAAAATTAGTGACCAACTAAAAGTGTTGAAAATGGCTTCATCTCTTTGACAATGCACATTGTTTGGGGGTCTCCTGGAAAGTGATTTGGAGGTACACGGATTCTGCCCGATGCCAGCGTTATGAATTCTCATTACAAAAGGATGATAATTCACAGACCATAGAGATGTGTGTTGCAATAGGTGAATACACTCTCATGCAGCGGTCATCATGCTATCAGTTTGACCAATTAGGTTCATTAGCATGGCCATAGACACAAAGGCTTTTACGGCTTTTAATTAATGATGATATTACGCTACTATATATCGAGGCTAAAAGGCAACTCTGATAGGAGTCAAACTCGGGTCTAGAATGCGAACGCTGCCACCATTTTTCTTTAGCCACAGGTGTTTTTACTCAACCAGAAGGAAAACAAGTTTTTGAGTCGTGGCTAAAGACAAACTGTAGAAGGCTTTACTTTCTGGAGCTGGATTGACATCTTTGGCGGGCTGGAAGGTTTTGGCAGTCAATATGAAGTTTGATGAGGTATGACTGCTGAAAGCGACAGGTGGTGCCCACACATGAAGTCGTAGACTCCAATCTTACTGGGAGCCCACCCAAATGTTATTGTGCATGTGGCCAATGTTGCTGTCTGCAAACCCAAGTTGACCCACTTATCAAGATGCACGTCACAAACATGCAGGCCAGAGAGGCTCCCAAGGAACTCCGGCCATATATATCGCATATAAATTTGAGGGTGTCAGCTGGGGTCTTTCTGTGCCGAGTTTGCAAGTTCCACTTGCGCTCTTTGGGTACTCTGTCTTCCCGACCACGGTGAAGGTTGGGTCACTAATTTGAACACTGTAGCGTGGCCTGGAAGTGTGAATGGGAGTGTAAATGGTCTTCTGTGTCTATGTGCCAACGCTGGAGCCACCCTGCCTCTCGTCCTAATGCCCCTCTATTCTTCTCACTGTTATTGATGCTTTTACATTGGCAAAAGTGGACAGTGCCAGTTACTCTGAGGTACGGCACGAGCCTATTTGGAAAAAAGTTAGGCCGTAGGCAATATCAAAAAAATAAATGCGCTAGTAAATAGAGATGCTTGAAAAATCCGTTGCAGCACCGTTATGAAGAATTTTACATTGTTACTTTCCAACACTGACGTAAAGCACTGCTAGCTTGTTGGTCATCGCTTGAACCAATTCATCTTCTTCAAATCTGAAATTAGACATCACTGCTGCATGTACCATCAAGATTTTGGAACAAGTGTGTACATGGTGGCTTTCATTGGAGGGCCAAGTCACACCGATGTCTAAATTGAGGTGAATAATCAACACAGATGGCCACAAATATGGTGTCTTTGGTTCAGCATCTTTCTCTGTTGAGAGATATGCATATGTATATAAAAAGACATAAACAAACGGCTGCAACTGCCAACACAGTGTGGTATGTGCTGAAGAAATGAATCTGAGGTAATGCATGCTTTGAAAGAAACTCCTTCTGCTTTTCATGCACACACGTACAAGCCTCGGAGGTCGTGATAATAAAGAGTGGGAATTAGGCAAAGCAGGGCAGCTTTAATTAGTACGGTATATCGCAACCTGCGAGAGCATGTAGTAGTACATTTTATGCAATGGTAAGCACTGTAATTTATTTATTTATTGTGAAAGTTGTCAGTTCTGAGTTGGGGGGGGGTCGTCGAATCCGAACTCTGGCCTTACTGTATCATGTGCTTCCTCCTACATTCCATGACAAATGCTTGCTCGGAAGACTAAATTGTCCTCAGTTGTGACTACCCATTTGTCTGTCTTCGTGGATGTGCCCTGCAATTGACTGGTGATCAGTCCACGACTGACCCTACCGCTTGCCCGAAACCAGCTTGGATAGATACCAGCTCACCTTCGACGCTGAAAATAATTGGTACAGAAAAAGAATGGCGGCCAATCCTTCAGTCAACCTTTTTCACACAGAGATGCCCTCCTCCAAGATGTGAGGGCGCCACATTTAAAGGGAAGGGGAAAAGCTGCTTTTGATGGCCGGTGAATGGAATCAGTTTCGTTCACACCCACAACGGCGTAGACCGTTTAAATACGGTGGCTTGCCCGCATCTGCGAAATTACCAACAATCGGGCACGTAATCAGAGGCCCATATTTTGTAAAAAAATATCAAGGGCTATTTTAATTTGTTTATCTTGTGATAAAGTTTACATATTCAATTTTTTAAAGATATTTGTTTCCATGTTGCCTTTAAAGTGAGGTCGAATTGAGATCTCCGAAGAGTTTGAGATGGAGACGAGAAGACCTGAGACATGAGACTCCATCTATTTTGAATTCTGCTTATCCTCTCAAGGATAAGTGGGTGAGCTAGCTACAACCTATCCCAGCAGATTTTAAGGAAGAGGCCGGTACGGCTGGACGGTCGCCTCCCAACATCGGGGCACACATACAAAACAATCCTTCATTCATACTCACGGGACAGTATAGAGTCTTGAATTCACCTAAGATCCATGTTTGGGAGAGCATGCCAACTCCATACAGGAAGGTCAACGCACAATATTGGCCCAGAGTCTCAGAAATGTGAGTCGGATATGCCAACTACGCTGCCACTGCCTCTTCATAACTTATATTTCCTTCTTGTGGTGAAGGTTTATTTGTCTTTTCTTGTTTCCGAACGCTTCCGTTATGAGTGATTAATGATGGCTCCTCCTCCATTTTGTCCTCAGGCGTTTCCACACCACAAACAAAACTAACTGGGTCAAAGAATCTATTTAAAAGATAATTAAGCAGCTTTATAATTCATCACAGTCCTCTGGTGCCAGAGTGGATCACACATGATCAGCCTTTCATTAAGTCAGCCTCATTGTCTTGTCTCGATGTCTCTTCCATACTGAGTTTTTTTTTTCCTGCTGTCATTTGGTGTATGAATTCGGCTGGCAGGTTGAAATAGGGACGTGCCTCTCTCTCGTACCCTGCTTTAGCTGATAAAACCATCCCGGGGATTCATTTATTATACATACATATAACTGCCAGCACATGTTCATATTCGTGACACTCAAAGTCAGGCTGATGCTCTCGAGGAAAAAAAAGGAGGTTCGCCATACTCGCGTGCTCACTCCTTGTTTATGTTGAGCCCAAACGATAACAGTAGTGTCACAGGACTCCCGACTTCCTCCTCCCTGCTCTTGCCCTTCCATCCCCGTTGCCGGGGATACAGCAGGATGTGATGCGGCTCCTGTCCACTCGAGCTTTTGTTCCACAGATGTCCCCGTCCTGTCTGCTTCTCGTCCTCCTCCTCTTTGCCTCCTCTGTCATGTGCAGCTGCAGCGCACACGACATCTATCCATGGCACTGCCAATTTCTCAGTATGTGATTAATTAGCCCACCAACCCGGGTGGTTTTATTCAAATTGATATTTTTATTTACGAATATTAGCATTATGGCATCATGGGGAGAATGCTGGAGGGTGAAAGCAAAGCAAACAATCTGGATCTGATTATGACATTCAGCCATGAGGGACACCCACTCATAACCGTGGACCGGGATACTGAGACAGGTTGTTATCCACCTTATTGACATCCTGTCAATTAACTTGAACCTCATCCTTTTCCAGGAATTGTCTCAGTGAACTCAGGAGGGATCCGAAGCAAGCCATTTTCCCAAGTGCAGCCAGATGTCCATGACCTCAGCCAGCTGAGTTATCCTTCCTACATAATGAGCCACTTCCACCCCCCCCCCCACACACACAACGTATTTCCAGGCCTGCTCTGATGCTTTTGTGTCATTCAAGTTGAACGAGCAAGGGCACAGCACAGTTTTGTAGGCCGACTCGGGAGTTTGGGTCGCTTTATATTTAGCGTGGAGAGTCCACGTTTTGAGGCCCTTTAGCTGTCTCTGAGCTCTGTCCCAGCAGAGCAAAAAGCGGCCCTTTCATGCAAGACTTTTTATTCAGTGTGGCCTCAATTGGCAAACAGTCTGTTTCAGTGTCCCAGTCTCGGTGTCGCTTATCAGCAGTGTGAGCATGTTTTTTTTTTTCGAGGTGACACTTGAAATGCTTTAATTTGAAATTCAGAAATAAATAGAATTAAATAGAACATGTAAATAATTTGAATGACGCGTTTGTTGGTGCACGGTGTTACTCAGTTATATTAAAATTGCATTCACCGCCATCTCATTAGGTACACAATGTAATACAATCCGCTAAAGCAAATCTGCCATTGCTCAGTTTTGATTGACATTTTGAGGAAGGCAGTCATTTCACAGCTGGCTTATTGTTGTTTGCTGCAGTCGTGTAGAACTGCACTGCATCACAGTGAGCTTTCTCCAATAGCGTTTTCAACAAAATGTAACGCTTTAATGTTGATTGATGAATACTGTATATACAAATCAATTGACATTAATTCAACAGCACATGAGGATATTATTGTATACATTTAGGTAAAATGGAGAACACCATTCACCTTGTTGACAAAATCAATAGCACATAGGGTTCAGTATAGTTGTAAAAAAAAAAAAGATTTACATTGTTAATGGAGTTGTGGCAGATGTCATATGATGCACATGTGGTAAAAGCAGAACAAGGTCTCATTGCTTCTTTTCTCCATTAGATGATGTATGACCTTCACTTGTTGATCTGCAATCGGAACACGTGACCGTCAAAGGCAATGAGCGATGAGTAGGTTCAGCATATATAGGTAAATAAGTATTTTTTCATTTTATCCGGAGCTCATAAATCTATAACCATCCACTTGCCTGCACCCACATACAGGCAGGGGTGAACACACAATTACCCAACATACTCTAGGTATAATGAATTCTTCTCGAACTTGTGTAGCCATAGACTTCCCTTATTTTTGTGGCGCAGTTAGCTCAAAGGCTGTCGTAATTTTTGTTTGTCTGGTTTTTATTGAACTTTACTTCTTGTGTCTTGTCTTGCTTGCCAGATCTTTTGCTTTCTCCCGTGCCCGTCGGGGCTGTCCCTTTTATTCTCCAATCAGCTCCCTCAACCACTTGTGTCTTGTCCAAGTGTTCCTCGTTATCTCGTCAATTGTTTTGTAGTTTTTGTGACATTGATGTTGCTGTCACGTTTTGGTTCTGCGTGGTGTGTTATGTTTGCTGGTGTTTTGTTGTAGCTTTGAGTTTTTGTTTTTTCAGTACTTTGCTTTCGATTTAGTGTTCCACAGTACCCTCCTAATCGTGTTTTTGTTGTTTTGATTGGTGTACCCCGCGTTCCCTGCCTCCCTGCTTTTGGGTCTTCTACCATGCATAACATGACTGTAGGCAATACATATCAATGGGCGAATGTCCACATGCCTTCACTTGTGGATCGTCTTTCCTCATTGAAACCATTTTAATTTAATGAGAGACATATGGTCCTAATAGAAATGTTCTCACTTTCATTTCTGACCTCATTGGATATGCTCATTGGGTGCACAGGATACAACCAACAAGGCATTTTTTGTAAACCAACATGATCCAAGCCTGGTAAAACCAGATTTGCAGAAAAGGCTTTCCTTTTCTGCAAATCTGTTTTTACTTTTTTGATACTTTCGCAGTTTTTTCCCCCTTTTCATTTCAGAACCCTGGACAGCAACTCTTTCAGAACATTACTGCAACCCAGACTGACAAAAAACAGGAACGGAAAAAGAAACTGTAATTTGGATCAGCTGAAGAAGAGAAATTTAGACTAGAACTGTACGTTTCCTTTTGAGGAGGCTCAGGGCAAGGCTGTTAAAACGACATTTTGGATGGTTGGTTTTCCATCATACCTACTATAGTTCATTATTTCGCACTTCCCTTTTCACTTTCCCGTTGTTAAATCACGGACTAATAACTGGGATCGACGGCTTTTTATGGGCACCCCCATGTCCTGTCTGTGAGCAACGACCTTGTTTAAAAAGCCCATTGATGTGTGCGTGCGTGTGCGCGTAACAAAGCCGAGAGCGCGATAGGGAGGGGGCACGCCCAAAAAAAAAAAACTCGGTGCGCGTTGAATGACGGCCGACTGTTGCTTTCAGCGTGCGTTCTTGCGCGATGCTATTGGCCGAATAGGGCGACATGCACCCGGGCGCCTGGTGCTGTGGGCGGGTGGAATGCTCGTTTATAACCCCCGCGTCTCCGGCGGTGGGCGGGAACGGCAACCGCTGGGGGGAGCGAGAGCGGAGGAGGATGAGGAAGACGCCAGACACCAGGCTGTAGCGGCGGCGGGGTCCGCGGAGGCGGCCGTCCCTGGATGCGTCGTGAGCCGCGCATGGACGACCACTTGAGCCTCCTGCAATCACCACCGCCGAGCGTGAGCAAAACACGAGGCGACAACTTGGTGAACCACGGATACACCGAGACGGAGGCCGACGTCATGACCGTCGCGGCGTGTGACAACATGTTGGAAGAGTCTGCGGCTCTCCCGGGCCACCTCTCCCTGGATCGATACGAGCCGGACCACGAGTGCTGCGAGAGGGTGGTCATTAACATATCCGGCTTGCGCTTCGAGACGCAGCTCAAGACTCTCTCGCAGTTCCCGGAGACCCTCCTGGGGGACCCCAAGAAGAGGATGAGGTACTTTGATCCCCTCAGGAACGAGTACTTCTTCGATCGGAACCGACCCAGTTTTGATGCCATTCTCTATTACTACCAGTCAGGAGGGCGCATCAGGAGACCCGTCAATGTCCCCATTGATATCTTCTCAGAGGAGATTCGATTCTATGAGCTGGGCGAGGAGGCGATGGAGAAGTTCCGGGAGGATGAGGGCTTCATTAAGGAGGAGGAGCGGCCCTTGCCGGAGAACGAGTTCCAAAGACAAGTGTGGCTGCTTTTTGAGTACCCGGAGAGTTCGGGACCAGCGCGGGGCATCGCCATCGTCTCCGTCCTGGTCATCCTCATCTCCATTGTCATTTTCTGTTTGGAGACACTGCCCGAATTCAGGGACGAGAACCGCGATGCAATCCCGATCGCGCCCGTGATCAATGGCACCCTTCCCTATTTCACCAGCCCCTTCTCAGACCCCTTCTTTGTGGTGGAGACGTTGTGCATCATTTGGTTCTCCTTCGAGCTCCTGGTGCGCTTCTTCGCGTGTCCGAGCAAAGCCACGTTCTCCAAGAACATCATGAATATCATTGACATTGTGGCCATCATCCCTTACTTCATCACGCTGGGAACGGAGCTGGCCGAGAGGCAAGGGAACGGACAGCAGGCCATGTCGTTGGCCATCCTGCGTGTCATTCGCCTCGTGCGCGTCTTCCGCATCTTCAAACTCTCGCGTCATTCCAAAGGTTTGCAGATTTTGGGTCAGACCCTCAAGGCCAGCATGCGTGAACTGGGCCTGCTCATCTTCTTCCTCTTCATCGGCGTCATTCTCTTCTCCAGCGCCGTCTACTTTGCCGAGGCCGACGACCCCGAATCGGGATTCAACAGCATCCCGGACGCCTTCTGGTGGGCTGTGGTCACCATGACTACCGTTGGCTATGGGGACATGCATCCCGTCACCATCGGGGGCAAGATTGTGGGCTCTCTGTGCGCCATCGCCGGCGTGCTGACCATCGCGTTGCCTGTGCCGGTCATCGTTTCCAATTTCAACTACTTCTACCACAGGGAGACCGACGGCGAGGAACAGGCCCAGTACCTGCACGTGGGCAGTTGTCAGCCTCTGGCGGAGCCCGAGGAATTGAGGAAGACGCGCTCGTCGTCGTCACTCAGCAAGAGCGAGTACATGGTGATAGAGGAGCATGGCATCAACAGCGCCTTCAAGCAGCAGCCAAACTTTCCCACCAGCGCTCAGAACAACTCACAGAACTGCATCAACATCAAGAAGATCTTCACTGATGTGTAGTTGGTTCTGGTGTCACGGACGTTGCGAGTGGATGCGCGATGGCTCAGATGTCATTGCGCATGGAAGCAGTGCTGGATGAGTGAGGGGGTTTAAAAAAAAAAAAAAAAGCCCAAATCCCATCTACTTTTATTCTGACAATTAGAATTGGTTCCAGTGCTTACAAAAAATAAAAAAGAATGTGCGGAGAGAAGGCACTCCTTAAAAGCTTGCAATAGAGAGGGAACCTGTTGTAGCTGTTTAGGAAAGCTTTATAACTGTGAAAGACTACAAATGTATACTCCAATGACCTTCACGTTGTATTAACCACAGTTGTGATTCGTCAGTCGTAGCCAATATGCAATATCCAGGATCGTTTTGATGTGTTCGATGTCTCTTTAAACACACGCAGTTTAGGAAAAAGAAAAACTAGTTAACCTATATGATATGAATTAGACTGTACTATGCCTTTACCATGCGTTAAAGTCCAGTGCAAAGCGCTACTCCACCTGTTCACAAATCAACTCCCATGTAGAATAGAGGCGTTTTGTGGTGCCATTTGGGGCCAGTGGACCACCGTGCTGTGTCTCATCACCCACTAAAGACACGTGTTCGGAGGAGAGCAAAACCGAGGCAGAGCTATTCCACGCGCACACGCGTGCTTCTCTTTGATGCCTCAAATATAACCTGCTGTGATGCAATCTCCGTGGTGACTGCCGTTTCCCGGGCAACCCCAACCAGTGTTGCCATGGCGCCCCTGTTTCCACAGAAACCGCCCAGATGGCTTGGAAGCTAGATTGAAGATTAGCATCCGAATAACGTGTCTTCAAGGACTGCTGTTGATGACGTCAAGTGTGTTTATGTGTAAACGCAACCTCGCAGGAAGTCAAACGTCAACAAGCTCATCTATATTCGACTGTGATGATCCAAATCCTGCCACCCCGAATGAACCAGTCTGAAACCAAGGAAATGGATGGAGAGGCACCCTTTCAAGGTTTTCTGAATGGACTGTCTGGCTCTCCTGGGTGCAACACTATTGGCGCCCAGCAGGGGATGCTCTTCACCCACCGATGGCACCGGTAAGGCCCAAGCACGTTTCTTTCCCATGTCCTAATGGCATATATTTCCCTTTGACCACTAAAAGTTTCCGCAGATTTATCGCCGCTTTATGGACCTGCCAATGCAGGCATCCTGTTTGTTTGGACAGATCCCAATGAGGGTGTGCCAAAGGCTCGCGTCGTTTGCTGGTGTAAACAACTTTGAGTATTTCATGTTTTCACCTTCAGTTGACTTTGTGTATGGAAAAACATGCCCACTTTGCCTCTCTCGCTTCTGCCCCCTGGTGGCCAATACCGCCTGCCAGCAGAACAGGTGGCTCGTGTCCCTTTGTGACCTGGTCGTGTTTACCAAGAGAAACAAAGACTTGACATCTTTAGCTGAAAAGGGGTCACTCTCCGCCTTGCTGAAGGCTACGTTTAGGTTTACCTCTATGAAGACGGCATACTTTCCTTGACCAATACAATATAATTGGCACCTTTATTTACTGTATTGTCAAATGTGATCGGCTCTAAAGCAAGCTAGTTCTTCTTTCTCCCTCAAATCAGGTGCAAAAATATTGGAACATCGACATAATTCTCAGCTTTTTGCCTCGACGCGCCACCACAATGGATTTAAAATAAAACAAGATGCGCTTTACCGGCAGACATTCATCTTTAATTTGAGGGGATTTACTTTGTACATCTGAATCAGGTGAACGGGGTCGGAATTACAACAGTTTGTGTATGTGCATCCCACATTTGAGGGGACTAAAAGTAGTCGGCTCAGCTGTTCTATGACCAGGTGGGCATTTATGGCTGCCGATGCAACTTGTTCCCGTGTTTATATGTTGACGGTGTGACTGCTGGCAAACATAGCAGGCTGAATTCTGAATTAGGCAATGAGTTAGTCTTGTCATATCCTGCCTAATGCTTCCGAACTAATTGTACGGCACTTCACAGTGTAGAGGGACAATGACATGGAGCATATTTTGGAAGCGACCAAAGTTTTTGAAGGCATGGACGTTTTTGCAATGGCCAGTCACCTGACCCGAATACAATTGAGCATGTATTTTACTTGCTGAAGTGACAGAAGTGAAGAGAAAATGCAATTAAGTATTAAAAAGTGAAAGTTTGATTCACCCGCGACCCTGGTGAGGATAAAGCGGTTCGGAAAATGAATGATGGGAAGTTTGATTCATGAGTGTTCATATGTCCTGTTATTTTTTTTCCCCTGAAAAGTGAGAGGCACATATATTCAAGCTGGAAATCTGAAGTGCATCTTGTTAATTGTATTTTAACATTGTGGTGGTCTTTAAGAGCCTAAAAGATGAGAATTATGTCCACGTCCCAATTGTGTATTTATGGCCCTGACTGTATTTCTCTCGAGTCACAAGTGTATGGCACTCAGGTCACTCTCCCTAAACTCAGTCAAATGAGAGAGTGACGCAGGGAGACCCACAAAGTGACGCCCGTTGCTGATTCTACTTTTGTGACCGATGACCTTGGTTTCAAATTTCTTGTGAAAACCTCATCAGCAAAATAGCATTCTAACTACTCAGGTCACATAAAAGCGCCACTCAGGGGATATTGTACTTGTTTACCCTCTAATTTGATTGGTCAGGCTGGGAAAATGGGAATAGCGAAGAGAAAAAGTAGACCGCCACTCACAGGACTTCTCTCTTGCCTTTTTTTGAAAGTTGTTTTTGTAAAAATCATCAAGCACACGGATGCTTGTGATGAGTGAACTGGATGTCTGTTTATCTAAAGCATTTCGGCATGCTCGCTTCTCCTTTCATCTCCTCTTGACACATTTTGCAAAGACAATTTGGCCATAGTGTGTTTTTTTTTCCCCCTCTCTACTCTGAAGAAACACCGCAAAATACTTGGCTCAAATGTTCCACACTAAGATCTCTTTTATCAAGCAATAATAATAGTAATCAGCATCATCATCATTTGTATTCTGATTATTATTACCTTTAAGTCTCATATGGGCAGCAATGATGGTCGACTGGTCAGCACGCCGGCCTCACAGTGCAGACAGAGGTCAAGTGTTCGATTCAGGCTCTGGCCTTCCTGTGTGGAGTTTGTATGTTCTCCCCGTGCCTGTGTGGGTTTTCTCCGGGTACTACGGTTTCCTCCCACATTCCAAAAACATGCGTGGCAGGTTTAATGGAACATTCTAAATTGGCCGTAGGTGTGAGAGTGAGCGCGAAAGGTTGTCCATGTTTGCCCTGCGATTGGCTGGCAACCAATTCAGGCTGTACCCCACCGACTGGCCGACCCTTCTAAGGATAAGTGGATTAGAAAATGGATGGATGGATGAAGTCTCATATGTTTAGTATACGCATACCCTGACCTTGTCCGCTTATGGGACAAACCTAAAATCACAACATGATAGGACTAAAATGAAAAAACGTTTATTCATTTTTATAAAGAATAAAATCACCTGGATCCCGAAAATTCTTTTATTTTGTGCAACCACCTGCCATCATATTATTTTCTGTGTGTTTTCAACTTTGGTTTGCAATTCCTTCCTTAGTAGGGGAGTGAGAAAATGTGTATTGACTCACAGTCAAACATTTCTACGACCGTATGCAATGTTGTTGTTGTTGTTGTTAACTTGCATCAAAGCTCAAACGTTTCTCTTGTCTGATACATTTTGGGTTTGTTCATGCTAAGAGAGGAGGAAGGGTAATGTCTTATTCTGTCATTATTACCACCACAACGACATTAACAATTTTGCCTTCCATGTCAGTTTCTCAGGTGGAAGCTGTCCAGGCCGCCTGGAAGACTTGCAGCGCCCTCGTTGACTGACTCTCGTGCAGGTAATATTTCAAAAGCAGCCTGGAAATGAGATTGAAAATGACTGAATGATATTTTACTGCTCCTTTTAAAAATTATCTTATATATTTTTTTCAATCTCTGCAGGGTTGTAAGAGAGTATTTCTGTGGACCAAATGGGGTAAACTTGGTTGACAAAAGAATTACCCCTGGAGGAGAATTTCTTCCTCTGCCTTCTCGCTGGCGTCCTCATACTTGGTGCCTATAGCAGCTCCGCCCTGCCAATTGATCCTCTTTAAGACCAAAAATCTGGAAAATCGCAAGAATATGAAACATTTTTTTTTAAACTCTCTCCATAGTGTGTCTACAGTACAGTTTATCAAACAGCCCGCTTCATTTCTAGCTGTGTAGCTGCTGTTTTATGGCTGCTCTGTTTTTTGCGTGAAAGTATCACAGCATCAAATATTACACGCAGTGAGAAGATTCATCTTGACGATTCTCCATTTTGCCCAAACGCTTTCGAAGATGGAGAGAAGACAGCCAGCAGTTTCAAAACAAAGCACCCAATTCCTCGGATCTATTCAGATCTCTTTATATGTGGATGCTATATTCATGTTTCTTCTCACTCATCATCAGTGCTATTGAGAACAGAGAGTTCTTTTTTTCGTATTGAAAGCTGCAAAAAAAAAGAGGCCAAACATCGAGTGAAAGGAAACTGTGATATAAATCAAAGACTGTTTACCACATGCCTTTGTTAGCTCAGTGTGCTCTGTATTGCTAACATTTAAAATACATGTATGTTACATGTGATCGTTGCTGCGATTCCCCTGCCCTACACTTAAAAAAAAAAAAAAGTGCACCCAGCACAAAGCTCGCGTCTGTCCCCGAGTGCTCTGCTGCAGAATGTTGGCAGGGGAAGCTACGTTTGTCAGTATTTGTTCGACGTTACTCTGTGCTGTCTTTAAACATGACCCATTTAACAAGATCATGACTTGCACTGTCTTTATTTGAAAGCGCGCGTCGTCTGTGAACAAATTAGATCTTCATTTACTGCTAAGAGGGGAGACTGTCTGATTGTCGACATATGCACAATAAATTTGACAATCTTAATCCATTTAAAATGTCCCAAATCAAATTGAGGTCGGAGCTGAAAACGCTGCGTATGAATTTGGAAAAGGCTTCTTCATAGAGCATATTTTCATTTTTCCTATCAATCATGAAATCCTGTGATGTGAGTATTGTCGCACAACTATGTCTTAAAGCAGTGACACAATGCAAATGTGTCTGCCGTGATGCGAAACCGCTCTGTACACAAGTAGACTGCCCTCATGCTTATCAACAATTGTGGTAAAGTATAATGTTGTTTGCTACTTTTTAAGTGTGACAAGTGTAAACCACTTTGCTGCACCCATGTGTTTTTTTAAACTGTTTTGTCCTTCAAAAAAGAAGTAGGTTACAGTAGTCCCATGTGTCTGTGATTCTCCCAATTTGTTGCAAATGTCAGAATTACTTCATACTGCAAAAACATATTCATGAGAGCCATATGCAAAGACACTGGCAATATATGCGTGAAATTGTGAACAGTTCGCCAAAGGAGCACAGCAGGCAATCACCATAGCAACAAGAGCGAGCTCTTGCTAAGACCGTAGAGATGCACAGAAGGTGAAGTCATCGAAATGCTCAAACCATTGTGACCTGTCTACACTTTCTGACAGGAAGATGGTTGGCTGTGTGTGTGTGTGTGTGTGTGTGTTTACTTCCTGGCAGAAAAACAGTGAGTGACCCAACAAGCAGGCACAGATTAAATTTGGACATGCATTAAACACAATACCAGAACCATATTAATGAGAGGAGTATCAGCAGAAAAACAGACAGCAAAATTATGACTTCATAACTGACGATTTTTAGCAGCAGATGTACGAATATGTTAACATGGTACCGACTAGTTCATAATATCAAATACATGATTAGTGTTTTGTTCGGTTTTGCTAGGGCAGAACACATCCGTCATTTTTTTTTAAAGCGGAATCAAACTGAATTGTCAGTCAATCAGTCATATTTTTTTTAACCATACTTAGGTCATTGCGTCCATCGGTAAATTTAACCAGTCCACCACCCACCTCCGTCCCCCCAAAAAAACAAGTAATAGTTCAGCTGCTGAAAAATCCAATGCACACTATATATCAGTGTATCTACATTATACGGTGGTTCACCAAGGAGCTTTAAAACACACATACACTCACATCCATTTCACATACACTTATGGTATTGAACTCTTAAGTACAGCAGGATCACAATGGTGTCAGCCTGCAGCTTTTTAAACTCCTAAAATGACAAAAGTTTTTAATTTGAAGTTTAAAATGGCTTACTTTAACTCTAATCTTTGCTAATTGGCAGATCACAGCTCTGTGGTGTGTATCAAGTAACCTGCCAAATCTTTCATATGCTGTCGCAAGTTTTGTCATAATAATGCTCAATGCTGTTGGCGTAAACGATTGTAGCTGTAGATTAGCTTGCTGTAGAAATGCACTGCACCATACTAAGAAATGTTTTGGGGTGGTTCCAAAAGAGAATTACCCTGTAGACCAGCGGGTCTTTACTGATGTCACGCTGCGACCCACATCTTTCTATTGTTACAACACACTTTTAATGAAGTAAAGAACAGTTCAGTGTCTTGTTTTGTTTTTTTGGATAAAAATACCTCTAAAAATAAATGTAAAGGCAAACTATATATTTTTAATGGCAATTAGAATGTGTTTTACATGCCGCCAATGACATATTGCTCACCAAAGGCTAAGCTACACTTTAGTTGTTTAGGTGAGTAACAATTCCTGTCGCTAACCTAATATTTCTCTTGTGAGAACTTGGTACAACTCTGCAGTGGACCCCCCCCAAAAAAGTCTGAATACAAAAACATGTAGTAGCTGTCGTCAACCCACACAAAATGGCTAACTAATTGAGAATCACTGCTTTATGGGTCTCCAACCTGATAGGTAGGTAGGCAGACATGCAGGTGGACAGATAGATTGTTGGATGGAAAGATAGATGGATGAGCGACTCACGCCCTGTTGAAGTGTCCTTGAGCAAGATCCTGAACCTTGCTCCCAGTAGACCTGGCAGCGTCTTACTTGGCTGCGATATAAGTGTACTCCATTTTACGTTTCCATTTTTTTTTCTACATACCGCCACATAAGAAGGGCCAAGCGTTTCCATAGTCAATGGAAGCAACCCTGCTTCATTTCCCCGTACAAACACATAAGACAGGCAGGATGGGTTTCAGTTACTTTCTCTTACTCAATTACCCTGAAAGATGAAAACGTACCTCTGTCACTGCTTCATCCATCATTTTTTTTCTTAATATCCTGCATTTTTTTTAAAGTTTCATCAGCAGAACAGGCGTCCGGCAGGGAAGGACTGAAGGACCATCCTTTAGTGCTGATGGAATGCCCACCCCTGGAATTATCTCATTACTGTAAATTATCATACAGCATGTTATAGAGGGTTGTTGTTGTTGTTTTTGGGGGGGGGGGGGGGGGGGAGCTAGAAACCCAAATTGCAACGTTTTTGCTGTTTTCTTATCGCCGTTCATCTCAATGGGGAAAGATGATTTGAGATACGAACGTTTTGACTTTCAGACGTCTTAAAGGAACAAACAACACTTGCATTTCAAGGTGCCACTGCATTCTCAATTTGAGTTTAGGTGAAAATAGAAAAAAAAATAGCTTTTTTCATCAAATGTTGTCTTTTTTTTGTTTGTTTATTAATTCGCCAAACTGTATGCGTTCTGAGAAACGACAGCTGTTATTGAGTGGAAGAAATGAACATTAGTAAGACTAAATATCACAACTGCGATATGATTAGTTTCAAAAGAGTGCATTATAATTAGTGCACTCTTTTGAAACGAGACTGGAATCAAGGTCAAGCAATGTCGGGTATTTAGTGCATTTTTAACCTTTACATTTGAATCACCTCTCGTGTGCTCTCTGTCACATAATAATATCGTACCGTACATCATGTGTGACAAAATGTGATCAGATTAATGTTAAATGAGATCATATGCAGGTGTCAGTGCAGAGATTTATTGTTGCCAGGAATGATGATGCTGTTGCTAGTGCCTCTGCATAAATGAGAACGCTGATTGGCTGAGCCGGCGTAGTATTCAGCCACAGGCGCAGTGGACGGGGCGGGACACCCGCTACAGACATGTGCTTTGCAAATGAGGAGACTCACTCAAGTACTCATATTCACATTACAGTGAGGGCAAATGCAAGCAAATGCAGACATGACTACACCTGCCTGTACATACGCAGCATGTAATGTACATGTATTCCAAAGCAAATGTAGCAAACAAAGCGGATGGATACAAAAGAGTGATAACTTGAAAGAAAAGAGGATGCTGCTTTGCCCTTCGGGATGACTCACTTCAAGTGACCTTTAAATCTCCACCTCTCTCCCTCTGTTTGCCACCTTTTCATTCCCCATACACTTTAATGGGGCCTGACAACTCTCCCCGAAACCACAGTTTTCCTTGGATCTGGCCCACTGTTACCTCCATATCGCATTGTTACAAAACAAAAAGGCGCCATCGCTTAAAACACAAACAAACAATCGTGCCCGATTAGTGCAGCTGTCAGACCCCAGCTAGTGCATTAACTGTTGATTTGATTGGACTGACCAGACGGTGAGCACTTAACTGCCGCCCGCAGCCTGGAGAGCAAACATTTGCCGTGGGAATGAATCCTTCACTTCATACTTGATTCAGAGTCACATTAAGTCTGACTAATGTTTTGTGAGCGGTGCATTGATCTCCTTGTACAAACTACGTGTAAGCATGTAGCATCTTCAGTGGCGTGCGGTCCTGGCCTTCAAGGCCTTCTCCATAGCCTCAAACACTATTTGAAGCATGGCACTACAGAACACTTACAGCTTGCATGAAATGCTAATCATTTATTTCCAACAGTCTTCTGTTTTTATTTCATTGAATGTGTCTGCGCTGCACAGCTTCGAGTTGTTTATCGTTTTTCTTGTTGTTGTTGTGTATCCTATCAGATTTAATCTTCGATATGTTGCCAAGGAAATATTATTTGCTCAATGCTCAAATAAAAGGCTGAAAGTACAAATAAATAAATATTTGTTAGCATTAAAAAGTAAAGAAAGGTAGACAGATAAATATTACGGTAGTTAAAAACTTAATTAAAAAGGTGGGTCTTGAGTCGAGTTTTGGTTGGTTGAGCTTAAAATATGCACGAAAGATTGGTTTGTAGGACGATGTCGGACATGAAGAAACGGGCATTTTCAAGGTGCGCTTTTCAAGAACGAGACTTTTTGAGGCACGGTTCACCCACTCTGTTGCTGGCTGGCTTGATTGAAGCTGGAAATTGATTATTGGGGGGCATTGGGAGCTTATACAGACAGGCGGCAGCAGGCGAAGGAGGTCTCCTGCATCTGCGTCTCTGGTGAGGATACCATGTCTTTTATTTGAAGTTTTTATTTTGATAAATATTGATTGTGTGGTCCAAACTTCACCGTTGGCTACTGAGTATCTTACTGTATACTTCCACCAAGCAGCTGTATTCAATTCACATGTGCAGTTTGCTCCACCCTGATTTGGTTGGCTTTCCCAAAGCCGGTGTGTATCGCGGCTAACAAGCTTTATAAATACTGGGACATCTGGCGGGTAACCTGCCAGTCAATTCAACAAAGAAGATACAAAATACACAAACAACTTTTAATCCTACCACGTCCGAACTCTCTCTGTTTACCTTGCAGCCTTCCCAAAACACATGGTAGAAGGTATTGAGACACAATCCGTGAGAACTAGGAAACAAAATAAAATCCTGTGTATGAAATGCTGAAATCCTATCACAGTGCCATGGCTCACACATTCATCAGCTTCACTATCTGTTCATGTGAAAAAGATCATTCAAGATTTTTGCGTGATTCCATGGTACTCATTCATTCATTCATCTTCTGAAGCGCTTTATCCTCACTAGGGTCGCGGGGGGAGCTGGAGACCATCCCAGCTGCCTTCGGGCAGTGGGCGGGGGACACCCCGAATTGGTTGCCAGCCAATCGTAGGGCACACAGAGACAAACAACCATGCACGCCCACACTCACACCTAGGGACAATTTAGAGTGTTCAATCAGCCTGCCACGCATGTTTTTGGAATGTGGGAGGAAACCGGAGGACCCGGAGAAAACCCACGCAGGCCCGGGGAGAACATGCAAACTCCACACAGGGAGGCCGGAGCTGGAATCGAACCCGGTACCCCTGCACTGTGAAGTCGACGTGCTAACCACTGGACTACCGGGCCGCTCCATGGTACTGTTGATTGATATTATACTCAGAGTTTGTTCTTTGACCTCCAGAGCAGTTAATGCATTGATTGCTCCATCTGAGTCCAGGACTACCAAGTGACAGTGAAACAACATCCAGAATCAATCGAGTGCTCGACTGTGATGGTAAGGACATATCTCACCAGGAGAGCAATGATAGCCTTGAGCCTGGCTGTCCTCAACAACTAAACAGTCTACTGTACTTCCAAGGACAATGTTCAATTTTGTGGCGGTAGATCACTGAGGACTGAAGGAAAAAACTGATTTGGATTCTATAAAATGAGCCATCAATGCACACATCATTATTGTAAGTGAATGGCATGGTAATAATAATCCAAAATGGGGACAGTGTGTGCACGTGTTGTCGGTTGTTTTTGAGCGATCACCTGCTGCAGCAGCAGTAGAGGTCATCCAGGACTCCTCCCCTGCAGTGTGCTGTCATAAGTTGGACCTGTGCCCTCTTCTCACTCCCTTCCTTCTGCTCCTCCTCCTCCTCCTGCTCGCCTCCAAATGTCCTCCTGTGTTGACCAGGGCGGAGATGAACTGCACAAGTATAATCAAGATTGTTTGTTACGTCTACTATACTCAAATTATAGGGAAATGTACCCTCACATGGTATCGACAGGTTAGCACATCTGCCTCACAATGCAGAGGTGCAGGGTTCGATTCCAGCTCCAGCCTTCCTATGTGGAGTTTGCATGTTCTCCCTGTGCCTGGGTGGGTTTTCTCCGGGTACTCCGGTTTCCTCCCACATTCCAAAAACATGCATAGCAGGCTGATTGAACACATCTGAATCAGGTGTGTTGCAGCCGGGAGAGATGGAAAACAGGCAGGACGGCGGCCCTCCAGGCCCAGAGCTGGAAATGCCTCCTCTAAATTGTCCCTTGGTGTGATTGTGAGTGAGGATGACTGTTTGTCTACGTGTGCCCTGTGATTGGCCGGTAACCGTTGAGGGTGTCCTTACTGCCCCAGGACAGCTGGGATAGACTCCAACACAGCCACGACCCTCACGAAGATAAGCAAATTAGAAAATGGATGAATTGATGGATGGATGGTTGGACCCTCATATGCCCATTGACAGCAACCTTAATTACTTGTGCAACGTAGGGACATAGAGTATTTAGTCAAGCAGTCGAAAGACAAAACTGAGTGCTCGCCAAATATAGTTTGAGCAAAAATCATCCACCAGTCTATCAGAGGGTATATGCAGTATAGCCAAACAACCATTCACACTCACATTCAGAATGTAGATGCTAATGAAGCAATGCTAATGGTAAGGCTACGCTAATGAATCCATCCATCCATCCGTTTTCTTATCTCCTGAACAGGGTTGCGGGGAGTTGCTGGCTATCTTAGCTGACTTTGGGCGGAAGGCAGAACACACCTTGAACTGGTTGCCAGTCAGTCGCAGGGCATATGTAGAGACTAGCAAACATTCACACCCACGTCCACACCGTCGCTGAATGGGAACCAATCCCACACTGCGCGCACACAAGTCAGGTAAGTGTTCCACTCCATCATCAGCGACACACGCGAATGAATTTAGGAGACAAATCTACTGTCTGCTTAATGTCCTTCCAAAATTATCGTCACCAGCTATGTTCCAGCCTTAGCTAAAAGTGCACGAGTAAATGGAAGATGGCAGAGTGCATTGCAGACAACCAGCGCAACGGGCAGAGCCTGTGGCTTGAGGTTGCCCTCATTGTGACTTGCCACAAATATCCAAAGTTTCAATGCCTTTCACTGCAGCACTCATGTCGAGTGTACCGTAGATCATCCCAATGATCTTTGTGGAAGGACGATGAATTGGACATTGGCATGCAGGTGCCATTGGCCCTCCATTTAAAGATGAGCTTTTCTTCATTTACATTCATGGATGGCGGCGGTTTAAGAGTTTCCCGCCATCAATCTCAAGTCAAGTGTCATCTGCTCTCCACAGACATCTTCAGTCGCAAAACTGATTACTCGGCTCAATAAGCTAATGTTACATCATCATTGGTGCTATGTCATCATCCTATATCAGGACGGTGACACTTTGATTGGAGTGGGATTGCGTAGGATTGTGCACAATGGCAGAGCAAGGACATGAGGCTCGGACATGAGGTGTTCCTCCCAGAGAATCGCAGAGTATCCTTATCGTTTAGGTGCAATACAATTAAAGTGTGATGCAGCATGAATGGATTGTGTCAATCACACATTATGTATGCCTATATACTGTATGTTTCCATACATATGCTGCTGTCTGTAGCCAGGTCGGCATTGCAAAAGAGAATTTCTTCTCAGGTGCCTTTCCCGGATAAATAAAGATAAGCAAGATGTGCAATGCAATATAGTACATTGTATACGGATAAACTTCCAAGTCATCGTTTTAAACGCCAGGTGTCAAGCTCAAGGCCCGGGGGCCAGATGCACGTCATTTTATTTGGCCAAAAGCAAATCAAGCATTTCAACTTCCATGGTGCTTGCTAAAATCTGCACCAAATTTCAAATTGTCATATATAATCAATAATATCATTGAGATATTTTCTTTTTACATTATTACAGCTACTTGAACAATTGGTGAACAAACTATTACTCTTGAATCCTGATTATAAAACCAGTTATCCATCAATACTGTATGTGCAATAATATTAGAAGTGATTAAACATTTATGTTTTTACAGTCATAACGGTTATTAGAATTGAGTTTTTGGAAAAAAATACAAAGCTTGGATTTGGTAACCCAAAACTGTTACCTTTAATGTGATTCAGTGCCAGATACCATTGGAGTGCAGCATCCGGAGGCTATACTCTACCTTGCACAATGTAATTTGCTGAGTTGCTAACAATGTTCTGATCATTTACAGTCTACAAACCTCCTTGCTGTGTCACTGCCCACAAATTACTGGCCAGACCTATTGGGCACATGCAGTCGTGCACACACACACGCACACGCATACACCCCCCCCCCCCCACACACACACACACACACACAAGACTGTAATACGATCATGGACTACAATTGCTGGAATTCATGCGCGTGCACAGCGATTAAATCTTTCCTCTCCTGCTTGGAAATGTGGCAGGTGGAAACCCTATTACACTACCAGTTGAAGTGCTATTGAATGAGAAAGTGTGTCCCAACGTTAGACTAGTAGTAAGCTTTACTTGGTCAATTAATTGTCCCAAGTTAGCGAAAATCAGACAGAATGTAAAAGTTTATTTATTATAAAAAAATTTTAAAGGGTCGATTAATCGAGTGGCGGAATTTTATTGTGCCTTAAAAAATCCATATCGCTCTCGCCCAGAGGTTATCCGGCAAATTGTCTGCATAGATTTGGGATTAATTTTGCAGTCAGTGATTGCAATCCATATTAGCTCCTGAAGTAGCACGTATTTTTGCTTGCCGTGGTTCAAATAATTGCGTGTTCACTAAAAGACAAAAATATTCCATTATTGTGTGGTAATATATTTAGGCAGACGGTGTTTTGCAGTGATTTAGATGAGACAATGCAGGCAATGCAAGGTTCACAAACCTGAATGCAATGGTTTGCAGTATTTTTCATCAGTATAAACCTACCTACATAACCAAACATTACATGCAGTACATACATACGCACAATGAAATTCAACTGTGGATTTTTTTTTTGGCCCGGGGTTGTTTCCACTTTGCATTTAGTGACACTTCCCCTTTAACTTGCAGCACTTGAGTGTCGGGAAAGTGGGGAGAGCAGCAGTGTGGGGCGAGGCGCGCCATGCAGAAGCTCTTAGTATGCGCCGCGATGCCCAACTGCAGCCCACGCATCTCCACGGTGGTGGATGTAAGTAACAGATGAGAGACGCGGGTAGAGCAGGCAACTCCAGACGGCCGTGACGAGATGGCACAACCGCTGGACGGAAGGAAAGAATGAGAGATGACCGCTCCGCATCGTCCCTTTAAGAGGAGCCAAACTGGATACAATCTCGTGCATCCGCGCGTCAAGAGAATCACGGTGAATTCCTGCATGCAATTAGCTGAGACGATAACAAATAAAGCCCCGCTTTGCTTTGATAAGTGCATGGACATGACTGCGGCTGGATCAACAGAAAAGGGCTGCAAAAGGCTTAAGCATGTTTGGCACTTGTCACTTCCAACTAACTCTCCCGAGCCTGTGTGCCACAGTGCCAATAATCATCATCAATAACAGCCACACTTGCGTTTAATGTTGAAGTTACCTCGTGCATGAACTTGGCTGCCTTGTCTTTCCTGTAAATGCCGCCCAGCTGAGGTGGTTAATCTCAGAAATAAGTAGAAAATATTTTAGCCTCAATGATATGCACCATACGTGTAGTCATATGGACAGCCTCCATATGGGGGAAAAAAAATACTGTCCGGAAGCTAATTATCAACTACATTCAATCATGCTAAAACAAGAATCTTTCAGTGCATGATATATGGGTTTACTTCAGCGGATGCTTTTGATTGCAATCAGAAGTATACGTAATGACATCAGCATCCCCCGCAGCCTCCCTTACTCAGCTGCTGACATGGGCCTTGAAGAGTTGTCCTGCTGCATCCTTCGCCATGCTGAAGAATAAACTTTACAGTGTGACTTGGCTCCTGCCTGAATTTTAATGTCACCAGCAGTGCTCCAACCTGTAGCAGACAGCTGCGTCTCGGCACGTATCCGTGATGTGAGGTGAGGGCGGTAACTCCCTGCGTCCTCATCCCCTGTCCCCTCTCCTGTTCACACTGCCTTGCTGCAGAGTGCAGGCTTTGGGTGATGTATGGCTGGAAGAAAAGGAAAGCAACCTGCTGGACGGCGAGGGGTGACTTTGGACACTTCTGCTGGTCCTGTTGTGCATCAGCACTGTACAGAGCAACAACTGTAAGACATTCTTCCAAAGACACATTAAACAGGTATTGGATGTTTTTTATACTAAAAAAAATGCACGTTTTGAGCACAGCTTAAGTCTCCAAAGTACAGTATGTTAAAAATAAAAATCTTTTAAAGGCGCTTAAGCAGAGAGGGGACAATAATCTCAGAGATCGTATGGAGCACTCATCATATAATCAGATATATTGGTTGTAATTGCACCGTGCGAGAGCTGATATAATATTACAGGATGGTATATTGATCCAACAGCACGCTCATATGAGAGGAACTCATAGCGCAATTCTTAGAGACAAAGTGGAGCCGATGTGCTCAAATGGTCAGGCCCCTCCTTGCGTCAGTCTTTCAAATGCCCCGCAGACTTGCTTGCCTGCAGGAATGTTAGACTAATGCAGTCTTTCTGGGTGGTACTGTCAACATTAGTCGGTGACTCACAAACCAAATTCAAATTGAAATTACAGTCGTTCTTTCTCTACCCTTTAGTTTGTTATAGGCATACCTGCTGTGGCCAAACGTGGCCCCACCCCATTTGAAAGCTGCAGGTTCCATCGCCCTCCAGGATGACGGTTGCGACCAGCGACCCCGCTGACGAGGCGGCTGCACATCCCGGTCAGCCTCATGACCAATACGACCCGGAGCCAGATCATGAGTGCTGCGAGAGGGTCGTCATCAACATCTCGGGTTTACGCTTCGAGACGCAGCTCAAGACCCTGTCCCAGTTTCCAGAGACCCTTCTCGGGGATCCGAAGAAACGGATGAGGTACTTTGATCCTCTTCGGAACGAGTACTTTTTTGACCGCAATCGGCCGAGTTTTGATGCCATCCTTTACTATTACCAATCTGGAGGGAGGCTGCGTCGGCCTGTCAATGTCACTCTCGATATTTTTTCTGAAGAGATTCGCTTCTATGAACTGGGTGAGGAAGCTATGGAAATTTTCAGGGAAGATGAAGGTTTCATCAAGGAAGAGGAGCGACCGTTGCCAGAGAATGAGTTTCAGAGACAGGTGTGGCTGCTCTTTGAGTACCCCGAGAGCTCAGGTCCAGCTCGAATCATTGCCATCATCTCGGTCATGGTGATTCTCATCTCCATTGTAAGCTTCTGTCTCGAAACACTGCCAGTTTTCCGAAATGAAGATGAGGAGTACAATTATCCCTTCCAAACCAATTACAACAGCACCACCACCTATGAGACCTCATCCTATTTTACTGATCCTTTCTTCATTGTGGAGACCCTTTGCATCATCTGGTTCTCATTTGAGTTCCTTGTCAGGTTCTTTGCTTGTCCCAGCAAAGCTGGATTTTTTGGCAACATCATGAACATCATCGATATTGTGGCAATTATTCCTTACTTCATCACCCTTGGCACAGAGCTAGCAGAGAGGCCCGAGGATAGAGAGGCAGGACAGCAGGCTATGTCTTTGGCTATTCTCCGTGTTATTCGCTTGGTCAGAGTGTTTCGCATTTTCAAACTCTCCCGCCACTCAAAGGGGCTCCAGATTTTGGGGCAGACTCTGAAGGCCAGTATGCGCGAGCTGGGACTCCTCATCTTCTTTCTCTTCATTGGCGTCATCCTCTTCTCCAGTGCCGTTTACTTTGCTGAAGCAGATGAGCCCCAATCACAGTTCAGCAGTATCCCAGAGGCCTTTTGGTGGGCAGTGGTATCCATGACCACCGTGGGCTACGGAGACATGGTCCCGACAACCATCGGAGGAAAGATCGTAGGGTCTCTTTGTGCTATCGCCGGCGTTTTGACCATCGCACTGCCAGTGCCAGTGATTGTGTCAAACTTCAACTACTTCTACCACAGAGAGACGGAGGGTGAAGAACAGGCTCAGTATCTAAATATCCCGAGTGTGCCTAAAGCCAGCTCAGTTGATGACCTAAAAAAGAGCGGTCGGAGTGGCAGTGGATCAACACTGAGTAAGTCGGACTATGTGGAGATTCAGGAGGCTGTCAACCACAGCGCTGAGGACTTTAGACCAGAGGGCATGAAAACAGGAAACTGCACTCTGGCCAACACCAACTATGTAAACATCACCAAGATGCGCACGGATGTATAATGTGAGCCAATATTGATGAGTGACTTAATGTGGAGTCTGCAGCGACTAGAAAGCGAAGGAAGAATTATGGCCACAGATGACCAACGTTTGGGAATCCAGAGCAGACAATTTGCTGTAAAGGTCAACGGGCAAACACCTCATGCTCGCCTACATTCAAGGGACCTGGAGCACATCATAGAACTGCAACCAGTCTTACTGGGACAACATTGGCTTCTGCATGGAGATAGTCTTACATTCCTGACAGTAGTTGTCCAGCAGGCAAAAGTAGCCAAATAGTAGCTGAAACAACCATTATCAACTATCTCATGGGACCACATGTTTGAAGAAGACAACGCACAATAAGATCAACATCATTCTTGGTCCATCGCTAGATAGAGTCCAGACCAGTGTTCTCTGTAGAGACCAACACAATGGACCACAGGGAAGTGCTGTATCTGTCAACCACAAAAAGGCATTACTTTTTCCCCTTGTTCTCAATGATGCGCAGTCGGTGTGCACTACCAAGCCTGGTTTGTTTTTTCGTCAATGAAAACGTCTCTTAAAAGAGTGGTTGTCTCATACATTCATCACATTTCATCAGATGACACTTTCATGTTCGCCTGATTGTATGATGGGACAATAAGGGATACAAAAGTATCGAAACCACATTCTACATTAGTGCCTATTTGCTTTTTAGGTTTGTTTTTTGGGGGGGTTCGGAGTTCTACCTTTATGTGTCTTTTAACTGCCACCCAGACCTATCGAAATACGAATACTGCATAGTTTGATATCACTGCCCAACAAAAATAAAGCTGTCCTGAACTTTATAGCATTCCATCTTTGTAGAAAGGGACACAATGTTAATTAACAACAGAAATGTGGTGATATTTTCGCTTTTTTAAAATGTTTTATTTATTAACGCTTGTGACAGCAGAGGTAACTGCTTGAATGTATCTGCAGCTAATGAAGCCGCTTAGTGTATTTACCCTACAGGCCCAAGAAAGCATGAATAACAAATAATTAACAATAGAACCAAATTCGCATTGCTTTCGCATACAACACAAGAACGTATATACATTATACACCATAAGAAAACACATTTCCATCGACTGTACATATCCAGTATAAAGCTCTGGAAAAAAATGATGATTCAATGATCAATTTCTTTGGTTTGGCTATTTATAGGTTCTGGTATATGTTTGAATGAAATGAACATTTCTACTTTATTTAAAAAAAATGAAGGATGGCATAACTCGCAAATTCAATTTGGATATTGTCATTTTTTTTCCGGAACATTTTTACTGGTCAAAATATTTTTTAAAAAGTCCAGTGTGTCTTATCTGTCACTTTTCTTCTAGAGCAGGGGTGCCCATTCTGATCCTGATCTACCAGTAGATCTAAGACAGTAGATCCGAGGAGTGTCGACGAGAAAAAAAACAAACAACCATTTGTGTGTCTTTGTACACTGTTAATAATATATTTTTTGTGTTAATATACACTGCACCCTAATCATCTTATCAGTCTCATTTTCACAAAAAAAATAAAAATAAAGCAGGTAAATCTTAAATTTACGATGGCGCGTGATTACGTCACCGGAAGTTGTTAGCGCTCAGCAGTCTGCAATTGCAGCTTGTGATCAGAGCTGTTGCGCTCTATCTTTTATCGTCATTATTCTCATTCAGAGTTTGCTTCGTGTACAATTCACAGAGGGCACGGGCAAAGAATAGGAATCTAGGAGGGCCCAGGGAAGCACTTTAAAACGGTACGTGTGAGCTACGATAGTTAACAGGTGTTAACTATGTAGGTGTGTGTGTGTGTATGTGTGTGCGCATGCGCGCGCCGGTGAGGGTAGATCCCGGGAGGTTAGTTGATCGAAAAGTAGATCTTCGATCCAAAAAGTTTGGGCACCCCTGTTCTAGAGCTTATGTATACTGTACTGTATATACTGTATATGGAGCAACAAGAAACCAAAGACAAACATGTGCCATGGGATAGGCATAATGGTAAAAAAGATGTACGATCAGCATTATTTTTGTTGTTTTAAAATTTTTACGTTAATGGAGTGTCTGCATTTCAGTCATCCTATTAATGTAAACATTGGGGAAAAAGTAAAGAAAAAAATGGCCATTTGTGTTTTTCACAGGACAGCGATGATTTTATGAAGTATGTTTATGTTTGTACCCATGCACTTTGAACAATCATTCCAATGGTGCCCATGAGCTATTGCAGACCTAGCTTACATTTGTCATCAGCATTTATTGAAGCTATGCTATCCTGCTACTGTCGTGCTGCATGTCTTTGGAAGTAATCCTAGTCGCATGCATCTATATGAATAATACTAGCAAATGGACTCAAATATTCGCCAATGTATTTATAGGCACTGGCATAATATGCACACTTTGGAAGACACGGGTGTTTGATCTCAGAGTGGAATGCATCTTTGCATTTGGTGTATGTTACAACAATGATATGATCTGACGCAATGAGGAATGTTTTTGCCAATTCAGGAAGACAAAGGTCCACTGGAAAATGCCAGAAAACAGAAATGCTAATGTCATTGTTTTTCCTCAGTCAGGTGTGTCTCAATCAAAGTGAGTCTGTAGTCAACGAGGTCTAAATACTGTGCAGCTTGCATGCAGCCGTTCAAAACACCTGATTCCCTTTCCCACTCTGAAAATTCGAATTTATCGCAGCACATTGTTGACAGCTTGAATGTCTAATCACATGTATTCACAGCACAATCAAGTGAGGGGATACAACCGCTTGCTCACTGGGGATCAGGTGAAGGTTTTTTAAGCAGCATTATCAGCCACATCCAGGAATTAATGTGAGGTTTAAATGAAAAGTTGGAGATTCACTGCCCACACAAAGTTTTCTCCCCGACGGACTGTGCACCCGTGCGTCTGTACAGTGTATTCTGCAATGTCTGTCTGGAATGCAAATGTTGTCAAAACCCACTTGTGCTATTTAAACACCACAGCACATGTCGATACAGGAAAATCACTGCTACACTTCACGTGAGCGATCCAGAAAGTAGACAAAACACCTATATGGACCATTCAGACTGTATAGTGTATGTAATCTGCACACGCTCCAAGAGTAATGGTTGCTTTCATTTTCACATCTGCCGTCAAGAGTCGAGACTGACACTAAAGTTGAATGTCAATCAAACAGTTAATCATGTAACCAATTGCCGTTTTCAATATTGTCCTTCAGATTTACATTGATTTCTGACATGTAAACATGCTTGAAAAGCAGGGAATATACAGTAAGTGTGTGCTTTCACAACTTATACAAGGCATAGAACATGTGGCTGAAGTGTATTTTGTACTTTTGGGATGCTCTGTTCCAAAAAAATTAAAATTAAAATTAAAAAAACATTAGGGAAGTATAACTTCCATGAGAAGATATTAACGAGGTACTGCGCTGTTTTGCAGTTTGTTATTGTTAGCTTTCGTGTGTGTGCGTGCACGTGTGCGTGTGCACTGGCTTTTCATTATCTACAAATTTGCATTCGCCATGCCCTTCAGAAGGACTTCCAATGAATAACTACAAACATAGTTTGTCAAATGTCTAACGAATATGTAGTCATTCAGAATGAAATGGACACTTTCAATGTAATATGAATTATATTGGTCGTGATGATAAAACAATCATAATAACCTGGAGCTATTGTGTCTTTTTCTCTGATGGGAAATTTACACCCGGCCGTGTGGCCAAATTGACGTGTTAGCATTATTGGGAAGCGAAATTGATCCAATTGTCCTTTTGTTTGATTTTTGAACACCTTAGATTGAAATAGCAGAAAGCGTATTGGTTCGTCTACTCATTTGCCTGTAAGAACATCCACATGGCAAAATGTTCCAGTCCAGTATTGATGAAAACCTCACTGCCCATTAGAGGAGGACCATTTTAGTCAACTGAAGCTCCTTCACCTTGGCTTTGTCATGCACTTTTCTCAAATGAGTCTTTATGCTGCTTGTCTGTGATTTACAGCGAAAGCAAAGTGCTCTATTTATAAACTGCGGTATAGTGAAAGTGAGGAAGACATTTTCCACGGAAAGTGGGACGAGTACAAACAACCTGAGAACCTGTGCTCTCTGGTGGTCTGCTTCCAGTCGCGGCAGAAAATATGTTTCTTGTTGTCAGGGCTCCAGTCTTTTCTGCTTGGCCGTGCTAAGTTCATCCGCTCTGTCTGTCCTTCTCACATTTCACTAAGCACACATTTTCCTCTCATGTTTCTCTGTTTGTAGCAGCTTCCTAAAGAAAAGAGTAGACACAGGCCTACTGCGCACATTATCCGGAGTGATGCACCCTCTGTCCATCACACTTGGCTGGCTTCCAGTAAGTCAGCTAAGGATAGCACTCAAGCCAGTAAGTGGAAGTTTACTAAATCTGTGTTCAAACATCCTTGAACAAGACATTGGACCCTAACCGGCCTCACCAACATTTACTAAGAATGATTGGAATGATGGCAAATGTGTCAGCAGTGATGGCTGGACAATCGAGGGTGCTATAGGATGTTGCCCCACCACTCAACATGTTACTTTGAATGAGGCTAAATAAAAATGAAATCATTAAAACAAAAACAAAAAAATCAACATGTATATGTATTGTATGTCTTAAATGCTTGGTTCATCGATGTTGTCTTATTTGTGATATGTTCCCGCCGTTAGGCGCAAAAATCTTAACCCGTATATTTTTTTTAAAAATGGTGTGTTGAAATTCCATCCATCCATCCATCCATTTTCCGAACCACTTGATCCTCACTAGGGTCGCGGGGGGTGCTGGAGCCTATCCCAGCCGTCTCCGGGCAGTAGGCGGGGGACACCCTGAATCAGTTGCCAGCCAATCGCAGGGCACACAGAGACGAACAACCATCCACGCCCACACTCACACCTAGGGACAATTTAGAGCGTCCAATCAACCTGCCATGCATGTTTTTGGAATGTGGGAGGAAACCGGAGCACCCGGAGAAAACCCAGGCAGGCCAGGGGAGAACATGCAAACTCCACACAGGGAGGCCGGAGCTGGAATCGAACCCGTTACCTCTGCACTGTGAAGCCGACGTGCTAACCACTGGACTACCGGGCCGCTGTGTTGAAATTACTTATTTTTATTATGTCAGCTAGTTGCACAAAATAATTTGGATACAGATACATGTTTCAAGTAGATGTTTAGTCTCCTACCTGAAAGTAAACCACCATGCAACAGGTAATCTGTCTCTTCCCCTGCAGTGTGCCGGTCCTTTTTAATGGACACAAAACAAGTGTGCCAGTGCTTGTGTTATGCACGAAGCAATCCTCAGTAGACCCAGTTGAATGCCTCACATGTTGGCAACATTAGACCAGCGCTGTAAATGCTGATTTATAACCTCGCACACGGGCTTTTTAATGACCTGTCAACATTAACTTTCTTTATAACAGAACTTAATCCACGGGGGGAAACCTGGACCATTTATGAGCGTCTACATTGAGGAGAGCCATGTAGAGGGGAGCGTTTGTCATCATTCCTGTTGCAACAGTGGAAGCCCCCTTGCAGTTGCGTTCTATTTATAGCACATACTGCTAATACCCTCTCTGTTGACAGGGAATGCCTCCTCCTTGCTGGGAATAGATTCAAGACCGTGTGCTCTACTGTGTTCAATTTCAATCAACTGACATGGACGTCATTCTAATTAATTTTAGTTAATTTGGAGAATATATGCCGAAAGACTCCACTGATAAAAGAGCCTGGGAATAAAAAAGACGCAGTGGTGGACTTTCAGTGTAGGTGGACCAATGAGACAAGAAAAACGCAGCAAGGGAGTTCAACCTGACAGTTCGTGTAATGAGCCCAATTGATTAGTGAGCCTGACCTACATTCTTCCGACTGCTTCCCATCATCCAGGTTTACTTACAGGTCAACACAGGAGTGCATTTGAGATACACTGGGCTGGTGTGTTTTTTGTTTGGCATACATCCATCCATCCATTTTCCGAACCGCTTGATCCTCACTAGGGTCGCGGGGGGTGCTGGAGCCTATCCCAGCCGTCCTCGGGCAGTAGGCGGGGGACACCCTGAATCAGTTGCCAGCCAAACGCAGGGCACACAGAGACGAACAACATCCACGCCCACACCCACACCTAGGGACAATTTAGAGCGTCCAATCAACCTGCCATGCATGTTTTTGGAATGTGGGAGGAAACCGGAGCACCCGGAGAAAACCCACGCAGGCCCGGGGAGAACATGCAAACTCCACACAGGGAGGAATCGAACCCGGTACCTCTGCACTGTGAAGCCAACGTGCTAACCACTGGACTACCGGGCCGCCTGTTTGGCATACATTTCGGGCCCTAATTTCATGCCCAGCAAGACTAGTGCAAAATGTCATCTAACTATGCGGGCGGAGTCAACTTTCTTTTGGTATTTTCAAAGACAATAAGAAAGGCGTGTTTGCGCTGTTGTGGGAATGAACACAACCGACTTGATTTTCAGCCAAACAAAGCGGCCCCCTTCATTTCGTGTCATTTAGCGCAGTTGAGGCTCATTTGTCTTTGACATTGCGTAAGCAGAATTCAAATCGCTGGAGCAGTCTATGCAGAAGATCAAAGAAAACAAAGTATTTTTATAAACAGCGCTCCACGCATGGATGATCACAGATCTCCACTGGGAAATGGGCATTTGGCTTCCACCGCTATCTTTTACTTCCATCTGTGCCACAGCCCAGGGTGGTGTTTTAAATAATATAAGACAATGATTATAATATGTTCATTGATTTTTTTTTGTTTTGTTTTGTTTTTTCAAAGATTCAAAGGGGGTTGATGAAATAGGCAGAGGTGGGCTCATCAGTCTGTCAGTCATCCTTCCATCATTTTTCAGGCCAGTCCAGTTCATCATCGTGAGTAACAACAAATCGGCGTCAAGAAGGTACTTATCATAACACATACACCCTCATGCAAAATACAAGCAAACAAAAACTACCCGCGCGTGCACACACAAACACACACACACACACACAGTATGGGACAGTGTCATTGCGATATATGTGAAACCAAAAGGCATTGTTTTTTGTTTAAAATTTTTTTTTTAACTCAAGTCTGCTTGTGCCGTGCCTGCATGCCATGTAGTCAATATATTCTTGATGCCAATTGGCTGCCACCGACAACGATGGATCAAATTCACCAAAATCCTGTTACCCCACCTACGCCACAACTTAGACCTGCTTTTACCTCGTCTAAAGGTCCTAATACTTAAACTTCTACTTTATGTCATTTTCTAGTTGATATCACCAAATTGTCAGGTGCAAAGGTCCAAAAAGGGGGTATGCACTACACATGCGCATAAGGGCCAGAAAGGGTTCCAAAGCGATGGGAGGAAAATGATTTAAAATCGGAATTTTATGTATTTAAAAGCTGTTTGTTAACACGTAATGATATGATCAACAGCCGAGGCACGTCACTGATTGGGCGCCCCTCTGCTCCATGACTTTCACCTCTCACTCGTCCCATGGCTCACACTCAGAGGCCCTCCAGTTCACTGCCCCTTGAGCACGTGCTGGAGTGCGCAGGTTTCCATTTGAGACCTCTAATGACAGGGAGTTAAAGATGGAGAGGCAAAAAAGAAGGCTCTCAGTGGCAGAAAATGGGGGGGGGGGGGAGTCGTGTGCATTTACATGTTGACGGTAGAAAAAACGCCGTAGCGCTGACGGCAGCGGAATTACTGTCGACCGCAGGAGCCGACGGCAGACAACAAAGTCGATGTGGAACCGTTGCAATTGGCTTGACATAGAGTCAGTGGCCATGGCTGTGGCTTGTGTCTATTAAGAGCCAGGACATTTGAAAGTTTTTCCGAGACAAAAATACCCTCAAATGCTTTCTGATAATATTTCAAATGACAGTGTAAAATGGAGAGAGAGAGAGAGAGAGATTTAAAGACTTGAAATAAAGATTGATTTATTCATTGATATAGGACATATTGAGCATTTGGGTGCTTTTATGCTGTTATTTTTTTATTGATGTTTTTTTTTTTGTTATTTAAATTTTTGAGGAAGCCGATCACCTGCTGTATGTACCAGTAACTTAAAATAAAAGTTTCTAATAAAAGCCTTATATTCCTCGAAAGTAAGATGTATACATACAAACATTAAAAAACGGGGAAAAAAAGCATTGGGGGCACCTGTTATGTGTCTGCACGTCCGGCAGAAGGTAGGTCGTTGTCAACTCACTGTAGAAACTTGAGAGTATTCTTTTCTACCAATAACTTAAACACTATAGTACCAGTAATTAAAATAGCAGTGTTATATTTAAATGGCACTTTTGTCATAGAGAAGTGTACATAATGCAGTTATTAAACCACATTAGTTGACATGAATATGAATAAGTGAATAAGAATGACTGGAAAATAATTTTGTTACCCTCTGACACCAAACAATGACAATACTGTACTACTACTACTACTACTAATAATAATAATAATAATAACTATTATTATTATTATTATTATTACTATTGTTGCTTGGCAGTTAGAAGGCATTTGAAAAAAGAGCTCATCTGCGGTTAGTCTCTAAAAGTAAAAGTAAATTTCAGTATGGGGCTTTCCTCAACGTGTTCCGGGCCGGGAATTTTGTCAATTTGCATTTCATTCCATGGATCATGACCAGAGGTGTCGTGGGCGTGGTACGCGGGGGTACTCCGTCCACCCACTTCTCCCGACGCCACATTCAATTTTTATTGAAATGTTTGTTGATCATGGTTCTAATGCGAGTTATGCTTAATAACGTTGGCCTGTGATTATTTTGGAGGAGTAAAACATTAAATTTAACGTTAGTTCAACTGGTGTTGTAGCCTATGATTGATGTTCTGTATGTATATATAGAACATCCCATAATCGCGTACACCCACTGAAAAAATCCCCACTACACCACTGATCATGACATCAACAAGGGAATAAATCACGTATAAATTATTTTTCCTTTTGCATTTAATCTTTCCTGACCCCTTGCGGCCACGATGGGGTATAGACATTTCTTGTTATTTCTGGAAAGTGCTCTGGGTGTCATTGTGTTCCAAACGGCAAGGCTTATTATGTTTACATACTTACTTATTTATGTTTGTATACACAACCAATTTGACATTCTATTCTACCAGTGTGTGACACTACACTTTACAAATTTAGCAGCCCCATTTCCACTATTTGGTGGCAAATCATGCAAAATAAATGAAATATAAATTAAATATAGTATAAACGTGTTATTCAATTTGAGCACACATGTTCAACTGCATGGGTGAGTGTGTTCCCATGTATTCAGGCAGTAACAGACTTTTTGTTTTCCAACCGACTTGGCACACACACACACACACACACACACACACACACACACACACACACACGGCTCGCAAGCATGATATAGAGAGCTTTAAATATCTGAGGCACATGAATAATTCATGAGCTCTAAAGCCACGTTGCATGATCCCCCTCAGGTCGTTAGTGCTCTTTCATTCTTTTTAAACTCCTTTATCCTGTCTGCAGGTGCATTTTATGTATTGACATTGTGCGCACATGGGCCTTTCCACTTTCCTTTTAGAGTATTGATCAGGCATGCATCACATAATGGAGTGGTGACTGCATCGCATTAGCAGTCAACAGTTAATCTGTAATTGTATCTCAAATGCTCATTCACTTCTATTCCATTCGCTCACTCTACATCACAAAGAGCATTACCGCACAATAATCGGAATAATGATAATAATAAAAATAGCAATAATCGAATCCATGAGTAGAACAGTCTCTCTTCAGACTACAGCACTCTGGAATGCACTATAGGTGTGGAAATTATAGCAGCTCAATGTGGTAAATGTTTAAGTCTTAAGTCTCGTATTTGGTAAAATCTCAGCTAGTACAAAATTTATCTCTGACCTTGCTTCAGACCCTTCCATTTTTGGCCTGTTTTACTGACGCTACTCCTCTATCCTCCCCATTCCTTCTTCTACTTCTGCTCAGAGAGATGGCGATGGGCGAACTGAGATTGTTGCTTCGGAGGATTCGGTATTGACTGATCCTGACAAGACCTCAGGAGGACCACGCAATTTGCATGGCTTCATTTCACATAACTGACTGCCATGCTGTTTTAAGTAACATTGTGAAGCACCAAATCACTCACGACATGTTTTTTTACATCAGAAGACCCGAGTTAATTTTTCTAGAGGATTTTTTTTATGCGTTGATTCTGAATCTACCGTTACTAGTTTTTCTCAATACCACATGAGATTGTAATAACAATAATACATCTTATGGTATACCTACAGTAATATTTTACATGAAGGGTTCAGTTCAGCAACAGGTGGATTTTTTTTCTTCTGAAACATCACAGCTATAAATTACAATGCATTGATAAAATCTGGATAATGCAATCTTTTATGGGTCAAACTAAAAAACAAGAAATTAAAATATCTCAAAAACATGATGTGTTAGGAAAAAAATGGTAAAGTCTTTTTGTTTGGGGTTTTTTGTTGTTTTTTTTTTCAAACATAGGCTGAGGCACACATTGATTAAAATTTACCGTTGACCAGTCTCATTTATAGCTAGGAGGATTTACAGTAAACTTGCAAATACATTGCTGTGGTCAGCATGGGGAATTTGGCGTTGAAAAAGTGAGTACAGTACCCATCACCCAAAGCACTACTACTGGACTACCACCACTAATTGCAAATTGTTTTTATTGTATATGGAGCTTTCCTAAACATGCAAAGATCAGGGAAAAAGATTAGGACATGGATCGTGAGAGTGATCCAAATGATGACGATCTGGGTTAGGTCCCAACAAAGGCCAGCAGAGAGCAGCATCTCCCTTTACGTTATTCGTGTGTTTCCCGACAAAACACCTTATTTAAATGATCACGATCATTATCATGACTCCCGTAGAGCTTGCTGATGAGCCAATGATTTGAAACAGGTGGGTTGGAGAAGAGAAATATATAAAACACGCAAGATACCGACAGGCCCTTTGCACTGTATCCCATGTTCGTCATTGTTTTTCATGTTTCTTGTGCAGAGTGTGCCTGTTAAGTACTAATTACCCCATGGGGATAAATAAAGGTTTCTGAATCTGAATACCAACCATTTTTAATGCAGGTGCGAAGGTCAAATTGCAGATTTCAGAGGCCTTTTATTTTGAAATCCAACATCAGAAGATCTTAATGAAAGTAGTCTAGTCAGGTTGGATACTGGTGTGGCCTTGTGTGCCCTCAATCAGTTTTTTTTCACCCTGTTCTTTGAAATGATATGAAATTCACAAATGAGTACTTTGTGCGCATGTTATAGCTATTTTGGGGGCACCATTTAATTTTCCCTCCCAAGTCATGTCTGGCTAACACAAATGATTTTTTTTTATCTTAGTCAAAGATGAGATCAAGTGAGTCATTATGGTGGAGTGCAGCCAAGAGAGCATGAGGCAGCTTATGACAGATGTTAGGAAACAACCTTTTTTTTAATCTCCCGAGTCTCTCTCTCTCTCTCTCTCGCTCTCTCACTCCCTTTCTCTCTCTCTGTTGACCTGCTGCACAGTTGTTGATGTTGTTGTTGTTTTTTATGAGGACGAAGACAAGCGGGGAATTGGCCAAATAAAAACGTCAGTATGTTATCGTTATATCACCATGACATCTGGCCCTGGTGTGACCTCCACCTGCCCGCGGGGGGTGCAGTTGTGCCGCTGGTGCAACAATGCAAGCTGTGGATGTGCGGGCTGGGTCCAGTGTGCACTCAACATGCGTCCGGTTCGGCCCGGAGAGCCAGGAGAGCTGGACCAACGCTAGCAAGATCGAGGAGTTGTAAAGGTCTCTGTGGAAATTGAGGTAAGGTGTGACTTTCCCATTTTTACACACAATGTGTGGAACAACTGTAACAAATTGTGTGTGACTGGGTGCCATGTGTAATAAATACTCTTAAAAGCAACTTGGGGGGGGGGGGGGGACTGTGGGTGACTTCATAATTTTAGACACAACCAATTAACTAACCGCAAAATGATGCACAACCAAAATGTATTTTAATTGCAATGGGACTTTGACAAATAGCATCTGACTTTATTCTCATTTTTGTCATTTATTAGTAAGTTTAAAATTAGAACATACTAATAGTATTTTAATAATTATATAGTCATATGTACTATCACTAACATTGGACTGTTGTTATGATGTGTTTTTCCATTATTATTTCCTTTGGGTTCAATTTGAACACCAATTTAGCTGACCCGATATGGCTCCTTTTCCTGTGGCATAATGAACCTCAAACTCTGCTTTGCAGATTACACTTGAATGAAGTGTCACCATCTTGGCCTTTACTCAGCTCTTTTTGTGTATTTTATGCGGTAATTCGCAAATCATTTATCATTCCACCTTGGGGGGGGGGGGGGGGGGCAATGGAATCTCACTGGGTAATTACGTTTTGTACTCTTGTACATCTTGGGAACATAAACATATCTTTCCTGTCCCTGGAATAGGTACAAACAGTTACATTGGAGTCGATATACAAAATAAAAATGTACAATAGTCTAGATCAGGGATGGGCAACTAAATGTATGACAATGATGTATGACGGAAGGGCTATGTTAAATATGGGCAAAATTCATACGTGTACAATACATGCTCTGAATATATGCATCTCATTTTTGATAATACACTTTTCAATGCATGTATAGAAGATCCACTCTCCTAACCCAACAATAAAATAAGCACATACAGTATTTTTTCCCAGTGCAAAGGGCTCCTTTGCATAACAAATACCTTTTAAAACAGTTGAACAAGAAACCAATTTTAAGGACTTGAACTCATTTTGTACATTTTTTTTTCACAAAAATAAACTCACTCAAAATGTTAATTTTAGTACTATGCTTGCCTAACAAATCAATACAAAGCAGAAAAAAAAGATTAGCCCTGCTCATGTTGCGATATAGGGCAGTATACCACCCGCTGTCATTGCAATTCATGGATTTTTTTCAATATTTTTTCAGATTTTGTACACACACACACACAATATACACACAGTATACAGGTATATATATAATATATATTTTATACTTGTGGGTGAAGGGTGAAATACTAGTGATCAAGAGGCCTCTTAGAATGTGATTGCATGTTGCCCGGTGGCCCCCATTTGCCCATCCCTAACTCTTACGATACTCCTATTTCTGTACTCTTACTTTTACGAAAGCTACAGTTTTTAGTAACATAAACACAGGGCTAATCAAGTTAATCCAGTTTGACTGTTTGGATCTTTTCCACTGCCAAAAGGATACAGATACAATTTCCAATTCAAAAAAAACAAACAAAAATCTAGTATGAACAGAAAACAAAAGAATAAATAAATTAACTTTTAAATTACCGGTCACGAGTTACTGCGCCCTTCAGGTTGATTGAATTTTCTTCTGAGAGTGTATCCCAATTGTATAAGTGAAAATGACAGCGTGACAAAAAAAACTAACCAAGTAAAAGTCTGTTGTGTTGGAAGTACTGTTATATAACTTGATTTGTTGCACTAAAAGTGTCACGTTGCGAGGTGGTGGTGGACCCCAAAAAGCAGGCAGGAGGGAGGAGCAGGGTGTATTTGAAGAATTGTATTTAAAACAAAGAAAACTACATCCAAAACAAACAAAGTCCAAAGTATCAAACAAAAACCAAGACTAAAGCTAAAACATAACAATGAACTAAACATGACAGAAACTAAGAGCAAACAGCAACACACATGACAGTAGCAAGAGCAACAATGACCCGACACCGAGTGTTCGGGCAGGAGTCCTTTTATACAACTAATTACCAAATGACCAACAGGTGTGCAGCTGCCGGGGGAGCCCTACAGTGCCACCTGTTGGTCCCTAAACCGAATCATGACTAAAAGTTAGAAAGCAGTAGCTGAAAAGTGCATGCATGAAGAGTAAAAGGATGTTGTATTCAGTTCTATGTTCACATCTTTGTGTGCGCGTGCACGCGCGTGTGTGGGTGTTTGTGTATGGTTGGCTACTTTATATGATTGTGGGTCACCTGGGATTAGTGTAATAGTCAGTCCAGATGGCTATATTTTCCCTGTCTGGCATAAAAAGTGGACTTCTGGAAAATAATGTAACATTTCTGTAAATGAGACAGGCTTAATCTCCTTTGGAGGAGGTGGGGGTGGAGTAGTTTGCGGAAGTCGCTGTGTATTTTGTAGTTTGTGAAGCGGGTCCAGAATGACAAATTTTGCCTTTTGTCTTGTGAGCAAATGCTCTCTTTCTAAGTCAGGACAAATGATCACAATTATCATAGGTTTGTGCTGTAAAAGCAAGTGATATAACAACAAAGGTCACGCCCGCAAGTTTTACACTACATAGAATGACATCATGATACACTATTATTCTAATATTATCCGCTTGCTCCACTTACGAATGTACCGTAGTGTTTTATCCATCCATCTCTTTTCTATATTGCTGATCCTATGCAGGGTTATCGGGAGCCGGGGCTTATCTTAAGCTGAATTGAGGCAAAAGGAAAACTACACCGTCAATCACAGGGAACACATTGAGACAGGCAATCATTTTCATTCACATTCACGTGGGGTAATGAAAACAATGCTGCCTGCACAGAAGTCGGGCCAGTTTATCGTTACACCATCAGTGACCCCCTTATTTCAACTGTTATACAGAAATGATTGGCAAAGGAGTAATCAGAGGATGATCTTATCAAAAACAGTTGCTGTTTTTTCAAATGTTTTTACAGGAGGTTTTTCATTCATTAGGAAGGGATTTCATTTTGCTCAGGCTGTTGTTTCTGTTTCTGTGTGTGTGTGTGTGTGTGTTGGTGTGTGGGCGCGCATGTGTGAAAAGGCCAAAGACGGATTTTGGACCCAGCTGCTGTGCGCAGGAACTTGGCCTGGAGCCTGCTGACACACCCCTGTCAGCTTGCATCTAATAAATGCCTCGCGGGGACAACACATGTGGTCCACTCATGTGCAGTGGAGAAAAACACAAAGTTGCAGTGTTTAATCGGTGAAAGCCAACAAATGTATTTCACAAATGGAAGTTATGGTTAAATTCTCTTTTAATTGTGGATATGGCTGTAAATGTGAACGACTCTAGGTGACAATTATGCCTTGGGAGTTCAATGTGGGCATGATGTTAGATGTAGAAAAAACAATCAAGATGTACTGACTAGGGGCTTCGCTATGTTCCTAAAAACATGCTGTCCTTTCCTAAATTTAAAAAGGAACTCCTTTTCATCTCTCCCTGACTTATACCGCAAAGGTTAAAGAAAGGTGCTATGAAGGTTAAGAGCTGCTTCGGAGATTCAACTTTCCGGAGATTCTTCTACATGTCATTGTCTCAGAAACCAAAGTGCTGATTGACCGAAGAAGAGATCTGTGGATCTGCAATTGATTGCTATTCCTAACATACTGTACATGGATTAAAAACTGCCGCATCTTCATTTTGGTGTCAGGACAACTCTAGTTTATCATGTTTGGGAATTTGGCAGAGTGTGTCGCACCTCGCTGGGCGTTCCAGCTGACCGAGGGTGATGTGATATATATATATATATATATATATATATATATAGTGTGTGAGCGCAGAGGGTTGTTCGTCTATGAGTAACCTGCAATTGGCTGGCAATCATTTCAAGGTGTACCCTGCCTACTGCCCGAAGACGGCTGGGATAGGCTCCAGCACGCACCGCGACCTTTGTGGATTAGTGCACAGAAGGAGCATCACAATGTCCATTGCATAAAAGCAACGTATGCAACATTTTTTTCAATAAATGTTTTTATAAAGTACAATACAATGGTATTTTTCTTGTTCAAACACAATACAAAATATTTTGTTCTTTTTTGAGGAGGCTTGAATCAATTGTCATTTCCGATCATTTCTCTGAGGAAAGATGACTAGGACTAGAGATACATTCGAGTCTTTGTAGATACAAACATTCTCATGGAATTAATTAAATTCGTATCACAAGGCACCTCTGCATTTGACTGCTTCCAACATGTATTGTTTGCTCAAAAGAACCACATTATACCAACCAACAAATGGTGCATGTCCTGGTAAACCCACACTGTGAAAACCCTTTAAACCTGTTTATTTTCCAAATACACTGCACATGCCTCAAAATATGAATCATGTTTTTAGCACGGGTGTGTGCCTGTGTTTGTGTATGTGTGTGGGGGGCTACTTTTGTATTCGTCTGCCTATCTATGATGGCTAGCTGGCATCTGGGTTGATCTGACACAAGTGATCCCTCGGCTTATGGCACTGTGCTGCCCAGCCTGCATTAATCCCAAAAAAATCTTGTCCAAAAATATCACCTCTACCAATGAATGCCCTCCCATAACCAAAGACACGCTGCCACCAAATCATAACAGACTGGACAATGCACAAGGTCAAGCACACAACAAAGGTTCTTTTGACATTACTATTAATAATGTTACCTCATCTTGCACTGAAGACAATGTACATGTGTTAAAGACCAATATTTACTATGTTCATATTCCTGTAAAATGCAACCACAAAATGAGTTTCTTGAGGAATTTATTTTTACAATTAAATTAACGGGTAAAATCTCGACGAAGAGCATACATATTTGGCATATTTAGATTTTTTTTTTTGTCAGGGTCTCCCTTGCGGGCCATCTGTTATTTGCTGTACCTACATTTGTTTATTCCTTTCCCTTATTCCACTTGACTAACTGTAAGAACTACAGCAATGGGTCACAAGTTGAAATATATGGCCGTATTAACTGCGCTGCGATAGAAGAGTTGGTTTGACATTAAACTAGATCTGGCTGAACATCTGTTCATGTTTTACACACATCTGGTGAAGTCGCAGGGGTTAAAATGTGTTTCTCAGAGCAGCACGCCATACCATATTTTTGATGCTACACCCAGTATTCCACTTGAGTTGCACTCCTCATTTTTTATGAACATGATCATCACATATGGCGCATGCTATTATCTTGTGACTTTCTCCCTCAATGTTGTGTATTATTAGAATGGCAAGAATAGACAGAGTGCCAGGCGTTCACATGGGCCCCATGTGACACCTCTGTTTTAAGCTGTCCTGCCACAAGTTCAAGGTCATGCTGTTTCTTTGGAATGAAATTGGACTCCCAGCTGCAATGTACTATTGTTTGGTGAAAAATGTAACTATTATTTTGTCAATTGTGTCAGTGTTCTTAATTTTCCATTCTTGTGATTCACAAACCCTGGCAACCCATAAATGAATTTTACGGAATTATCATTTGAGTCGTTGATCGGTGACATTTTTTTTTGTCCTCTAATGCAAATTACAAAAATAAATATCCAAGCAGAGGAATGATTAGATCATGACAGTGGGACACAGATAAAGACGCAGCGATTAAACACTGTTGACAAGGAGCTTTTACAAAGCACAGTCGCCTTGCTTACTTGCCAATGTGTTTTACAGCGTGTGGACAACATGGTATGCCAATGGGATTTCTGCATCCTGGAATCTGACATTTGATCATTCATAAGCTCTGCCGTTGCCAAGAAGAGCCCTGCTTTCTAATGATGGAAGACTGTTCGGACAGTACAGGGCAGAGCGATGGAGAGTCAGCCTCATCTATCACAAGACTGCATAGATCTTGAAGTTGACTAAAATATGGGGACGTAATGAATGAATCATGAAATAAGTTGAAAATAAAGGATGGAAGACACGGCGTGTGAGGATGTATAATTTCATCTCCTCTTGTCATGATCCATGTATTAATAGGTTCGGTGTTACTTTCTGAATTATGAATCATAAATCAAATTGACAAAAAAAATTAGATTTGATCAGCATGAAAATACATTTTATGGAGGCTCTTAATTCCCATCACCTCGGCCTTGCTGGAAATTGAGCTGGTTTGCGCTAACAATTGGGGCGATTCCATGCACTATAATTAGCAGAGTGTTCACATGAGACAGTATGGCGTTTGTGCCGTTGCCTTCTGCAAAAGGTCACTGTAGCCCCAGAAGAACGGAACTATTTCACAACTGATATGTTTGTGGGCAGACGACTCACATTAGTAGATATTGGAAAAGCAACATTTATTGAATTATTGAGTGCTCCAAAACAGTCACGGTCTACATGGCATGTTGATGCAGGAGATCGGGTGAACATAAAATGCATAGAAACATTTAAAAGGTCTCCACTTGAGGATGATGAAAAGATGGCCGCTGTGAATTGATACCTGGAGACCGGCTTCCACCCCTGAGTGGGTGACCCCACTCCATCCATGATTGTGTGCCCTGGTCGAAGGTGCTATTAAAATATTTTAAGATGATAATGATACTCAGTTGTTCAATTTGTTGACTTCTTCAATAATTCAGAGGTATTGTCCCACCTCTCCATCCATCCATTATCCGAACTGCTTATCCTCACAAGGGTTGCGGGGCGTGCTGGAGCCTATCCAGGCTGTCTTCGGGCAGTAGGCGGGGTACACCCTGAACTGATTGCCAGCCAATCGCAGGGCACACATAGACAAACAAGCATTCACCCTCACACTCACACCAAGGGACAAGTTGGAGTGCCCAATCAACCTGCCATGCATGTTTTTGGAATGTGGGAGGAAAACCGGAGTACCCGGAGAAAATCCACACAGGCACGGGGAGAACATGCAAACTCCACCCAGGGAGGCTGGCGCTCGAATTGAACCCGGTACCTCTGCACTGTGAGGTCGACGCGCTGACCACTGGACCACTGGGCCACCCTGCTGTCATATTTCTTAGTGAATACTATGGCATTCACCACAAATTGTAGCGCTTAGAATCCATCTGCCTGTACCTTGATCAAATCCACCAAATTCATGTTACACCACCTGGGTGACAACTTAGACATGCTTTTGGACAGTCAAAAACCTATTCGACTTTTGGTCACTAAGTTACCGGGTGCACCCGGGTATACAATTAAAATATGCCAGAACGCCTATCGAAGTATAGTGAGGTCTACCAAAATCATAAACACTCTAAACTAGACTTGTGACGACACGAAAATGAAGATGCGCCCATTTTTACAACGAGTGCTACTTTGTGTCACCAAATCGTCAGGGGCGCTGGTAGCGCACCAGATCCATCCGCCGGAACACCCGGCAAGGCGTAAGGCGGTCTGCCAAATTCCCAAATATGATAAACTCGACTTGCCCCTGGCATGAAAATGAAGATGCACCCGTTCATGGACACCTCACTATGAGGGCACTGTGGTATGTGTATGGGCCTATATGTTTATTTATTTTTTTGATTTGATGACAATCAATCTGTTAATCAAAGCTACAACACCACACACACTGTCACTGCACCACTTTCATACTCCTAAAATGTATGGATTTAGGGGTCATGATGTAGTTTGAATGATTCTCCTGTTGTAAAAGGAAGCAAGACCCTTACCCATAAAGCGCTAATATATGCACAGATTCATTTGACAATCTGGCTAAGATTTGTCGGTTGCCTCTTGACTATTTCCTCCTGATGCTCCATTTCTCCAACATTTCAAAACGCTTCATTTTAGCTCAACAAAAAACCAAGATCTGAGAGCATGGTGTTTGTTCACTGTTAAAATGACTCATCACAGTATGAATAAAGAAAAAAAAAAGAAAATTGAAGTCTTGTCTTTTTTCCTCCTCTCTTTGCATGTGTATCTTCTGTCTCCAACATATTTTGCCTCTCTGAGGGTTTTCAAATACTTATGTTACCATTTCTATGTCAAACTGACGATTTGTTTTGTCTCTCACATTTCGCAGGTGTGGAAGAGAAAAAAAGATGACTTGTCTGACTGCCTATCAGTTGCTATCTACTGACTGAACCACTCCTCTAGCTGAGTCGGGTTATTTTAACCTGGGTCCTCTTGGTCTGTTTTGGCTGAACTGGAGCCACCATGGACATGGCCCTGGTAGACTTTGGGAGCTCAGATGAGCTTGACGTGGGCCTCGAGGATGAGGACGCTTATGCGGATGAGACCACAGCTCTTACTGTGGACATACCCGACATGCCAGGTGGCAACGACCGACTACGAGCCCCACACTTTGCCACCTGCACACCATGCCGCACCAGTCCCGTTCCCTCGTGCACGTGGGAATCCTCATCTTCAACACCACTTCCATTTATACACACGTTGGAAGTACCTCATACCCCAATGCTAACTCCAAGCATGGAGGGCCGAAGTAGTCGCTCCAGTATGACCTCCAACTGGAAGGTGCTTCTAAGCAGTGAAGGCATGAAGGAAAGTGAAGCAATCTTTAGCCAACTTGCTAAGGAGTGTTGCGAAGACCTTTTTGTCGATAAAAGAGGGCTGGACGATGGAGACCAAAAAGTCATTCTTAACATCGCCGGGCTTCACTTCGAGACTCAGCTCAAAACATTAGACCAGTTCCCAGATACACTGCTAGGAAACCCTCAGAAGAGGATGGGCTACTTTGATCCGATGAGGAACGAATACTTCTTTGATCGTAACCGACCCAGCTTTGACGGGATTTTGTATTACTACCAGTCTGGGGGCAAGGTCAGACGTCCAGCAAACGTTCCTCTGGATGTGTTTGCTGATGAAATAATGTTTTACGGGCTTGGAAATGAAGCCATGGAGCAGTTTCGAGATGAAGAAGGATTCCTTCGGGATGTTGAGATACCGCTGCCTAATAATGATGTCTCCAGACAATTCTGGCTGCTGCTAGAGTACCCAGAGAGCTCCAACGCGGCTCGATGTGTCGCGCTAGTGTCCGTGCTTGTTATTGTCATTTCCATCATTATTTTCTGCATGGAAACCCTGCCGGAATTCAGAGATGAGACTGACATTGTTGCGCCCACGGCCACGAAGCCCGTCAACCTCTCTGGAGTTTACAGCACTGTGGCTCCGCCTGGTGTAATGCCCACAGTTTTCTCTGATCCCTTCTTCATGATTGAAACCGCCTGCATTGCCTGGTTCTTCTTTGAGCTTTGTATCAGATTTTTGGTCTGCCCGAGCAAAAGAGAGTTTTTCCACAATCTTATGAACATGATCGACATTATATCCATCATCCCCTATTTTGTCACTGTGGTGACCGAACTGGTCACAAAGCCTGAAGAGAGCTCCGGGCAGAATATGTCTTTGGCCATCCTTCGCATTATACGTCTGGTCAGGGTGTTTCGTATATTTAAACTGTCACGTCACTCCAAAGGGCTGCAAATCCTGGGACAGACCCTCAAGGCCAGTATGCGAGAACTGGGCCTACTCATCTTCTTCCTGTTTATTGGAGTTATCCTTTTCTCCAGCGCTATCTACTTTGCTGAGGTAGATGAGCCGAACACACAGTTTGTCAGCATACCGGATGGCTTCTGGTGGGCGGTGGTGACCATGACTACTGTAGGCTACGGGGACATGTGTCCCATCACCCTCGGGGGCAAAATGGTCGGGACATTGTGCGCCATTGCAGGTGTACTGACCATTGCGCTACCTGTTCCTGTCATTGTTTCCAATTTCAACTACTTCTATCACAGAGAAAATGAAGCAGAGGACAAGCTGTCCTTGACAGATGCTGTTGAGCAAGCGATAATGGTGGACATGGGGGTGAAACAAAGGAGCAGCTCGTCGCTAAATAAGGCCAATGGCATCTGACAGAGGGACATCACTAAGAATCTGCATTTGGTTAGAAATACCTGAAATTTGTCAACATATTTTCACATGAAAAGTGTATAAAAAGTCATGAAAAATAGAAATGAAATAATGATTGGACTCAAGGCTTTGCAAGTAGCCCATGTTTCAGAATGAACTGAAGTCTCTTGCTTATTCTTTCTGGTAGATTATTTAGCAAGTTATGTTACGTATACATTGGAGTTTTCCCATAGCGAACCGATTTTGTAGAGCTAGCTTTCTTGAGTCCTCATGTTTGGAAACCATCTTTGTTTTACTTTATTTAGTTCTGATGTTTTGTCTACCTTCACTAGGGCAAGCCTTGTACTGAACTACTAATGGTGTTTCTATGCGACTATACAGTATTGTCTTCGTGGGTGATACAAACATGGGCCATGGGGGCCTAATGTCTGTAAAGATTGGCCAAAAAAGATACATCACGCTTTCGGATTGAATCTGGAACTCATGTTCATGCCAGAATCTCCCTTGTCCCAAAATAACTACAATGTAGCATTTTTCCTCGCACTATTGCGCAACAACAATATGTCTTGCAAAGTAATGCAGTGATTGTATCGTTTTTTAAAAACAGTTTTGTAATTGAAATCTTTTTTCACATTTATGACAATGTTATATGGAGCGTGAAATGTTGTTTACTTTCTTGTATCATTTTCAGAGTCAATGGTGGGCTGGAGCCCAGAAGTGACATGTCAAGGTGTGGATGACTGTTGATCCACTCATTGACTGTTTGACCCCAACCCAGTCCCTCAAGTAAATCCCGACGTATTCATAGTTTTGTATTCAGGAAATTGTCTATTCCCAGAGTTTTGGAGGGAAACGTATCACCTGTTATTCCCTGGAAAAAAAACTTACCCTCCTTCCTGTTTTTTTGTGCTTAGGACAAAGCATGCCTGATATACAAATATGACTTTGGCGCCATCTGTTAGCAATCTGGTGACTATATTGAACTGAGATAAGGAATTTTTGATTTAAGGCCATAGCCTTTTCGAGGAGAGGGAAAATGCTTTGCTACCATTTTGAGACCAATATGGTAAGCCTGAATAGTAATTTCGCATTCAAGCTAGGGAAGACCTATTCATTTTCTGTCCCATTTATCTTGTTCAGGGTCACCATTGCTGGGGCTTTTCGCAGCTGTCTTTGGTGTAAAGCAAGACAACACCCTGGGCTGGTCGTCAGTCAATGACGGAGCACATATACACGGAGACAAATTCACACTTACATTCACACCGGCAAATGGCAACTGAAACCACGCTGCCTGCACTTACGTGTAAGTCAGGCAACCACACACCGTCAGTGACATGACCTTTTATTCATCTTGGTTTGGAAAATAACCTTTCACAACTTGTGAATGAAAAAGACAATAAAAGCTGGATGTTTTACTCATCTTCAACAGGGCGTGCAGTCTATCAATTTGAGTAGATTTTGAGTGCTCTCAGGTGAATTTTGGGAGGGGCCAGAGGATGGTTCTACAAGGTTAAGATGGTATATGTTCAAGCTGTAATTGAAAAATACATCCGCTGCAGACGTTTGGGACAAATGGGACAAGGTGATGCTGCGATAACCTGTAGATTGTAACAAAGGTTCCCGTAACCTAAAAACAGGAACGGTATTAATTCCTGAGAAACACAGGTCTGTCCTGAAAGCTGCTCCAAGCCAATCCAGTGAAAATACCATTACAATGATATCAAGGATATGTTCCATATTTTTTTGAAAAAGGCATTTTCTTTCAAGGAAAATGGATTTTTATCTTTGTGCAGGGGCAGTAAAATATAAATCAGATTACAAAACATAATTCCCCTCGTTCACCACCACTCCAGAAGCAGCTAAGGGCATCAAATCAGTCTGAGGTGACACTGAGTTTAAATCAGTTTATCTGTACCTGCAGGATTTCAGAATATTGGTTAATTTTCAAGGTATTGAAGACAGCATTACCAAATATGTTTGGTCAAGAAAAAAAAGGAACAGTAACAGTGAGACAACAGAAGTGTGCATTGTGACTTGAAAGAAAAATTTCACACAGCAGTAGCAGTTCCACTGGCTCCTTGTGAGACATATTCATAACAAAACGGCATGGAGCCAGGGAAGGTAAGATGGATAGCAAAAAAGCTGACTGTCAAAGTACTGGGTGATAGTTTCCTTTTTCTATTTTCCATATTTAATGTGCGTAAATCATGGTCCATTTCAGAAACCCAGCGTTGAAATTGTCATCTTAAAATGTTGGCCGGGCTTGATGCCCAGGACCGGCCCAGAAATACACAAGCCATTGAGGAAAATCAACATATTTTCCCGAAATCCCCGATGGCCACTCCGCCCCTGTACTGGACACACACACTGCTCCAGTGTGTATTTTTTGTGGCACATTTCACCTCACTGAAATGAGCCTAGTGTATTTGCCTGACTGTTGAGTCAGGCTGGTTTTGAAATGGATGCCCTGCATTGTGAAAGCAATGACACGCTTCTGTGAATTTAAAAACAAAAACAAAAAAAGACAGTTCCCTACTTTGATCAGTCTCTCTCTGTCTCTCTCTCTCTCTCTCTCTCTCTCTCTCTATATATATATATACCTGTATATTACATACATACATATATAAACACGTATTCATTAAAATGTAAATGGTGCTCCCCAGTAAAATCTGACATCTGTTTCACTGATTGCGTGAACTGGATTAATGAGAATTATCCCCCGTCAGACCTCACAGATTACCCAACTTCAAGATGGATAAACAAACAGTCAGGGTAGGTCACATGCATTCGGAGACTCCCAAAGCAACACATTTTAGACCACATTTTCCTCTTTTTTTGTTCTGGTTTTACTCAGCTCTAAGGTCTTTCTTATTTATGAATTGCACAGTCACATCCCTCTGTTTTGGTGCATCGAACATCATGATATTGCTGTGGGCTAGGGGAAAAAAAATCGAGATGTTGGATTCTCAGTAATTACTGCTTTATTTGTTTGGATTCTCAGTAATTACTGCTTTATTTGTTTGGTCCATATGCAACACCCAATAATTCCCTCGACAGCACCAGGTCACTTAGTTCAGAATGAACGTCACCAAAGTCACTTGATCAAGCAAGAATGTAGAGATGAGGTTGACAATTTGGGGCCCATCCAAATTGTCCATCACATTAAAACGTATTTGGTGCCCACCAAGATAGCCATAAATATCGTCACATGCAAACAAGCACTTTAATGTGCAGTGTTGCCCATCTCCTGCCATACAAGAAGAGTTAATGTCATAAGTAAGGCTTTATGCATCACCGAGCACATAACATGGCTTTAATGCCTCCACTCTCCCTCTCAAGTGTAATCAGAGGGTAAAATACACACAAACACAAGCTTGCATGTATGAGAGCAGAATTATAGTTTCCAGTGAAGCGCAAGATTTTAGGTTTTTTTCCCAGTCTTGTATTCCACAAGACTGGAAAAAAAAACAAAAAAATCTTAATGTTCCAGGCCCAAATTTTTGTAGTATCGTATGTTGAAAAGATTTTCACTGTAGTAAGTTTTGATATATCCTTGTATTCAGTATTATCACTATGAATTGATCAATTTGATATTCTGACATCATGCTCTTATTTAATTTTTAATGTTTCGGCTCTAACATGTCAGTAATGATGCATGTTACATTACCGAAATGAATGTGCACTCTATTATAATTACAGATGAAAGAAAAATGAATTCCTGACACCTTTCATTTCTTTCTGAATCAATGGTTTATTCATGGTTTTGCTGTCTCAAATTAGTGAAGAGTGTGGGGTCCATGAAGTCCGAGCAAAGTGCTAGCAAATGTCATTCCTTATCACTTGTCGACAATCTTTAACTGATTAATGAGAATATTTCACATGTTCAATCGATTTGGTGATTTACACACTTGCACAAAGCCCTTGCTAGACGGTAAAAAAACGATTTTGGAGTGTGGGAACTATATTCCGTGTAAATCATGTAAAATTTGACTGATTATCGTCAGTAAAAGAATTCTAAAATAAAGGATTAATTACACCTATACCTATTTTATATCAATAAGTGTCACCCAGAAAAAAATGTAACAACCACTCTACCTACATTTACACCAAAAAAAAAAAATGAAAGAAGCTCCCCAATAAATGCAGGGTAACAATCTACAACCACTTTGATTGGGTAAATTGCAATCATGTAGTTGGGTTGAAGAAGACTGAAGAGTACCTTACATAAAGTGAATCAGGTTTCGATCACATTTTTGGACTTCAGCTCTGCATTCATCATCATCCTGGAACTCCTCACCTCCAGGCTTTTCTAGCTCAGTGTGTGTCCCCTATGATCTGTCAGTGGCTCCTCAGCTTCCTGTGAAGAAGGACACAACAGATGAATTGGAAAGGACATCATCATCATACACTATCAGCACTGGGCCCCCCACCCCCCTCAAAGATGCATCCTTCTTTCCGCTGCTCTTCTCCTTCGACACGAACAATAGCACCTCAACGCACCCAGCCGTCAAGCTCAAAGTTTGCAGACGACGCCACAGTCATCGGCCTCGTCAAAGATGGTGACGAGTCTGCATACCGATATGAAGTGGAGCAGCTGGCGCTCTGGTGCAGCCAATACAATATGGAGCTGAAGACGCTCTGTACTGTAGAGATGATCGTGGACTTCAGGAAACATCCTTCGCCATAGCTGCCTGCCCCTCACATTTTCCAACTTCCCTGTGTCAATCGTCGAGACTCCATTCTGAAAATGGCCCAGCAGAGGATGTAGTCCTGAGGCTGCCACTAAAGGACAAAATCCAACTGCAACCGACAGTTAGACCTGTAGAAAAAAAGAAAAACAAATCATTGCTACCACCCTACACACTCTCGAGGACTTGCACACCACAAAAACCAAGACTGGCACGGAAAATCCTACTGGACCCCCACACCTTGCCCACCACCTTTTCTAGCTACTCCCCTCATGTACGTGCTATCGAACCATGGGCACAAAAATCAGCAGACAGCTTCTTCCATCTTGCAATTAACCCCTAAATGGTGACTCAAATCTAGAGTAGTCTCTTTGCAAATTTTGCACACCCCTGTGGCACAGTATTACTGCATTGATCATTGTAGATCCAGCTCCCTACATACTTGAACAATTGTCATTGATCAATAGTCCACAGCACCAGACACTTGAAAGCGCTCAAGGACATTTTGTATAATTGCACACCATAAGTTGCAAATTTCTCCATTGTTAGACAAATAAAGGTTTTCTTATCTTATCTTATCTTATCTTAATCATCGGTACTGGTCATTTTAAAAAATGGTGCAGCGATTAACTGCACCAACCTTCATTGTGTCATATTGCACCACTGATCACTTTATCGCTTCTCGATGACTCTGCACATTGTCGCACAAGCTGTCATTGGGCAGTACTACTGCACAATGGTACCCTTACATTACGGAAAGTCTTTCGCAACTTATGTCATGTCTTTGTTTATCGTAGCTGCTTGTTATTGCAATACTAGGGTAGCTCATACTACCGGAGACAAATTACTTGTGTTTTACATACTTGGCCAATAAAGATGATTCTGATTGGCTACATTTTTATATATCGGCCTCAGGTAATAGAGTGGTCAGCTCTCAACCCGAAGGTTGCGGAGTTCGAATCTCAGGCCCTGTGAACACGTCACAATGCAGACCCCCCCCCCGTTTCTGCTATGAATGAAAGATACAACAGTCAAAATGTGTGATGGCAGGGTTAGCCAAAGTGTGGTTTCTGATTATTGTTTGGGTCTCAAAGTAGGGTTTCAAACTCACTCTTGTAACCTCGGTCATATTCTCATGGTCTGATTTCCCATTGAAATCATTGAACGGCGGAAATGTCAACCAGTGACTTTTTCCTTCACTACTGTGTCATTGAAAACCTTCAAATGAAATAGCACCAGATTGGGTTTTTTTCCACTTGACATTGCATATAGTCAAGACACATGCGCGTGCGCACACACAAACACGCACACACTTTACAAAAGCAGCTGCTTTCCGGCTGACTGGCTGGATCAATGGCTTACATAGAGAAGCAACAGATGTGCGTGTTATCCGTATCATCCGTCCACAGTCATTATATAAGAGGATCCACCAGCAGGTAATAGGGCAACCGTGTTACAGATAGCAAACAGTCTGTTGCAAAACACTGCCAACACATTCATTCATCCATTCGGAAAGGGCTGAAGAGGTAAGCAGTGGAACAGGATATCCTTGCAGAGCATCTGTAGGTCAACAACCTCATTGTACCTCAAAATGTATTAGTCATGATATTTTGGCAAAAATTGAGCATAAAAACAAAGGGCAATTGAGTTGCAATTTTTACATCTGCTTGAAGTGTAACCTGGTAAAGAGTTTGGAAAAATATACACCAAGCTTTAACACCTACAAGACTCTTTTGCTGCTTTGTGCTCAATACTCCACACAGTGGCCACCTTATGCAACTACATTTAATGTATATTGTACAGGAAAACTATTCTAAAAAAAATAAAATAAAAATTGAAGTGGGGACCTGCATGTGAACGTGAGCTACGGTTGGACTCCTTTTGCCTTGAACGGGTGTGTGACAGACAAGCAGCTGGGTTATAGTGTTAGAAATGCAGAAGTTGCAGCATGGCTGATGCCCAATACAAATCAGAGTGTGAGACCAAATAATACCTGCTTTGAAAATATGTCCATTTCTTATATAGGAACTGTGCAATGCTGCTAAATGGTGTCGACACCCCCCACCCCTCTTTCTAAATACAGCATTTTAATGACATGTCAATGTGTAATTCATGGCAAAAAAGGTGATGGAAACATTCAAGTGTGGGGCTATAGCCATGGCTTTATTGATAGTGAGCAACACTCCATATCAGTACATGCTAAAATAGTTCACGGGATAACAAGCACAATTACATACATTCATTGAACACTTAAGACAGGTATCCTCGTGCATATGGGGTGGGGAAGGGGTATTGTGGGCCCCTCATTTTAAAGTGGCACCCGAACAGAAGCAAAATGTTTTCTGCACCAAATCTCAACCTTTTCACCCCAGGCCACAAGATCAACATAATCATTACAACTTCAACATATTTCACTTAATGCATTTGTGAAAGGAATTTTGAGTGTCTGATTTAAACTTCTCATGCAGCTTTGGAATTTACTGTATATGGCTGCACATTTGGTAGTTTAACTTTCAACAGCTCAAAACTGATTTGGGTTGATTCAATTAGTCACATCATGGCTCGAGAAAACTACACGGCATTTAGGAATTAACACAAGGTAGCAAGTCTCTTGGCAAGGACGTGAAGAGAAATTGCTGGACATCACAAAGTGAAATGAAATCAAAAAATATTTTCCTGCACAATTTGCTTTAATGAAACCTTCCTTTGCAAAAGAATAAACTCAACCTTTCGGTTGCTTCAGACACACAAGTCCAAGACATTCAGTGCACAGATTTGTCAATGAGCTTTGTTTAAAAAAAGTCTTGAAGCACTGTCACGTTACAACGCTCGTAAAGGAGGTTTGGACCGCAAACTTCCGAACCTGACACTTTCAGGTCGGGACAGCTCCTTGTGACGCGGAGGGCAACTGAGCTTTAGCGGAACCTCATTTTGAGCTTGTTTCATCACCATAAACTTCAAAATGATGGGCAACACCCTGCATGGTAGACCAGAGCAGACAGGAAAGATTAGTACACACTTTAATTTGAAAAGTAAAAAACAATGACTGATTCCGATGGACATTCAATCAAGATGTCAAACCTGTTCTTGAAGTTCTTCGTTACGGTAAAGAAGAGGATACTAAAAAAGAATATAGTAAACTGTCTCAGGCTGCACCAAGCCCAAAATGCCACCGCTGGAGTCCTTTGGGACAGCAACCAGAATCTGCATAGCAAGATCAAATAAAGTGGAGGGTCATTCAATGCTTTAAGGTTTTATGCTAAATGCATCACAAGGTACAAGAGCAATAAGATGTCATTCACATGTCAGCCATCAGGACGGAATTCCTCAATGATCATGTTCACAACCTAAAATATTTCAGCGTTTGATGTAGAAATGAAGGACCCATTCCAAGCAAATTACCTGCGTATTAAGCCACTCAACTCTAAGTAGCAACATTTACAGTTTGCCTTTCTCTCTCACGCTTCACGCCAGAACCGTTTGGAAACCTCAAAGCTCAGTATTTGATGGGGGGGGGGGCACCTAAAGGGTTAAGTGTTAAAATGTGAGGAGAACATTCTCCCCAACCAACTCCTCACACAAATCAAGTTACTGTGTAAATAAAAGTCAATAGTCATCATAAAAATCATGTGATCTTACATTTCCTTGGTCTCAACCAGAGTCTGCAACATCAGTACCATCGGTAGCACCAAGTCGGTCAAGAATCCTGAAGGGCCAAGCATGCTCCCATACATTGTCATATTGCCCATCAGAACTGTCGCACAAATATCACATTTGACTGGAGTGTTCCTGAATGCGGCTGAGCTAAGTGGAAAGCAAGAGTGCCGTACACACCATTCTTTGCTGCATCAAATGAGAGGGGTCGTTCCGCAGCTGGAGATTGAAGCTCGGCAGAAGTGTTCATCTGCATGTTTTGGGTGCCTTGGAAAAAAGACAACTCCGTTGTCCCCATTTCATCCTCCTCCTCATCCTCCTCCTCCTCGTCGTCATCCTCCGGAGTAGTCTCTGGTAATTTAGGAGTTTTAGTGCGACGGCAGCAAGTGCTCTCTAGTTCTTGAGGGAGTGTGATCATTTTCATGTTTGGGAGAAGCTCTGCGTACAATGAAAGGAACGACAGTAAAATGTAGATGAGATATCATGAACCCAAAATGAAAGAACAACTTCTGCTTGTGTGTGCTTTCCTCAAGATGTTGACTAACCATTTCTCAGAAGAAAATGAAAGGCATCTTTGTAGCCACTGTGATAAGCTTGCTCCACAGCCTGAACATACACATGTTTGGAAGGGCTTGTCAATAAATAAATAAAAAAACTACCGCCCGAGTTGTATCATGAGGTTCAAAGTAAAGGGAACGGTCATGTTAATTATTTACACTGGGAACTACCATTCCGCTCGGGGCACGGAAAAGGATCAGCGTTAATCAGCAATCCACCGAGATGAAAACACTCACATCTGGCTTTAGGGGGTAGAGCGCATTCCAGAACCTTAGACCGTTAGCCAAGTTGCCTTTCAAGGTTACTCCCGTCACCACCATGTCCAACATGCAGGGCTTGTCTCGGGGACAGATGTCAGTCTCTCCGGAAAAGGGAGACACTGTTAAAGTACGGCAGGGTAGCGCCAGAACTGGCTGCATCTGGCTGAAACCTCCATCCATATAGTGCTGGAAAATACGAGCACAGAAACATTACACGACCAACACATTTTTTTTTTCTTCCCTCAATGCAGTCAAATACTCACTACTCCATTGAGGGAGGGAGGCAGCATGCCACAATATCCTGGAACAAAGCAGCTACAAAGCAGAGCCTGAAGTCAAGAATGGGAATTAGAAATGCACAATTCAAGGACTTATTTTATTTTTTTGAAAGGTGAAGAATCAATCCGTTTAACCTATAGTCCACCTCACCTGTACGACATCATCTTTGGACCGGTACTCCGTTATTACGGTGTACTCGCCATCATCCAGGCGGGTCACAGCCACAGCGAGACGACCGTTTACGAGGAGATGGGCATCAGAGGGAAGGTATTTGTGCAAGATGTATTTTAACCAGTGTAGAATATCAACAGAAGGGTTGAATGGTCCAAGTGTGAAGGCCTTCATCACTCTAGCGAAGTTGAGCATCTCGTTTCGCATCGTAACTGGGCGCGGGATTCGGAAAGATGCATTGAAACAACAATTTCAAAGCATATTCGTCAGAAAAGAGGGAGCCACTTACTCAGGTTTATTTCACAGGCAACAGCAGCAGCAACCAAAGACCCCGCTGATGCGCCAAGAATGGATGGTGCCTTGCGCAGTAGCCACGGCGCATTATCGACAAAGCACTGGGCAACTCCCAACTCATAGGTGGCCAAAAAGCCGGATCCGGAGAAGGAAATGGATGACGGCGCCTCACGAAAACTAACGCTGGATTCTTCGAGAACCATTTTAAGACCGCAGTACAAGAACTGTAGATCGATACCAGTGGTGATTAGAATGGCCCCCGTCCCCCCTCAGAAAAAAAAGGTCTCGCCAAGAGAAGTTAACCAGTGAAAAGAGAAGGCTTGATAATGACTCCTTTTAAAGAGACCTCAATTAGCCATAGCATGTTAGTCAAGCACATGTGATACAAGCACATAACACCCTTACTATGAGTCTTTCCGCTCCTGTTCGATTTAGACCCTGAAACTACTCCCCATGTGATAACATTCATGAAAAAAAAAGGTCTGAATGAACAAAGTCAAAATGAACTACGTGAAATATCAAGGGAACAAAATACAAAACATTTTTTACTGCTCTACCAGCGCAGAAGACACCTTGGGTGTGTGATTGAAATTGTTAAAAGTGCCTCAAGAATGTTGTTTTCTAGTTGCACTGGGTGATACACAAATGAAAAAAGTACAAACCACCACCACCACACACTTTAAATTAGAGTTCCAATGTATGTAATCAAAGCTTGCCACGCTAGGAAAAACCAGAACCCACCAGTGTTCTACATACTATATCTATGCACTCACTCCACTCTTTAATTTCTCAGCCACACATAATTATGACATTCTAATTAGTTGGGTATGAATCATGAAGAAAAATACCCATCCATCCATTTTCTGATCCGCTTATCCACACAAGGGTCATGCTGGAGCCTATCCCAGCTGTCTTCGGGCAGTAGGCGGGGAACACCCTGAACTGGTTGCCAGCCAATCGCAGGGCACACGCAGGTGAACAACCATTTGCACTCACACTCACACCAAAGGACAATTTAGAGTGTTCAATCAGCCTGCCACGCATGTTTTTGGAATGTGGGAGGAAACTGGAGAAAATCCACACAGGCACAGAGCGAACATGCAAACTCCGCACAGGAAGGCTGGAGCCCAGATTGGAACACTAGTATGCGGCGGACGCGCCAACCAGTCGGCCACGGTGCCGCCCTATGAAACAATATATTGACTTTAAATACTGTATTGTTTTGGCTTGTTGCCCCCTCTGAACTTGCAGCGACTGATGGGGCGTTGCTGCCATTAAGGTGGGCAGGGTTGTGGACTCAATTGCAAGGAAGCAGTGAGGCAAGGGAGTTGTGCTCACAAATAAGAATTTAATTACAATAACATAAAACAAGGCCCTGTGGAATCACCAAGAAACTAATTTAATGAAAGCTCGCGCCCCCTCCTCCCCCCACACCGAGACAGAACTCACCATGACATGGGTCACAACTGAGAGGCAGCATATAGACATGCAAAAGATCCAACAAAGACTGCATGCAGGCAGGGAACTAAATGCAAACAACCTCACGAGACAATGAGGAACACCTGGACAAGACATGAGTGGCTGAGGGAGGTGATTAGAAGACACAAGGGACCGGGTTGACGAGCACGGGTGGAAACAAACAAACAAAAAAGACCTAAAGGTTTCACAACAAGACACCAACTACAAGAACACAAAACATAACATGAAACAAAACCAAAAACAACTGTCAATGAAAACACAACTCATGTGCAGCCTTAATTCAATTGCGGTTTCTGCAATGTGCTTGTACATACTGTAGATACATTATGTATTCCTTTGAAATTATCCCAAGCTGTCAATCGGAGTAGCTCAACTCAATAAAAATAATAATATCAGAATGACTCGGCTATTATGATAGACTTGAGAAATATTCCAAAATAAAAATGTATACACACTGCTCGAATTATTATTTATTTAAAAACAAAACAAAACAAGAAATGCACTTCATGATCAAAATTTGCATTCTTGATGGACAGGAGTTGTCCTGCACAAAATATATCGCACAAAAAACATTCCATATACTTCTCAAACAAATTATTCTAAACACAACGTATTACAGTTTCTTGCAGGAGAATTTGAACACATGATATCAACAACATGTCGGATAATTCTTTTTCTCCTTGATAGTGTTTGGTGTAATTAAAGCAAAAGTAATGATTCCAAGGGGGAAATTAAAGTGAAATAAAGTACAGTCAAACCTCGGTTTTCGAACGTCTCCTCCTCAAAACTCACTTGTATTCTTTGGCATTCGACTCAGCATGACTTAGATTTGTTCTTGGTTTTACTGTTTGGTGCTTTCTACCGTCTTTATTACCGATTTGTTTTAAATTGCTCCACGTACAGCACTTTGTATGCAGCGATGGGTGTTTGAAAGTGCTCTATAAATACAGTTGAGTTGAGTTGAGTCTCTGTTCTCGACCAAATCGGTTTTCGACCAAAAATTTCGAGTTTTTTATGCCTCGGATGACGATCGAACTTCGGTTCTCGAATAAACTCAGCGCACTTGAATGCACCACTTGACTCCTCTCGCCTTCCTTACATGAAGAAGTAATATGAAGTGAAGTTCCTCGGGTAGACGAGGAAGTGACGCTTCCTCGTGTAGCGTTCCATTGTGAACAGACAAATTCAAAAAAAAATTTTTTTTTTTTTAAAGAGCGTAGTCTCGGTTTTCGAACAGCCTTCTGGAACGGATTATGGTCGAAAACCGAGGTATGGCTGTATTGAGTCAAAAAGTAATGCAAAGTTTACTTGGACTTCAAATGGCTGGCATGACACAGAACTTCTTTTATCTCACCGGAGGGGCAGTTGGAGAGCAATCTGGAGAGGTACGATCAGGGGAAACCTCAAAATGTTCCTCACTCAATTCAGATGAAGGGCTGCTGCCTGGAAAGTTCCTGTCCCGGAGGGGGGAGTGTGCTGGAGACGCAAGGGGGTCATCCAGCTCTTTCTGGATATCTTGTGGTGTTTTCAGGAACCTGACAAAAACCACAAGCTAGTTAACACTGAACCAAATAAAAGGAAGATGACAAATATGAAGAAAAAGAGACCTGAAGAGGAGTTTTTGTCCTCGCTCCTTCTTGATGATGTTGAGTTTGTAGTAGTGCCTTAGAGCACGAGACATTTTTTCGTAAGTCATATTTTTTCGGTTCTACGGGGGACATGTGTCATCATGAGTGTGGCAGGGCCCAACTTGTCATATTTGAATGGCACAAAACTCGGTGCTCACCTTGTGGTGTCCCCACAGACGAGCAAGGCCGTTGGGATCCACCACCCGGAAAATTAGGCTGCCACGGTCTTCCCATCTGATGTATTCTTCATACTGGTCATCACACAGCAGCTTGTAGACATAATCCCACAGTAGCCTGCACTCTGCTCCATATACAGGAAGAAAAAAGTCAAATTAAACACAAGCAAGTATCATCATTGTAGCTCCATGCAAAACAGTTGGGACGGGGGCCTTAATTCATTTTTAATTTGTATTGCTTCTGAGGATATGAGCAGGTAGATCGGCCCCAAAATCCTGCACACACATTTTGCGTGAAGAAGGGTCAACATTGCAAGCATTGCAATACATTTGCTTACAATGGTACCTTGTTTGACGAGCTCCCCGCTCCCTCCCCGTAAAAAAGGTTTTGGAGTTATGAGCCAGCTGCGTTGTCAGTTTTTTTGCTTTGTGTTGCGAACCAAAATATGAGTTCCGAGCGAATTTCAGATACAGTGATGATGAGTGAAGTGGGGATAAAAAGGAGAGAAAAAGAGACTGTCTCTCTTTGTCTCTCAATCTAGCTCTCCTTTTTTGCACTTTGAGCCATTTACTCAAAAATATGTAGTCAAATACACATTCACAAGCAACTACCGGTACACTTGCCTAAAACTCACGTCCTGATGCGCACAAGAAGACTAAATAACTATATACCTGATGTCAATCACAAGGCCACACCTCTTAAAGGAGCACTTCCAACCCTCCAGTTGCTGTGAATCTGCTTTTCCCACACATACAACAATTCTGATGAGGGCTATTTTTTTCTTTATTATAAACACAAAACAAAAAATTGTAGTGTTCTTTTTTTCCCCGTGGGCGAAATGGATGAATGGGATTTCAAATAATTTTAATTGGAAATACTAGTTTTATATACAGCAGTGGGGATACATAGTGGATGGTTATTTGTCTGTCTATGTGTGCCCTGCGATTGGCTGGTAACCAGTTCAGCATGTACCCCGCCTACTGCCCGAAGACAGCTGAGATAGGCTCCAGGAGCTTGGTCACGCAACAAGTCCAATTCAAGGAAGCAGTGTATTTACCAATACAATTGTGCCGCTAAATGGTTGTGAAACAGGTTTGTTGGGTGTTCCCATATCATCATTATATCATGTTCATCTTAAAACACGGCAAACAACATGACAAACCCTGCATTCAGCTCAGCTGTTTTCTCTGTATGTGCAGCCACTGGCATTCTAGCCTACTTAGAAGTAGGCCATCATCATGTTTTTCTTTCCTGCTTTGGCTTTTACATCTGTTTTATGACTTTAAATTAAATTTGCTTTTCTGCAGAGAAATAATAGCGTCTCCAGCTTGATTTATTGTTGTGTAGCAGTGGATTTTGATTTTTTTAAAATTATTTCCATAGTCCAGTGATGTAGTAGGCCTAAGGTTCATTAAAAAAAAAAAAAAAAAAACGGGAATTTTATTTCTAAAAAAAAAATCCATTCAATATCATTGTAAGGAATCTAGGAAAGTGTAACACTTTGCAGTTTGAAAAACATTACTCGCGAACACTGGTTATGAATCATTTTTTAAGTACATAGATCAACAGGCTGTAAATACATAGCTAAAAGTAAAAATTCTCGTTGGATTCAAAACTTCAATCACTGTTTTCTGAAAAAGAAACACGCACAAATGAATAGAAGCCTTTCTCTCACAGTTACGCTGAAAACAAGTCAATTGAAAGCTTACGACACCGCCCACCCCTCACATACAATGCTCTTCTTTCATTCATTATGAAGCGACTGAATCATTTTGCCTCGAACAAACAGCAAAAACACCATCCCCTTTGACTGTTGAGGTAGCTCCACTACTTTTTACAACTGAATGGAATATTAATGAGTAGGCTTCACACAAGCAGGATTTTGGGGCCGATCACTGATCAGCGAGTTTGAAAAATATGATTACAGATCCGATCAAAAGATGGAGCAAGATACCTATTGGACCCTTTCAGGGACAGCGGTCACCACAGTGGACAGCTTCTCATGTTATCAGGTTACAGGGTGCATGAAAGGGTTAAAAAAAAAGTATATATACACACACACACACTCCGGTTTCCTCCCACATTCCAAAGACATGCATGGCAGGCTGATTGAACACTCAAAATTGTCCCTAGGTGTGGGTGTGAGCGCGGATGGTTGTTCGTCTCTGTGTGCCCTGCGATTGGCTGGCAACCGGTTCAGGGTGTCCCCCGCCTACTAGTCCGCCGCGACCCTAGTGAGGATAAAAGTGGTTCGGGAATGAGGATATATAAATATAAATATAAATATAAATATATATATTTGTGATAGGCCTAATGTGCATGGCTGGAAGTTCATGGACCTTCTGCCTAGTGATGAAAGCAATGTTGACGTAATTACAGCAACAGCGACCACTTGTGGTCTTAATTCAAGAGATGTTGGTTGGTTGCTTTTTTCTATTCCGAACATGCAAATGATATACAACAATATTAGCACATAACATAAAGTCGAAACAACATGGAAAGAAAACAGAACAGCAATTTCACCTACATGCCTGAAAAGGGTTGGGAAGAAGTGAAATTGATTCAATGAAATTGATTGACTCTCCATCAACATTAATAGGCACATATGCTATAGATCAGGGGTGCCCAAACTTTTTGGATCGAAGATCTACTTTTCGATCAACTAACCTCCCAGGATCTACCCGTACCGGCGCGCACGCGCACACACACACACACACACACACACACACGCGCGAAGAATGCCGGAGAATAGACTTCCTCGACGTATGTTTTATGGTGAACTGGCCGGAGGCGGACGCAGGGCGGGGGGACAGAAGAAGAGATACAAGGATCTGCTGGCTGCCAACATGAGGGCCTGTAACATGGAGCCTCAACATTTTGAAGCACTCACAGATAACAGGGATAATTGGAGGGATGCATGCGAGATGGGGGCAATCAATCATGTGGGGAGATTTGAGGATGCAGCAAGAAGACGCCGAGAGCGCAGACACCGAGTGAGGACCCCGCCATCTGGACAGAGACGAATTAGACTTCGATGCGATGTCTGTGGCAGGACATGCGCGTCAAGAATTGGCCTCTACAGCCACCGCCGTACCCACCTGTGATTACTTCCTGAAGGAGGAAGTGATGTCATCGTCGGCAACGACGGACAGCATTAAGCAAGTAAGCAGTGTGTGTGTGTGTGTGTGTAACTTTTTTAGTCTCCCTTTTTATTTGAATTTTTATTTAACAGGATCAAAGACATTGCCTTTTAAAATTTGGATAATTATATGCATGTAAAACATCTAGCTTCAGTGTATTTGCAATTTTTGTCCCCGGCAGGCTGGTACCATATCATCCCCTGGCTTGAATATTCTCAACAGACGTATTGTTACGCTTGCAGACATTTTAGCCCTCCTAATACTGTTTTTTTCTCATCACTGTAATGTTATGACTACAATTTCAAAGTCTGAAGAAATAAAAAGTCAAATAAGATTTCGAATCTGTCTTTTTAGCCCTGGGTTGAATGTGCCCCCCCATCAAAACCCCTGGCCCCAGCCCGGCCCCCTCAGTGAAATTGATCCAGAACCGCCCTTGGTTGAGTGCTGTTCATCACTGCAAATTATTTTAAGATCCCCTTTGCAGCCCAGCTGCATCAAAATAGAAACATTGCTTTACTGTTTAGCCCAGAGGTGGGCAAACTACGGCCCGGGGTCCGAATCCGGCCCGTTGGTCTTTTTAATCCGGCCCGCCAAAGGTTGGTCCACAATTAAGGTTCGATGTGAATGATTGCATTCATTTCAATTGGACTTGTAATGACAGGCATTTCACCGCCAGGTGGCGCATTGACTTGAAGTTGCAGAACACAGGCGGGGGGGACTAAGCCTTACCTGGCAAGCGACCGTCAGGTCTGAGCACCTGCCTTCGATGCTTCTCTTGGCAAGTCAGATTGAGAGGCTCCTCTGTGAGTGTTTCAGTTTCATCTTGGATTTCTTTTTTTTTTTTGTCGAGATACAGAAAAAGAGAAGCAGATAGAGAGGGACAAAAGTCACAAACATGTCACAACCGCTGCTGAAATCAAAACTGTGTGAAGTGCATTTGAAATCTGAACAACCGTGGAGAGTAAAACTGAAACCAAAAGTCTTTCGAGCAAATGCAGTTTGTTTGTTTTTTATGGGGGGGGGGGTGTAAAAACGGTGCAATATTATTAACTGTAAGGCCATTTCTGGCTCCTCAAATTGTAACATTGTTGGTTTCTAAACAATGCTTGGCATGCATTCCCCTTCTTTTTTTACTGGCCATTGATAGTGAATGTGTGAAACGTGTGTACATTTGCAAAGGTTTATGGTGAGTAATAAATTCAGAAGAACACAATTTAGAGGGGCTTTTTTGGTGACAGTTTGACATGCTGACAGTTTAACTTGTCACGTTGTTAATCATCAAACAGCTGCAGTATTTCTTTAGCCCCGAATCCTCACATCAACAACAAGCTTGGGTTTAGTGTGTCAAGAGTAGTAGAGGCAGGGAGGTTTACAGTTTTATCAAAAGTTCACAAAAGCAAATCAATTTAAAAGTCAAATTTCTTTATTATGTTTGCTCAAAAAGTATTTCATGTGTTCTCTCGGGGCAGGGTGTTGTCAAGACATTATATTCTAAATCGACCGACTATACCTCTATTAGTACTGTGCGTGTTTTTGAAGGCAAATGCAACAATGTCTGACCTTGCATGTTGTCTGAGAAGGGAGACAGGGGCTTTTCAGTTTCTGGGACAGACATTGGAGGCCTGTCTGTACTTTGGTTGTGAGACCTTTTTGGGGGTTCACATACAACACTCCTCCGTTGATTGATCACACATTGCAGGATCTCATACAGAACATCGCCTGCAGACAATCAAGTGTTACATATGCTGCTGTAAAAGGGGCCAGTCATGCATAAGACCTGTGTTCAGCTATACCTGAACTGGGGCAGCGGTGTCTGAAGTCCTCCTTAGTGAGCAGACACAGGGCTCGGCCATTCATCTCAAAGCGTCCCTTCTCAGGTCGCCGTAGCGAGTATTCCTTGTGAGCCCAGTGAAGCCAGAGGGAGACATCGTCCCTATCCCACAAAGATGGATTTATTCCTGTTGGCATAAAATGCACATAAGAGTCAGTTGAAAAAGAGTGCTTGGCTTTGTGTTTGTGGGCCAATCCAGAATTGGAGGACAATTTAGGCATTAATCTTTTTTAAAAATTGACCTTTTATTTGACTTTTCTTTTTTTTTTACTCCCATCAAGAAAAATAAGTACGAAATAATCATATAATTTGATCCGTCCAGGTCAACCATCAATGGTGCCACTGGCTTTGTTTTCTACAACCCTATAACATTTAGGCACCTAAAAAAACATATATTTAAAATGCATTGCCACATTTATTTTTAATGACTATATTAAGTACGTTCCATTTTATTTTAATAGGAAGCCATTTTTAGTATTATGTATTTTGAAATTCCAGTAAATCAATTCTAATGTTCGAAGTTTTTTCCCAAAAAACGACATGCTAGCTCTGTTCGCCACTATGTTAGGAAGTACTGTACCTTGATATTGACTTTTTTTCTGATATGAGTGACAAGGCTGCATTGATTTGAGTGGCACATGCCATTATGGTTGTAATTTGAAAATGTTGAAATAAAATGAAAAAAATAGAAGAGGACTTTAGGTCTACCCATGGTGAGAGCAATTACAGTAGCTTAATCATGTCCTCTCTGTTAAGTCATGTAGCTTACTTTTTTCTCTTCCTCTAGATCAGAGGTGGGCAATTATTTTCCCGGGGGGGCCAAATGAGAAGCAGAAAATATTGTGGAGGGCCAGGCCAAAAGTTAGAAATAGAAATAGAAAATAAAGAAGATAGCACAATGTCTTTGTATGCCAGTAATAATGTAACATTCTCCTCCACCATCACACTCAGCACCGGTTCTCCTCAAGGATGTGTACTGAGCCCCCTGTTGTTCACGCTCTACACATTTGACTGCTCTCCGACTCTTATTAGCGGTCCAGTTTGCGGAAAGTTTTTAACATGATAACAATCAAACCATTCTAGGAAATGTTCATTTACTCGAGCCACAAGCAATTCACTCTGAGCACGGAAATTGCCAGAATCGCTTCCTTGTTTTTCAAAGTCTCGTAGATTTGAGTCTTTCCGACTCCAGGCGTCTCCTGAATGTTTCGTACTTTGTTGCCCGCTTCGTTTAATCAGATACATATCACTTTCCCTTCCATGGTCATTACTCTCTCCCTCTTACTTCGTCTTCCCCTCCCTCCCTGTGCTCTGCAACTTGAAGTAACTGCGCCACCTGGTGTTGAAATACCTGTCATTACAAGTCCAAACGAAATGAATGCAATCAAACCTTAATTGTGCACCAATCTTCGGCGGGCCGGATTAAAAAGACCAACGGGCCGGATCCGGCCCGCGGGCCGTAGTTTGCCCACCGCTGCTAGATGGTTAATCAGGTTAGACTAACAGGGTTCCAGACATGCATATTGAGAGACACAACTTAAGTGCACAGTACTATTTTAAAAAAAAAAACGAATGGCTTAACAATTACAAGATAGACATATCAATAAAATCAAACCAAAAAACGTTTATTTAAAAATAGATATCATCGGTTGTAGATTATATGTAAATTGCCAATCATGAGGGAAGGACAAGAGAGAAAAAACATTTTTGATGGTGCTCAAGAACAATTTGGTATTTGATATCATATAGGAATGCCTTTTACTACATTCACGGTTACATTTTTTGTCAGGATACAAGAATTTAGTCAACGAGTGCCTGGTTCTTTATTTCGTGCATGGATTATTTGACATTTTTATGTGTGTGTGTGTGTGGGGGGGGGGGGGCATAAAATGTTCCTGGAATACGCCATGTGCTATAGGATATATATATAACTGGACTCACGGAGCTGTCCGGGAAGATGCCACAGGTCATCCTGTGAGGGAGGGCTGACGTTTAAAATCTTGTCTGGTTGCATGTGATGCCCATTGATTTGCGTTTCATGCATTAAAGTGGGGGAACTTGCTTTTTGACGCCCTTCCTGAAACAAAGTATTCGCGTCCATCACAATCATTGTCACAGGTAATTCCCCCCAAACCAACACAATGTCGACGAGTGCCCCTTCAGAGACGAACTCACCTTCGCTAACAGTGACGTGGACATGATATTCCGGATGAACATGTCCGTTTGCGGCTGTCCCCAAATAAAGAAATAAACAGGCGCACAGACTCACTTCTAATTTGTTTTCCGAGAACACCGCTCTACTATTTTCAAATCCAACCCTTCCGGGAAATGAAAAACGAAAGAAAGATAATCCTCGCGCGGACTGTGCGCAAAATAACTTGATTGGACGAAACACTTTTACGTCTCATCATTATGAAAATATCACGAATAGTTTATTTTATCCCGCTGGTCATGCGAATAATAACTTTCACAACGTTGAATTCACGAAGGAGTGTCTGCAACCTACAGTTTCTAACTAAGCAAAAAGGTTGACACTTTTCAAACGACCGTAAAAACCGAGCATGTTGAATTTTGAACAGCAGATGGCGCAAGCGTTTACAGTGCGGTTAAACATTTCCAACATTCCAAAATCGAAGAGGTAGCATGATGACGTCATGAGAGGGAAATACAAACGAAACAGCGCTTAGTGTTGTCATCAAGCGATCGCCGAAAAGACACAAAGAAGAGGGAAAAAGGAGAATACATCCAATATATTGTCGTGTCGAGTAAGTTGCGTGTAATTTTAACCCCCGTCTGGGTGTTGGTGGCACAGTGACATATTCGTGCGACTTCGGTCACGTCATTAGCAAGCAAGCAGCTATCCAGTGTTCAAATTTGCTACCTGTAGCAATGTGTAAAATGTGCATATGTCGAAGAAAATGCAGCGCAGGTGTCATACACTCGGTATGATATTACGCAGAGAAAAATACATTTAGATATATACATTTAAGATATACAGTACATTTAATGTTAGTTGACCTTCAATTTGTCTAACAGAATGCAGAGAGTTTGCCGTTTGAAGAGAGAACTTGACATGTTGACCAGCGAACCTCCTCCCGGGATTACTTGCTGGCAGAATGACGAACGCATTGACGACCTTCGGGCCCGTAAGTAACTTATTATTCATTTAGAAAGGGTGCACCTTTTTGTTTCTTTGTTTATTTTTGAAGCTCATCGATCAAGTTAATGTTTTTGATCTCCCTGTCTGGACCACAACTCCCGTGACGCACGTGCTCCCTTTTCGTTTTCAGATTCAGCACAAAACAGTCACTTTCAGAGACCCTGACGGTCAGACTCCTCCTTACTTGGTGGATCTCTAGTCATTTTATTGTCCTGTTCTGTGACTGTGGTCTGATGACTTTCCTTTAACTTACTGTCCCTCATAGAAGGTGACAAAATAAAGGTGGTATAGCCACTTGCCTCCAAATTATGGAATATATTAACACTTGAGTGAAGGGCAGTGTAAACCACATTTGTTTTGGCAGGTTTTCCAGTCGGATTTGATTGTTTTGCTTGTTTGTTTCTTGCATTAACTTGTACAATACAGTAAAAGCGCTTTGCGAGTCCATTATGAGTATTGCTACATAGAATAGGTATAAAAAGTGGGGCCAGGATGAATCATTTCAAAAATATTTCCACAATTTAACTTAATTTAAAAAAATCTTTTCCAGAGAGAAATTAAAAATGAATAACTGAGATGATTTGGTGTGCACTGGGCAGATGCTCTTATAAATACTGATGGTTGTGTTCAGAATTGACAGCTTAGATTCAAACTTATTTTAAACTGGGGTCAACAACCATAACACAGTTTACTATGTTTGGGAGGTATTGTTATGGCTTGATGAAATTTATGGCTTGTTTTTGTTATTTTTTTCTTTGCATGTCGCCCAGCTCTCAATTTAACATGTTTTCTCCTTTGTGGTTTACAGAGATAGTCGGTGGCTCAGGGACTCCATACGAAGGTGGAGTCTTTTCCCTAGAGATAAAAATCCCAGAGAGGTAATATTTGTGAGATTTAAACATTTCACTCTTCTTATTGAGACATAACAGCCAATTTTCTGTTGTAGATACCCATTTGAGCCCCCCAAAATGCGCTTCTTGACTCCCATCTACCACCCAAACATTGACACTGCGGGACGTATCTGTTATGAGGCTCTCAAACTCCCTCCAAAGGTTATAACAAACTGGACAAACCAAATTGTATATGTGCACTTTTATTCATGTTCTTTGTGGTTGTGCGGATTGTAATATTTCTTGCTATGTTTAATCAGGGAGCCTGGAGGCCCTCCTTAAACCTCTCCACGCTTCTTACCTCCATCCAACTTCTGATGACTGAACCAAATCCAGATGACCCACTTATGGCTGATATAGTGAGTTGTATTTCATGTGGTGTAGCTCCAGTAACAATCATTCTGCTGAGACGCAGTTATCTATTTTATACGTTATCTATTATACTTTCGAACATGCACTTTCATTGTCTCTTGGTTACATGAGGTGTCCATCACTCTGAGACAACCTTATGTCGTGTCAAAGTTTTTGGAAATCACTTATGATACTATGCACTTGAGTGGAGCACGGCTTTACGTGTGTTGGAATGCAGGCCTCCGAGTTCAGATACAACAAGCAGCTGTTTACGCAGAAGGCCAGGAAATGGACAGAGGAGCATGCTGTTCAGAAGATGACGGTAATGCTGTTAATTCAGTTGTGTTACATTTGATTTGATTTGAATCATGCTAAATCAAACATCGTCTTAAGCCACTTCTCCCAAGAAAAGGTAAAAATCACAGTGCTTATAGAATAATGAGCACCAGTTAATATCACAACAGCTGCGACTATGCTCACACTAGACATATCCTGAATAACCGTTTAGTAACACTATAGGTTTACTAATTTTTGACATTGCCCTTTGAGCATGTAATTGGTGATCAAATTACAAAGTAGTGTACATATGTTTGTGTTTAGGGAATCTTGGAGAGCAGCCACAAAGACAATGTCCCAAATCAGAATGCACCTTCACGCAAAAGAGCTTCTTCTGGTGCAGAACAGGAGCGCTACGAGCTGGCTAAGAGAACCGGCATATAGTTTCAAACACATTTGTTTCAGCCACATGCTCGTCTGACACCCTTTTTTCAATGTATTTTGCATGGTTTTAATTTGTGATTTTGTCATTTGAAATGTATATACATATTTATGTATGTTTGTGTTTTAATAAAGATTACTGTGGTAATTGTGTTTTAAATTGTAGTGAAGGCAGAGTAAATGCTGTGCAGAATATGAGGATCATTTTATTCAGACATATGCTTTTCACTTTATACAACAGTATGTACAAACTACAGAGTAACAAATGTTTTGCTTTAAACAAACTGGATTTATATCTTAAAATCTAAAATAATATATTTGGTGTTTTATCAAAGGGAAATAAAACTGTAATGAGTCAATACTAGGGATGCAAGGAGACCATTTTTTTTTTTGTTCTTTTTCTGACCAAGTCAAAGAAGTGATGGAGGCCAGGAATCATTGTAGCATTTTGCACCTTTGTGTCTCAAATTTTGGGCTCTTTTAACCTTGGGTGTTCAAACTGCTATATACACTGTCTATAAAGACATAGCTTGGAAAATACCTGTTCAACCTGTTCAAATATTAAAACTGACCCCATGATCCAGGTCAATTGGTGAAATGTAACATGATGAAATAAAGGCCATGATAATGACTAAAGATACTAAAAGCTTTATGTTTAAAACATTGGAACTAAATTGCTGTAGGGCTTAAAATACACAAAGGTGAAGCTTTATAAGAATGACATTGCAGTAAAGGTATGACTGTACACTAGCTACAATAAACACTTTCTTTTCCAAGCTGTTTCACCTGAAAACTCTTCTTCTGCTCGACTTCCAATGCCAGCTAGAAACTTGTGTCACTTATTGCTTGTATTGTTTCCTCTTGCATTTTGTTAAAAGGAATTCCTCTTTTTATGGGTTAAACAAGTATTGGACTAACGTTTAGCCAAGTCAGTATTTCTTCAGCAGAGACTGTGGCTTTTTCAATGGCCAATTGATGGCTGGCGCAGCAGTTTGGTTGGTTGTCTGAGGGTCCTTAGCTGCTGCGGAGGCTTGGATCACAAGTTTGGTTATTTGGTAGAGCTGGACCTGGATGGTAAGTTACTTGTGAAGGTGCAAATTCATTGTCCCCAAATGTGGAATTGATGGGCAATTTTTTACCAATGAAAATCACAATTGCATTGATACATTCAAGTTAAATTGAGGTCGTTGTGAATGTACAGTAATTTTTTGAAATGTTAAAACTTACCCCAGGAAAGTTGGTTAAACCTGAGTGCATTAGCAGTCTTGGCTTATGGCTAACATTTGCCATAAACAATCTCAATGAAATATAGCTACAGACACATAATCAACATGATACACATTTGATGAGTTCAACTACAAAGTTAGGTTATAATGATAAACATAATTTGAGCAAAAAAAGAAAACAAAATTCTTAGCTCACTATCAGGATTTCCCCTAAAAAAAAGTCAGTATAGCTTGTCTCTGATTGGAGCAATTGCAAAACAGACCCGTGTCTCTCCTACTTATATTTGAGTGCTTGCTGATAATGTCAATCGTGCCCCAATCTCACCCAATACTGGCATCTGTGCATCCCTAATAGCATGCTAGTTTGGAGGTAGTTGCATATACTGTACACACGCTTGGTCTACCTTTAAATCCCCAGATCATTGGCTAAATTGCAATGAGACATCATTCCTCCCTGTCCCCCATCTTTTTGTGGAGGTGCTATTTGATGTTTCAGACAGAACAATATAAATGACGTGATTTTTTTCCACACATTTGCATTTGCTAGCTTACTCCGATTAATCACCTGAGATACTTGACAATGAATCCCTTCATTGTCAAGTCACTCAAAAGCAGGAATAAACAGAAATAGTTACAGTAATGATAACAGAGCAATGTGTAACTTTGAAGCTGCATGCCTCTGATCAGTCACATTTTAATATAGCATTTATACATATAACTCTGTTTTTGATGCTAGATATGAAGTCCACCCTGCTTGCAAGTTCTCCAAGGTGTCTTCATTTCAATGGGGTCTATTTCAGCTTTGACTAGATCTTTCTTGAAGATACTATATGGAAGTCTGCGACTGCAGTCCACTGAAAAGGGTTCTAAAATTGTCCTCTTTGTTTGCATAATGATATTTTCATTCATTATTGCAGCGGAACTTCTTGTTGCACGTTCTCTTGTTAGAGGTACTCTACCACTCATTGCTTTTCAAGAGTACTCATCTATTCCATGTGGTCTCATTTAGAGGTGCTTTGTCGACTCGGGCCCTGGACTAGTATTGCTGCCACTGTACATGATGACCTGTGAGTGTCTGTAATGCCCTGCTTTTCAGGCAGTTAGCTTGGTCGTTTATGGGTTTTGAGCAAAGGAGTCAGTCATGGTTGAGCGATGCATCGGGCAGTTGTTGCGAATATCTTGATTCAAAGTCTTCAGACATCCTTTGTTGTCAAGGCTCCTTTGTTCTTTCGGTCTGTCTTTACCTCTGACAATGGGTGTCTGGCAGGAGATTAGAGGAATGGAAGAAGTAGCGGAGCACTGAGACAATCGAATTGGGTCCATTTGAGAATGGACAGAGGAGGCCCTACTGCACAGGGTGCTGGCATCGGCCAGCGACAGTTGTGTGGATGTTTCCGAGCAGGAGCTCTTCTCTGTCTCCACAGAGACCAGCGAGTCTGTGGTGCGGTCGCGGTGAAGCTGCAGAGGCCCTTTTGGGCAATACCAGAAAAAATACTGGGAGTGGTGTCGTGTGAAAAGTAGGAAGAGTAGCGGATTCAGGCAGGCAGGTAGAGGCTGAAGAAGCAAAATGATTGATTTGAGCACCTCCTCTCCGACAGATAAGAGGCCCAGGAGTGAGCAGATGGAGAAGAAAGCCACTGGCACATAAAGGAGGCCGTTTGTGAATATTAGCCAGGCGACGTGTTTGATCATAGCACAGTCCCACAGGCCCTCACATTCTCCTCTAAGTAATTGCCAGTATAGTCGGATGTATGAACACGTTACTACGAGTAGGCAGAGGGTGTTCATCATAATGAGCACTAAGGGAAAGACCAAGGAAGATGATAGCTGAGAAGCTGAAGGTGGTAATGGTGTCGGTAGGCAGAAAGGAGATGATCCATACTCCCCAACTCCAAGCAGAGGAAAACAAGCTACAATGAGTGAGAGAGTCAGACACAAAAGTGCAAATATACGCACACTTCTCAGTGAGGACCGTTTGCCGTAGCTGCGGGCACATGTCACGCTTGCTCCGCATTGCACAGCCGCCAACGTCAGCAGCAACACACTTGCCTCGGAAGCAAGCACCCATACCCATCCGGTCACCTGACACCCTGGGCCTCCTTGCCAGGGGGCACCATGTTGGTTAAAGACTCCCATTGTTAAAGCGTCTACAAAGGCCAATGTGCTTGTACAAACACCAGTCAGCAGATTAGAGGCACCCATGCAGGCCACCGTGAATCTTAATGGTGACAATGGGCACGGGGAGCTGAATAGAGAAAGGAGCAGCAGTGAGTTCCCCAACAGTGACACCAGGGAGATGGTCCATAAACCAACACGGACCAACCAACTTCCCAACAGAGAGTCGCAGGGACGGAAAGGACCTGTGACACCAAACATATGCAATCCATTAGGCATTCGAACAAAATCTATCAATTCATCACCCCTAAATTGTGTCCTGGCAAAGTTCAATGAAATCAACTGCATTCTCAAACTGTGATTCAATCAATAAAAACTCAGACCTGGTGTTGGAGTGCACTGGACAGTGGCCTGAAGTTTGGACTCCTCTATTTCTAGCTGGAATTCCTCTAGGTCAGGATCATCTGGAATCATTGGGATCAACATTTAGAACTCCACAGCTTTAGGCTTTACAGGATGTAGCCAGATTGATCATATGGTATACTGTACTTAGGAAAATGACACTGCTGCTTCTGTGAACTGTGTTCATCTTTGTAAATGTTTTGAACAAAATATTTACCTCCATGTGGGTAAATGGCAGCAGTTCTCTTGTGAAGTTCATCATCAGCGTTGCTTTGATCAGTGTCCCACTGGTTGACTGTCTTGTAGCTGTCACAAGAACCATAGACGCAGCACTGGTAGGCATACGGCATCTCAATCACCCTGCAACAGACAGCCATGCTAAAATGACTCGGAATCAGTGTTGGAATGTGATGAAGTCGCATCAACACTACATGGCCATTAGTAGATCCGCCGCACACCAAGCGACACGGTCCAACCTAACCGACACGGAAAATCTAAAAAGACATAAAGGCGAGATTGCGGATATTTGATAGGCTGTTATCGCGGAGCTTACGGGCCAAAAACCCCGTGATAAGTGAAATCCATGAAGTAGTCATCTTTATTGTTTACTATTATTACGTACACAATACTGTATTGCATGAAACCAACGATGAAAACTTTTTCAGTCTCAAGCAGTTAAAAAATATAAACGTTTTCTTCCAATCAACTAACAGTTTTTGAGAAATATTGTACAGAACGTTTCATTGACATTGTGGGTTTTGTCATGGAGAGAATTGGCAAGCTGTACAGCGATAAGGCGCGGAGACTCTTGGCATTAGGCTACAGTCTCTTAGCCAATCAGGACGCAGAACACAAGGCACTGTTAAAAAAAACGATTTTTATTTCTTCCAAACTCACTTATTCCGTTTACCTTACAAAACCTTGCCATGTCTGCAGAGATTTCAACAAGAATGAACTTGTTGCTAATAAATGTTTCTTAATTTTCAACAGTCAAGGTTAGCCTAGTGCTTTCATAATGACTGTGTGTGTTTAAGTGTTCGCTTTACCTTAAACGAGGGAAATGATCGGGGCTGAAGGCATCATATAATTCATTGTTTCCCTTGAGCTTCAGATGGGTGAGACCCTCCAGTCCAGCAGATGGCACTGAGCTTAGCCTGTTTTCAGTCAAGTCCCTTGGATGAGGAAAGAAACCAAGAAACAAATAGTTGGATTTCAGATCAATCCTTGTCAAGTTTTAAAAACGACCACAAAAGATGTGCAGTATTTTCCCCGTGGGCTATGGAATGTTCATAAACAGTTCTTTGGAATTCCATGTTAGCAAAGCTCTTACACAAGAACATTACATAACAACAACAACAAAAAAAGGCGCCATCTAGCACCATGTGTTACTTACAATTTGACCAAAGAATGCAATGAGGCAAAGGCATCTTCATGGATCCAGTCTATCTTGTTCCAGCTTAAATCCCTGACAAAAAAAAAGTGAATAAAATAAAACATCCATCCATTTTCCGTTCCGCTTATCCTCACATGATGGAAGCCTGTCCCAACTGTCACCGGGCAGTAGGCGGGGTGCACCCTCAACTGGTTGCCAACCAATCGCAGGGCACACGTAGACGAACAACCATTTGTGTTCACACTCACACCCAGGGACAATTTAAAGTGTTCCATTCACCTGCCATGCATGCTTGAGGAACGTGGGAGGAGCCCGGGGAAAACCCACGCAGAAAAGCCACGTAGACACGGAGAGAGCATGTAAACCTCACACAGGAAGGAGCCACAATCGAACCCTGCCCATCTGCACTGTGAAGCGGATATGCTAAGCAGTCAGTCACTGTGCCGCCCAAAATAAAACTAAGTAATTCTATTTTGATTACTGTCTGTCTCTGACCAATAGATGTCAGTAAAGCTGCATATGAGTGTACGTTTAGGACCCTCTTTGCCATTATCAGTCTTTTAAAGTGTTAAATTCCCTTATTGGATCTAACTTATCTCGTTGTCTGCCTGCCAAACAGGAGCACTTTGTATAGATTTTACAAAAAAATAAAAGAATTGAAAGGTCTGTACAGATTAAACTGGTGTGTTTCACAAGAATGTTTCCCCAAAAAACTCCTCGTGGGGTCCTGCCCTGCATGATGCAGTTCTAATTAAAACATACAGTATGCGATATGGGGGGGAAAAGTTTTACTCACAGTGTTTTTAGAGAGGAGAGCTGCTGGAAGGTACTGGACTCAAGCCTCGTGATTTGGTTGTGCTGAAGCCCGCTGTTGAGAAAACCTTCTAGGTGAAGTGTGAATTTGTGAATATCAATTTGTGGGATTGCTGTGTTGATCACTCACATTTCTTGTAGTGCGGAGCAGTGGTAAAAGCTTGGCAGATGCTGTATTTGGTTGTATGACAGTTCCCTACAACACCACCACACAACGTTTGATTTTAGGGGTTGTGGCTCATCCTTTGACTTTTGCACATGTGCAGTTTTGCCCCCTCTCTGTGTTTGTTTTTATACGTATACAGTACTTACAACACTCTGAGGCGAGGCAGCTGTTCGCATAGATCGAGAGGGAGAGTCGAGAGACCCGCTTGAGTCAGTGTCCTAGAGTGAGAAAGACAATCCTCTCAAACAAACAAGTGACAGCACTTTGCAATGAGCCTCACATATTTAGACAGGAAATTTTGACTTTCTGGGTGTCTTTTTCCCCGAACATCTGAAACCCACATGTTCAGGGCAATTTCACTATCATCACATGCGTTTTCATTCTTGCTTGTTGTCCATTTTTATGTCATATTGAACCATGGATGCTCCAATCAGGGTTTTATGCATCTGATTCTGATATCGATCACGTGGATTAGCTGTATATTTTTGAATTTATTTTAGAGCTGCAACTAAAGAAGAACCCATAACATTTACATACAAATCCATATGAAAATGCAGATACCTTGTTTTGTTTTATTGTTTAGTTTTTTTTTGTACTTTGGTTTATTACAGTGGATCCCGTCCACTGTTCAAGGGCAATAGCGACTGAGGAATAGCGAAAATAACGGCCACTGAAATGCATTGTGAGGGGGAAAAAAATTGTTTCAACCCTCAAAAGTTCTTCAAAAAACACAGATGAACATTCAGTTGACAACATTGAAAACCAAACACAAACAAAAATAAAGAATGTTCATAAATATTGGAGAAAAAAACATGTCAACAAAATGTGTACCGATGCGAATCTCAGGTGACGATCCGCAACTATGTGGGGGTCCACCGTGTATCCCCATTCATGTCTGCTCAAGGGATACTTGAACTCACCCTCCACTGTATACTTTGTGCTGCACACCCATGCAGGCAAGCAATACCTTGCTCACACGTCCCTCAGCAGTACACCGCAAGCAGATTAGCATCTCTCGAATCGTTAGGTGCTCTTTTATTTGTCTGGAGTAGGATTTGGGCTTTGGAATCAGAGGACATGGTTAGTCCTTCCAGGCTGAACAACTGCTGCCCCTGTTCGACAGTAGTGTCACAATTGAAGCACCAAATGGTAGGATTTCTTCTGCCACTTTAATGACTCAACAGTAGTCAAGCCGGCTAACTTCATGATCAACCAGTCGATGGAATAATGACTTTGTCCTCAGAATCAAAAATGGTCTAATCCTGTTGTCGTGTGTCATCCTCTGAACCAGGAAGCAGTGTTGTTAATGAACCTTGCTGCAAGCACTATTATCGTTATCAGACGTGTTGAGGTTTTGCCTATAATAAAATGAGATTGTGAGTAAAGTCATTCTCATAGAGGGGAGACACTCACAAAACTTCCAAGCTGGTTGTTCCTTTCAGGTCAGGAAAGTTTTGAATTGGGGCGGCTCCATTCAGGGAACTGCAGGCGGAGGAAAACAAAAACAAAAGAGAGATTTAGTCTCCGAAAAGTGCTCACTCTCACTCATGCACACATATGTTTGTTCCCCAGACTCTGTCTAACAGCTCATTTGAACCATCACACTCTTCATCCAACATCAATACAGTCTGCTTTGGCTGCTTCACTAGACATCATAAGTCACACCATTGAACATGTTCTTACAACACTCTCTCTTTTACCACATCAGGACACAGCACAGCAATATGCGAACACAACATCATTCAATATGCCGTTACACATGTCCACTCTTGCCGCTTGGGACGTACAAATGATTTAAATAGCGTTTGGGTGAACTCACTGCAACTGTGTTCTGCTGACCTCATACTTACAGTGTGTGCAACTTGGGTAAGAACTGGAAAGCGGATTTTCCCACAAACTGGATGGGGTTCTCATAAAAATGGCTGTGAAAAAATACGATGGATGTTGAAATAAAATGGGCTTGACATGATGATGTTCAAGATGTTGACTAAAAATAGCCTTTCAGTTTTTAACGTAGCAAAAGCATGAATTTCTCACATGGTTTGGAGGTGAGGATTTCCCACAAAGGCTCCCTCGGGGATTGCTTTGATATTGTTGTTATGAAAGCCCCTGCGAATGGAAGTCAGTTTGCAATATATAGTCAGGCAGTCTATTAATATGGGGATGATTTGTCTTGGGGGTTTGTGTGACTGAGGCAAGTCATGCTGCACCTGCCGTTGAACAGCTGAAAAACATTTTGGGATGCAAGAGATTTGAACATGAGCGTGTATGCTGTGTGTATCTGTGACACGTGTGCGCCTTGGAACATCTGCTGAATTGGAGTAAAGACATGCTGTGCGTGTGTGTATGTGTGTGTGCGGGAACGCGGCTGAGTGGGGTTGGGGGTGCAGCCAGCACCTGCTTTGGTCGTGAGGGGAATTGTATCCGAATGCCACATTAAATTCACTTAACGGGATTAGTGAGGATAACTCAGCCATGATAGTAATGTTGGGCAAGTGTTATTTCGTGTGTGTGTGTGTGTGTGTGTGTGTGTGTGTGTGTGTGTGTGTGTGTGTGTGTGTGTGTGTGTGTGTACGCACAGCTCCTGAAGCTTACTCAGTGTCCTGATGGCCACAGGGAACTCCTGGAGTTCATTGTAATTCAAATCCCTATGAAAGACAGATAAACATCAGGTTCCCATGGTTAAATAAAATATTGAAAGCACATGGCTTCGTCGCGCTTTCACCTCAAGTGCATGGAATTTATAATCCAAGCATCTACAGTATAATATTCTTGTCAGTTTTGGTTACGTGTGCACTCTACAGTGCATGTCTTCTGCTCTCTGAGGGGCCAAAGGTTTGAAGTTTGCATTTGCCCTTCGACCTTTGCAGCTTTTACTTTATTATTTGGGTCTGACTCTCATTAGTTTCCCAGGAAACACTGTACCATAACAACTGTTGCTATCACTGACATTTCTCACATGCAGGTGGTAGGAAGACAGAGTAGGGCTAGAGGGTTTTGTGTATGGCTTGCTTGTATGACAACGTGCTATAGCGTACTCTTTTAACCTGCATTTTTGCAGGGGGAGAATTGTTTATTATGTACATATTTTTCTTTCGTTTATAAAAAAAAAGACCAATTCAACTCCATTCGCTGTTAGTCTTTTCCAAATGCCGTGGTTATGTGCTTGTCTAAAGCAATGCTACAGCATTTTCTCAGTGTTTCAGGATAAACGTCTGTCAGTGTTCGAATTTCCTGCTTGGAATATAGGTGGCCTCCTGGATGGCTTATTGCAGTAATAGTTTTATCTAATGTGAGATGGCGCTCGGGGACGGTGACACTGATGCAAATGGCCGCTTGAATTTCTCATAAGCAATGCCACTGTGTGAGATTGACCCTTCATACCATCGCAATCACCGCGTCAGTGTCACCCGATCTGTCGCCCTCAATATCACCTGTCTTTCCTTTTAGCTTGTAGCCACAACACTTCAGCACAATCAGTTCAGCTCCGGTCATTCGATCACTTTTTTCGCTTCTCTTGTCTATCTCGGTTCGCTACAAGGGCTCTTTAAATGGCGTGATATGGGCTTAGGGACTTCACGGACTCTTAGTAACGCACACAAATGCATGTTCCCTAATAATCCCTTATTTTATTTTTTGTCTGTGTACCATTGTAAAATTTGTTTGCCGACGCACCCAAATTGGTACCAGTCTCGAGTCCTAATATTTGGTTTCACCCCCCACCCCCTTCTCTTTAAGATCGTACTTTTCTGCACCTTGCATATTTGTGTGTTTGCTTCTCCCTTCCCGAATGTATCTGAGAGAATTTTGACTTCTGCATTCCTCAATGATGTAATACAATAACAACCTTTATTCCAACACCTGACAAATTAATTTAATGGTCCTTCTTTCTTTTTTTGGCATGCTTAGCCCTAAGATTTAAGAATACCTCAGAACACAAAACAAGACACGCAATGGAAGTAGATCAAAGTGAGGGTGTATTTCAGAAAGTTTTGCTGTGGTAATAAATCAATGTGGTTGCTGTAAACTCTTACCATAAAGACTTTATGGTGATACTTGCTAATACGTGATTTTCATGGGAATGTTTGTGGAAGCCGTGCAAGCACTTCATCTTGGTCTCCAGGGTTAGATTTGTGCATCGGTAAACTATGTATTATAACCGCGCGCGAGTGTTGCTCAGCCAGGAGAGCAAAAAGATTGGGAGAATGCATCTTTATGGGTAAATGAATGCACCATTCTCATGAAATCATTCTGGTTCATGCCTCTGAATTGTGTGAGATACTCACAGAGTCTCCAGACTATGTAAACCTTCAAAACATCTCATTCCCATGATCTGGATCCAGTTGTTATGGAGATGTCTAGGTAAAGGCCACAAGTGTTTTTTTAGCGAATCTGACCTTCTGGTCTCTTAGACAAACTGCATACATCGCCACCTTAATCCACCCAACAAATGCATTCCGTACTCACAGTACAACAAGTGCAGAGAGGTTGGCAAATGCATAATCAGGAATATGCGTGATCTGGTTGAGGGCCAGGGTCATGGCCTGAAGGGAGTGTAGAGCATCCAGGGCGACGACTGGGATTTCTGTCAGGGAATTGTCATCCAGCCACAGGTGTCTGAGAGCAGGAACCCCTCGGAAGGCGCCAGCAGGAACTTCAGACAGGAGGTTGGCATCCAGACGCCTGTGGGGTTAGAAGATGAATCTTGTGGTGATGTGTTGCGGTATTAAAACGCTGCGGCTTCCAGGAGTATAATTATGAGAATTGCGCATGGTTCATTCTGCTCTTATCTCAAGCACTTGTCTTTTCTTCTGTGCAAAAAGACAAAAAGACAACATGTTGAGCTTCACCAGTACGGGCCTGTACAGTAGCTATTCTGAATAACGTGTTTGTTATTAATACCTCGGTGTCCTGGGAAATTTAACAAGAAGGGAGTGTCAAAAGCCTTACAATCTTCCTTCTGACTTTCTTTCACGCTTGGAATTTGCTGTTACCATCACATCCTGGCAAGCAATGACTGAGACACAAACATTGTTCACTTTCCAATGATTCATTTATTGAACTGGGCATACACAAGCATTCGGTCTTTCATCCCTTCAAGCCAACTAAAGCTAACAAACCTTTGCTTTGAGGACACTCGGTGGTATGAGTGTGACATAAACAGCAAGGAAATCTAGTAATGTGCATGCACTGTCCAGGCTGATATGATGGATGGTCACCTCGGGGGGCAAAGATGAGAATCCAAGGCCACATCCGCTTTCTGTTCTTCTTTTGGCCCTTCACGCGTTCATTGTTCTTCATGTAGTTACATGTCTACATCAAAGAACTCACAGCCATTGTTGACTCGTCAACTCACAGATGAACATTTGGTTATTTTGTGAACTGTGATTCTTTGGAGTTTTGTGCTGCAGCTCCTGCTGCGCCTCGTCGCCCGTTCGAGGCTTCGCCAAAACCAACAGAAACGTCAAAGTGAAATCTGAAATGAAGAACTCTGGGCTTTGATCCCCGCGGGCATTCGCCACCGGGAGAGGCAACTGTATACACTGGCTTTCAATGCGCTCACGTGATCAGCATCATGTTATTTCTACTTCCTAAGCGAGCTTTTTTTTTTAACGCCTATTTTTTGTGCTTAACATCGTCCCCCGACATCATGTGTGGACATTGTCTTTGACCCAAATCGCCAGATGAAAGCTGCGGAAGACCCTACAACTTTCCGGACTGCTCTCCAGGGCAAAATAAATGTTCCTCAGAGTGGAGCTGCCAGGTCTCCCTCCAGAAGGTCTAGTAAGAACCAGGAATGTTTCACAGAAACCAATAAAGCAGCAATATATCCTGTCTATTACATCAAAGTCTGAAGTCTGATTATGGGAACGGGAAGGAGAACATTCCCTTACACAATCCAGGAGTTGTGCCGACTTATTTGAATTCTCCAGACTTCTAATTATGTTCTTTTTCCTTTACCTTATTTGATCTCACTGACTTTGATATATAAGGACGTGTTTTTCTTCATGTTTTTAGTTCTGTGGAGACAAGATAATTCTTGTTTGAGATCAAGTGATCATTTGTTTTGGATGAAAGGCTTTTTTGTACTGTGATGCCGTGCTTTCTTGTGTTTCACGTAACTGAGAGACGCCGGCAAGATTTGCTTTCCAAAGCCTTTTTACCTTAATCTTTCTATGCTGGGCTTATCATTACTTATAATGACAAGGTACTGGGTCTCTACGCAGGGGCTTATTGTGTACGCGTGTTTTCTCGACTTGAAGCCATCTCTAAGGGGCGTAATTGTTCAAAGACCACACACACACACACACACACACACACACACACGGTTGACTTTGAACACATTAGTGCGGCATATTGAAGGCAAATACAGAAAAAGGAATTTTTGACAACGGAGCAACAAAAGATCCGGCACGTAAGCAGGTGGATGGCTTCCGACAACTTCACCAATCTCCAAACAGGGAAAATGGCTTCGTGTGCTAGAATGCATGAATTACTCACATGGGAAGAAGGCAGGTGGAGTTTGTCCATGATAAAATATTGAGATTGACGGGTCAGGTTGAGGAGTTACAGATGAGCTCCACATGCACACACCCCAAAGCATACATGCTGGCACACATACATTGACCCCGCGGATGAGACAATTAAGCCACCAAACACTCATTAGCAAACCAAGCGGTATAGCAGTGTGGGTGGTGCAAGAAGAGTGGAAGAGGAAGAGTGGGGGAATTAATGGAAAATGAGGTGGTTTCACAGCTCATTGGAGATGTTCTCCCTGGCCTGCAGTGTCTGCTGTTTGCCTCATGGCTTCCAGATGCTACCATGAAGTGTGTTTGCACAGCCAGGAGAGTCAGACAGCTCTGTGCTGAATGCAGAGGCTCTTTTGGCGATATTGGACGACGGTATGCAATGTGTCACCGGTACTGTACAGCTGAGATATGCGCGGGTGGGGATCGGAGCAGTTTTCATTTCCTGCTGAGTGAGGGGTGAGTATAGACGCGCGTGCGTATGTTGGACTCACAGTGAAAGCAGGTTTGGTAGGTCCCACGGAGCATCATGGGGAAGTCTTTCAATGTGGTTGTTTTGCAGCATTCTGAACAAAACAAAATAAAGGCATCAGTGACATTCGAAAAGGATCAGCAAATGGTGAGGGCACCTGAGGCCACAAATAATTCCAAAGTGATTGGAACCTGACCCCTAATAGGAACAGGTCAGTGTAGGTAGAGGAAAGGAGACGCTCCTTGGGTGGGCTGTTGATGTCATTCTCAGAAGAAAAGAGCAAGGAAGGAAATGGGGGGCAAGCAATTGAACACTCTACTTCCCCTCCTGCTCTCTGTTTCTCCTTTCCGTTGAGGTTACTTAGGCTCAGCCTTGCAAGCCCAGGCCCGTGGCATTGCTTGTCTTATTGATGTACCAGAAAAGCAGTGTGGTAGTGAAGTTGCATGGGTGCAATACCATTATTGAATTGATTGATTCCTGGAGCAATAAGATGAACATTTAGTTTTTTGTTGTTGCTTAGGTAAACCTAGAAAAAAATTGTGATGACCAAAGAACAAGAACTGTATTTCAATGTACAGTAGGACATCTGTACATATGTCTCTGTCCTAGCTGCCGAAGCATACATTTCAATACCCTTCTTCACGCTTACGTCTGAGTACACAATTTACGATTTTTATGTTTTAGCAGCAGTTCTTAACTCATTCAGTACCAGCCAATTCTAGACCAAGTCTGAAAAGACGTCTAAAAACGTCTTTGGGAGTGAATGAGTTAAGAGTGATAAATGTTAACTATCGAACCAACGAATCCAACGACCTGTATGAGCACGTCAAGCTCATATCTGTCACTGGCTGAGATGCTGAAATTATTATCTCGCAATTACAGTGTGCATAATGTGACTCATGTTCGCTACAAGCTAAGTTTGAATGTAAACCAACAACTACAGTTGTCTACTGAGTAGTGATACATTGTTTCCCCCCATATACTGTGTATATATATATATATGGTGAGGGCACCTGAGGCCACAAATAATTCCAAAGTGATTGGAACCTGACCCCTAATGACATATATATATATATATATACAGTATATATACCATTAAGGTAAGACACTGATGTATGTCACATCTGTACTGTGTGCGAGTTGGTGTGTATACATGTGTACCTATATGTGTGTTTGTGTAATGAACAGACTCCATTTCCAGCAAATTTTGCAGTTTATTATACAGGGTCGCGGCCCGGTAGTCCAGTGGTTAGCACGTCGGCTTCGCAGTGCAGAGGTACCGGGTTCGATTCCAGCTCCGGCCTCCCTGTGTGGAGTTTGCATGTTCTCCCCGGGCCTGCGTGGGTTTTCTCCGGGTGCTCCGGTTTCCTCCCACATTCCAAAAACATGCATGGCAGGCTGATTGGACGCTCTAAATTGTCCCTAGGTGTTAGTGTGAGCGTGGTTGGTTGTTCGTCTCTGTGTGCCCTGCGATTGGCTGGCAACTGATTCAGGGTGTCCCCCGCCTACTGCCCGAAGACGGCTGGGATAGGCTCCAGCACCCCCCGCGACCCTAGTGAGGATCAAGCGGTTCGGAAATTGGATATACAGGGTCAGCCATGCATTTTACTTTGAAACAGCTCAATAAACCTAATGATTTCAGGAAGGAAGCTAAACTACTCTGAGGTCACATCCATAGTTGGCTTGGATTCAAGTAGAGTTCATTTTTCCTCAGGGTGTGGGTGGATCCTTAAATATGACACTCAATTTTCAAATCTAACATTTAAAGATCTTTATCAAGAACTGTGTTGAACAGCTGGCAAGTCATGGGTTCATGTCATTTCGCATACCGTATAAGGTAGAGTTTGGTAGTTTTAATTAATAACAGCTCCCACCTGCAATCCCCTGGAAAAATGGTTCACACTTGATCATATTCAATTTTGCTTAAACAATTGTAAGAAAACATTTCGCGAATGGGATGTCAGAAATGTTATCGAAGTCTAAAGTATTAAATGTGTTTTCTGTCATGATCCTGTCTTGTTTGTTTTGTTTTTTTTTAGTTTCCAGCTGGAGAGTAGGCGTTCACTCACGGGTCGCATCTGTCCCGAATCTGGCCTTCTTTCAAATCTCCTTTAAAAGCCATGCCACGCCGACAATTGCATGTCGGATTATTATGCCTTGCTCACGACTGTCCTCAAGTACTTCAATTCTCGAGACATTGTCTGGGGTTTTTTTCCCCTCGTAGCCTTTGCCGAGGAATTCATTGTATTTTTCTTGTTGGGTATTCTTGGTTTATGTTCTTTGCGTATCGGCGTCTCTTGTCCTGAGTTGGCATTTTTCTTGCTCCTTGCCTTTTACAAGCCCTTTTGGTTTGGTCTCGCCTTTTCCTGGTTCTTTGTTACCAGCGTCGTTCCTTGTAGTTTTATCGGTCTTGCATTTTTATGAATAAATATACTTTTGTTCAAAGCCCCTGATCTGTCCAGTATCCTTCCGGACACCTGACAGATTCCTTAAACATGCAGATACCTGTGTTCTTCTGTACTGTGTTGTTGGACTGAATTGGTTGAGCAAGATCATCAAACCCACAGGAAACATTTTATGAGCCCCTTTCCCCTACCTATTCTGTGTACTTTTTCTCCCCTCAGGACATTGAATTACTTGCACCTGGACTCTTTGGGAACCAGAAGCGAGTCCATTCATGAGAGTGTTTACAGGCACACTGATAAATACAGTATCTATATCTATATCGGCATAGATCAATGTCTCTCTCTCTCTCTCTCTCTCTCTCTCTCTCTCTCTCTCTCTCTCTCTCTCTCTCTCTCTCTCTCTCTCTCTCTCTCTCTCTCTCTCTCTAGGATGAACAGCATGCATAGAAATAGTTTGATGGTGACTTCTCTGTCACCTTGTTGTAGTCATGGTGGGTGGCATGACCAGGAGGCCCTTGTAGCACATTTTTAACTCTCTGTGAGTGACATTTACAGGAATGGAAGAAATGTATTAAATCTTGACAGAGCAGTTTAACAATGCACTGACCTGTGTATAGTATATTGAACAGAACAATCCCACCTCAAATTTTTGAGAGACCAGCATGGCAAGAAGATTGAAGCCGTGAAATTGGTTTGGAAAAGTGGAAAAAGTTACTCCCAAAATGTTGAAGGTTGTGATTACCCTGGCTCGTGCGACCTAACGTAGACCTCCACCGATTCCCACAGAGATTCACCTTGTCCAATACCCACTAAAAGTGCTCACATTTTATTATCTTTTGCCCTCCCACTTCTGGCTGTCCTATAAGTTTTATTGCTGCTGTGCACATTTTTCTAATTTGTCACTTGTAGTATTTGCAGCAGACGTAAACATTGATGGTGGCTTCTCTGTCCCTTGTAATCATTGTGGGTGGCGGGACTCCTTGCAGTACACCTGTGAAGGTGTTTGACTTACAAAAAAAAAAAAAACGCAGTCATTAATTGAACCATGCTGGGGTATTTCATGACGCACAGACCTGTGTATAGTAGTCAAGCTGAGAACACACTCGAAATACTTGATACAAAAGCCAAGCAGCATGGCAAGAAGACTGAAGCCATAAAATTGCTGTGGAAATGATGAAGGAATTACTCACAAAACTTTCAGGTTGTGGAGACCCTGGAGAGCATGACCTGAAATATACCTCAGCCGATTCCCAGAGATTCGCCTGGAGGTCAAAATAGAGATCAGAAAAGTGAGAGCAAAATTAAGTGCAGGAATATACAGTCCATCAAAGTTTACGAGTCTCATAAGAAAATGCTGCCTTTTGCTTCGTTCTGGACTTGTGGCTGAAGGGATCGAGCGCTGCCATTACTTCATCTCAGTGCTTTGGGGTGAGTGTTGGGGCAGTATGCAAATAATATTCGATTCATTTCAATGTGGTTGCTGTTGGCCCGAGCGCGCACTAAAACCTTAAGCAATCAAAAGGGGGAACTGATGACTGTCGATTGTCTGATTTGAATAAAACTTAGCTTAGCTTAGTAAGTGCCCAAACTAAGTATTGGCTTGTCTTCCTTTGTGAATGTTTATATGTATGGGTGTGCGCATGTGTCGTAAGGTGTATCCTTTTCTTTTTCTTTTTTTTTTGTGCACATGTGTGTTGTGTGACAGCTTGTGCTATTTTCCATGTCCTTGATTTAAATTGGGCTCAGTCTAAGGAACCTTGAGGATATCATGGGAGAAAAACCACACGCATTCATACAAGCAATCCAATCAGCTTGTTTATCAAACACAGCACCTAATGGTCATTTGTGAGCGTGGATAAGATGTCCAAATAAATAGCATTGAGTCCAGCAGTGTAACTGCCAAGGTCAGAAGCTGCAAGCGCCGTTTAAACACAGATTTGCGCTTCACAGCTTGAGACCACCCACTTTTGTTAAAAACACAAGCACACGTTACATGTTACACACTGGCATCCTCCTCCTCCTCCTCGCACTCTTGGTCTTTAGGCGGACGGCCCTGATGTGCAAATTACATCCTGATAGAATATTGGCGGCCCTTCCAAACCACCATCACCACTATCACCCAGATGGTAACAGACAAGCGCTGTGAGCAAACTCTCGCTGACATCTGATACTCCTGTCAAATATGTGTCAGGCAGACTCACTGCGCTGGCGAACCACTCGGCCCCACATGTATCCGCCAATTCTCACACTCTTGAAGTTTGTGTTTATCAGCATGAATAGAGACACAATCTCACATATAGTTTGATTAGTCATGCCGATAGAAGCGCAGTAAAGACCTCAGGTGCATCGAATGCACAGCATGACTTTGCAAAAAAAAAGAAGTATATTTAAATATATATATATATATATAGAGAGAGAGAGAGAGATCAGTGCAGGTTTTTTAGTACATGATTTATTCGTATTGTGCAATGACAGAAAATAAAGCCCTTTCTCGGTTTTATTTACTTGCCATTGCTCAAGATGGCCACAAGAGACAATTCCAATAGGCTTTTTTTTTTTTTTTTTAACAGGAGTAACTGTTTCGTTCGAGGACCCATAAATGAGATCTAAGCCCCTCTCTCTCTGTCCTCGGGCATCTTCCTGCTGAAGTAAAGGATCAGCTCCAGATGCATTGCCGATTTATAGTAGTCTGCACTAAATGCAACATTAAGAATGGTCCCTGTAGTCGCGGTTGAATGGTGGTTTCTTTTGCTGATTCTGGAAACACGCAGTTGCAGCCGTTATTTGGTAAGATTTGCTCGTATCTCAGCCAACCAGCCTTTCCCCATTAGCTGCAGCACCGATGCCAAAATTGCGTCAGAATGGAGTTGAGCGCTCATTGGATACTTTATTTGTCAAATGGATTATTACATCAAAAGTAAAGACGAATAGTGAAAATATGTTTTGATGGTCTTGATCGACATCATCAAAGCACCCGTAGCGCTCTGTTGACGCGGAGTTTCCATGACATCAGTCTGTGTATAGATGTGCATATGTGCATATGGGTAAATGTTCCGCACTTTGGCTTTCATAATCATTCTAAATCAATCTCATTCTAATGAAAAGCGACCTTGCTCTTGTCAAAGCATTGTCACAGCTGTTTTTTCTTTTCTTTTAATTTGATTTCAGGATAGTTTGGACTTTTCTTGGCCCTTGAGCTGCATGGATGAAAACTCAAATCCAAAACTTCAGAATGGTTCACCACAGTGAAGTGGTTCCTCGATTAAACAAAATACACCACAATGATTTTACTATTTTGGATAAGCTGTTTGGCCTAACCAATGTATTATCACGCCCACCTACCTCAATTTGCTCAATATTAGCAAAGGGGCAACCTCCATATTTCAGTTTGCGTTGAATAGTCTTTCTTTCTTTCTTTAAGCTAATGTCGCAGCAGAGCCAAAAGGACGATATGCTCTCCTGATAAAAGATTGTGGTTTGTAGTGTCTGTAGAAGCACGTAAGATTACATTTTAACACCCTTTATCCATCAACAGAAACTTGATCTCGCCTTCTGTTTAGAGGTCCACTCTCAGGGTCAACCACTGAATCTGGCATTAACCTCTGGAACTGTCTTCGTTAAAATTAAGTATTGTAAAACTGTCAGCAGGAAGTGTATGTGATGTTTATGTAAACAAATGCAAGCAGAAGAATCTAAGGGTCGCCATTGGCAGAATCAAGGAAAAATACATTCGCTCTGGATGCTGTAGTTGTCTTTGTGTGCACCTGGAGGACTACGATGGCCAATACTACAAGATAATAACCTTCGTGTTGTGTTCACAGAGCTGGGTTCTTTTTTTGGTTTGGTTTTAACTCCGCGTGATAACATTTGTACTCTCATGAATCTTCCTGTCAAACCGGAACATTACATTAAGGCAATTGAGAGAGTGACTGGAGTAGAAACTCAAAACAGTACAATACAATACATGCTGATTTATATAGCACTTTCACAACAGCGGCGGCTGTAACAAAGCGCTTAACAAAACAGTTAACATACCTCTTGATGAGATACAAATGTACGCAATACTGATATAATGAGCATCAAATTCAATCTCAATCTTTAGACATGCAACTTTCTCCTTTAGTGCTCTGTTCGGTTGACAGTTCCTTGCAGGTGTTTCAAGTAAAAAGAGATTTCTTGATTTCGTAAAACAACTCCGAAGTATGGCCTAATGAGACGAGTGTGGGATGAGTCAGACCTAAACTTGTAGAGAATGTGCTGCAGGCCACTGAACACTCACATTAAAACCACCTAGGTGCTTCATCTTTGATGAAATCGTGTTTAAAATGTCATGTAATATCATAAGAATAAGCTGCACGACAGAAATCTTTCCTTTCACTATTACCTTACTTTCCGTCAATTTATTACTGTATATGTTTTTATGTTCAATAAACAAACGGAGATAAAATGCAATATCATACGAGCAACTTTGAAAAAGGACCTGAGGCAACTGCTGTATGTGGCTTGAAAGATTTGCACTGCCCCAAAACGCATGTCAAAAACATCAAGGGGGAGTATCTCAAGATTGCATCGACGTGCAATCAGAGTGAATAGTAAATAGCAGTGAAGTGCTTTAACATGAATTGGAATGGAGGTGTGTATACAGAGAGCGTGGGAATGCAAAGATGTAAAGTCAAACATCAAAGAATTAATCACACCAGCAGTCGCAGCGTGCCTCGTCCTGCCTTCTTCTGGCGCTAGCAGCAAATACGACGCACACACGTCAGCTTCTCCAGGGTTGCTTTTTTTCTTTTTTTGTCTTTGCCGTGTGTATTGGTAAATGCAATGTGTGTATCATGAGCTTCCATGCTTCATCTCTCGATACAAGAGGTGGGGAGTGTTTTTCCCTTCGACAAAAAATGTGAAGATGGATTTATTTATTTAATTTTATCTCATTGAAAATCAATTGCCTGCGTGTTGAGGTGCAACTGGCGGTGGCACCATTGCGCCTTCACATTTATGTGCTTGTAGTTGGCAGTAGCGAGGCCGGGGACGGTGTTGTTGGGGATGGAGCATCACTGCCATTGTTGCTGTCATCATGGGACTATTATTGTTGTTAATGGAGCTGTTGTTGTGCCCATTGTGTTCTCGCCCCTCCCCTGGCCACTCAACCTTTCTGATCTTTTTTTTTTTTCGCTTTATCTGTCCTCAGGCTCTCCGTACTACAGCTCTCCATTTCAACTCAGACCGACAGAAAGGAAAACTCCTTAAAGTGAGTTTTCCCTTGCCTCTGTGCTTGCGCATGTGGGGTTCATTTGGTTTTCTTTTATGAACCAGAACTTGTGTTGTCAATTTGTGCACTGCGATTAGCTGGCAGTCAGTTCAGGGTGTACGCCGCCGACTGCCCAAAGACAGCTGGGATGGGCTCCGGCACGCCCGCAACACTCGTGATGTTAAGCGGCTCAGTGACATGATCTGTCTGTTTTTGTTTTGAAGTCCAGCTGAGCGGCGGACATTTCCAGTTAGCTGTGCACCTGTCATGCATCGCAATCAAGCCACTATTGCAGGACTCTCCTGCCGACAAATGACTGTAATTTTCAAGATGTTCCTCATCTTGCTCCGTTTTTCCTGTTCCTCATTTTTTTTCTCTCTACTTTTTCTAGTTGTTGTCATTTCATGGTCCTGAATTGGTTTTCTTGCTCTTTTGTGACAACCTAGTTTCGTTGATACTTTCCTTGCTTTTTGTTTCTCCCGTTTTGCGCTGGTGTGTTTACCAGCGTCTTTATTTGTACTTTGTCGGCCTAGCGCCATTTTTTCTGGAATAAATATTTGTTGTGTTCCTTTTAATCTGACTCTGTGTTTTAAGAGTCCACTTCTGTCCGGCACCTACTGGACGACCCTGACACTCGGATCATGGATGGATGGATGAATTGGTGCTTGGAAATAAAATGGACTTGAATTTTATAAAATAACCTAATTGATTAATTCCTTTCTTTGAAATAATAAAATAAAAACAATTTAGCTTATTTTACAAAAATATCCAAGAAGTTAACCTCATTTACGAATGCCGTGGCCCATCTGTCCGTTTTCCAAATCCAATGTTCCCCTTGACCACAAATGTTTGTTCAGCCCTTCATTGAAAGAAGAAAATGTTTTCAGACAAAGTGTTTTTCTTCCGTCTATCAAGATTGTCTCAATTTGGAGCGAGTGAAGACGCTATGACACAATAAAATTGGTCTTTGGTGGTGCTGCATCCAAGCCCTCATGCTCCCTCCCACATAAATCAATCATGAATCTTCTTTGCCATTTTTGTGACAAAAAATGATCCTTATCAGCCAACAAATAACAAGTAACATGATTTATGTAATTGGATCCTTAAAGTTTCTTCTTGTTTTATTGATAACAGGGCCCAATGTTCTTCAGCTGGAAAGTGATTTAGAGTCAACAAGATCTTTAGCAGGTAAACGAGTACTCCTCATCATTACCCCGAGCTTTACATGCTGCAATTGCATATGTTTGGGGAAAAAAAAAACAGCGGCCCGTTCCACAAACACATCCAGCTCTAGGGTATGCAACCATACACTTAAAAACACACGATCACCCCCGCAGTGCATGTATGTGACAGGGTCTTTTATTTTTTAAAGTGAGACTATCTGCTGCTTGGTAATTTACCATTTCACCTCGGGAAATACTGTGTGTGTGTGTGTGTGTGTGTGTGTGTGTGTATATATATATATATATATATATATATATATATAGGGGCGGCCCGGTAGTCCAGTGGTTAGCACGTCGGCTTCACAGTGCAGAGGTACTGGGTTCGATTCCAGCTCCGGCCTCCCTGTGTGGAGTTTGCATGTTCTCCCCGGGCCTGCGTGGGTTTTCTCCGGGTGCTCCGGTTTCCTCCCACATTCCAAAAACGTGCATGTCAGGCTGATTGGACGCTCTAAATTGTCCCTAGGTGTGAGTGTGGGCGTGGATGGTTGTTCGTCTCTGTGTGCCCTGCGATTGGCTGGCAACTGATTCAGGGTGTCCCCCGCCTACTGCCCGGAGATGGCTGGGATAGGCTCCAGCACCCACCGCGACCCTAGTGAGGATCAGGCGGTTCGGAAAATGGATGGATGGATGGATATATATATATATATCAAAGAAAGTCTTGAAATTACTTACTCCAAGTATTCACAATGATGGATGTCTCAATAGCTATAGCAAAACAGTTTTAATGATGCTCGTGTAGCTGTTTTTGCATCAACTCAGACATACGTGTGTTTGAGCTATGCTTACTGCGCAGCTGGCGGGACAGAAACATTGCATGGGATTTTTGCGGCGTGCTTCACGCTACAAGCACAAAATATTCACTCCAAATGAATATCAGGTTCCTTTGAGCAGTCATTCCAGAGCGCGCTAGGTTTTGCTTCAGGCAGTTTCTCAGTAGGAGAGATGAGAGGCAGGCCAGAGCCATCAATCGCTGTCACTGAGGGAAGCGCAGATCAGCCGCCAAGGCTATGACTTCCTTGTCATGTATGAGTTGTGACCAGAGGTTATTAACTGCATTTGAGCTGAAGGATTCCCTACTCACAGTTCAGTTAGCAGGTGCAGTCGGTGGAAGGCTCTCGGCTGGATCTTGCTGATGTTATTCATGCTCAGATCCCTAAAGAGAGGAGAGAGAAACAACAGAACGAAAGTATCAATCAACGCGCGGGCTCACTTATCAATGGTCTTTGAAGAGTGTCAGGCCGTGTAAATTACATGTTGAGGAGCTGTATTTCAGATGGTGATCAATCATCCATAGTAGGGAGTAAAACACAGAGAGGATCAGTGGTTCGGTGAAGGTTAAAGGAGGAGGAGGAGGAGGAGGAGAGGGAAATGTTCCTACATTTCCCTCTCCTCCTCCTCCTCCTCCTCCTTTAACCTAACCAGTGAATCTTTGTTGGGCAGCTAATTTCCTCCTCTTCGCAATGACTTTCGCTTTTCCAGATGTCTCACTCCAACTTTCCTCTGATCTGATCCCTCAGTCTCTTTTCATAGCTAGCGCCGTAGCCCCCCCCAAACGAGGCCATGTCATTCCACCTTTCTGCTCACTGCTATAAGGGAGACACGCTCCGCCTCTCTGAATCTTTGGCACCTTCAGCAACTTAAGCATTTGTTGGGGGTTGATGTTGACGCAGGTGGGGGTCACTGGGGTTAGGGAGGTGAACGCTCAGATCCTTCAGTGCAACAGTTTGAAATTATACAGTGACAACGTGTAGGTCAGCGTGTGGAAGAAACCGCTTCTAACCTTGTACCTCAGTCATGTCGGGCCGTTTGACAAACACCATGCAAAACGGGGTTACGTCAGCACTCTATGCCTTTATAGTCCTCAGAGTCTTGCTTGAGTCTTCAAGACGGAGACGCACACTATGCGGGTTTCTTTGTGGCCTTGATATTAAACATTGTTGATGAAGCCAGACCGCCAGGCGAGCAAGTGTGAACTGCGCTCCAGGAAGCCCCTCAAAAGTTGAGAGTTTTGACTTGTGACTACGCTGGCTCTTTGTTTGTCAAGTCAGCCAAACTTGGCTTGAAAATTGTTACACTGGTGTGATCTTTATATTCCCCTGTAGAGACATGTGGGGAAAACAATCGGATTTATATTCCTATTTCACTAATCCGGTGCTAATGTGAAGCAGTCAGTTCCACACTCAGCACTGTCACTTTTTTGCAGGTGGGATACATGGGCGGGGGGGGTGTATCTTGCTGTATCATGAGTTTGCAACATTTTGCATAACCTTTTGCCAAGGGGTGTGTTATGCATACCTGTCAGCTCATACGGTTTAGCCATAGTTCATACGGATTTTATGGTGAATCTTACGTATATGGCCGTATCGCACAAATCATACGGATTATGAAAATTTCCGTTTTTTGTCCCCCCCCCCCCCTAACAGGTAGTTCCGTTTGCTTTTGCCCAGAATGGTGCTCGTCTACTCGAATGCTTTCATTTCCGAAATACAACTCTGAACACAGTAATGCCACTAAGTAGAATGATGATTAGACATTAACCAGACATTGTATTATGGAGATCTACAATAAATATCATTGAAAATTTCGTGGGTTTTTTTCTGTGCCGTTATTTTGACATATAAAATGCTTTGGTATGTTATAAGGATTTTTTGCTCTTTATAAGGATTTTTTTGGTAGTTTATACAGGTTGGCGCTCCGAAAAGTTGACAGGTATGGTTATGTTTATCATTAAATCGCCTTTTTATAGCTGCTCTGACATTTAATATGTTCCTTATGAACCACCCCACTGCCAGCCACCCCACCCCGGAGTCTAAGTGCGCAATAGAGCTCCGAGGTGTTCAAGGTGTCACTCAAGTACACCTATGTTGAGTGCAATCAGCTTGTGTTAATAGGAAAAGTAGCTGTTTCTCTCATGACATTGTGTCACACTGCAAAGTAGGCCATTCATCTTCCAATTGCACTCATGGAATTACCATTACTCCGCTCAACTTGGCTGCTACTTATTGATATGTTCCATTCTTATGTTTTAATGAGTCTCTGGAATGTTTATTTGTACTGGAATGGCATAATAGACTTGTGTTAACAGCTCAGAGTGCAAATGCACATTGACATGCTGGGGCAATGTGCCATAAAAAGGTAGCAATGATCTGATTAAAAATAAATAAATAAGTAGTGGAAAGCTACAGGCCTCCGCAAGTGACAGAATTACAAATTATATTAGAAGTGCTTTTCATCTCTCACATGGCAACAACAGGCTCTGCGTCTAACTGATTAGAAAAACAGTTCAAAGTGAAATGGGGCGTATAGAAAATGTGATCAAATTCAATTGTAGTTCATGAGTAAAAAGTTGAAATCTTGTTTCAATCGCTCCCATCTGGAGACTGAACTCCATCAGAGCCAAAGCCTCACACCACACGAGTTCATTCACCTTCGTAGTCGCTCTTATCAACAATTGACATATTTATTAATTGCATTTCTAATTACTTCTTACGAAAAACGTTTCTCTTTTAGCATACCAGACATTCTATTTCACCCGAAGTGTGGGACTGGTCTCCCCTCGCAATTACAACACCCCGGTGATGTGATGCTACATGTTTGTCTTGTGTTTTACTTTTCTTTCTTTCTGTAAAGCCCCACTCAGAGATTTGAAAATGAATGCAACAAAGTCAACTTGTTCTTGATTTCCCGTGGCAACGACAAATAAGCAATAACAACGTGACCGACCTCTCTTAAAAATGATACAGACATTCAAGTTATATGCCAACACACCTTAATCGTTACATGAGATGATAAATCTAAAATTGATTTGCTTTGCTACGTTTCAAGGGCATTGTCACAGTAAAGCTACGCGCGCGCAACACACATAGACTTGACTCCGCTTGTGAGGATGCACCTACAGATGAAGACAACTCTCCACTATCTGTTCCTGATTAAAGAAGCCATAAACAAACGTCGCGCAAAAAGTCCAGAACGGCGACTTCGCTCTGACAGACTAAACAAGCCGCAATGGGGAAATGTTTTAAGATAAAGACACAACGGTGAATCAGAGGGAAAGGTTGAGTGTGGCTCAGTTTGTTCTGCTCTCCAATGAGCTCGCTGGGAAGCCAGAGAGAGACAAGGAGACATTTCTCCTCCGCAGGCCAAGGCCTCTGCTGACAACTTGACATATCGTTGGAAGGCGCTGCGCTATGGCTTGTTTTTAAAATCAAATAACAGCTGTGGCTTTTTTAAACCATGATAATTATGATTGATGACTACCACATGTGCATTGTTTCGGCTGGCGCTGCAGCGTGCAGACACTTTCAGCGTGAGTAAACGGCCGCAACAGAAAACAGAAAAAGAGCTAGAATATTTTGCAGCTTCGGCAATGTACGAAGGAGTCCGACAATTAGAACATGTGGCTTCTCTATTCCAATTTTATGGGGTTCTTGTGTGAGACTCCGTGTGTAGATGTAGCTTGGACACTATTACTGCTGTTTGTTGGAGGCTGCGGTCCGTGTAGTGAGATGCCTGTCATTCATTTTCACACCTCCTGCAATATTGTTTTCCACCAGGCCTGCAGATGCAGTTGGTAAAATTGCAGGTTAAACTCCACCACATCACACATGGAGAATATTGCTATGTGGGTTTGTGTGTGTTTAAACACGAGATGTCAAAACTTTTGTGCATATCTTCATTAGCTGCTGCTTAAAATATTGCATCTACTCACTAATGGCGGCTGCCATCTTAGTGTTTGACGTGCAGAGCTTTTACACAGAACAAGACGGCCACCTTACGTTGATAAATCCTTCCGTTGAATGCGTATTCCAATAAAGCAAAATCAATCAGAGTACTGCCCGGTGGTCCAGTGGTTAGGACGTTGACTTCATAGTGCAGAGGTGCAGGGTTCAATCCCCGCTCCGGCCTCCCTGTGTGGAGTTTGCATGTTCTCCCCGGGCCTGCGTGGGTTTTCTCCGGGTACTCCGGTTTCCTACCACATTCCAAAAACATGCATGGCAGGCTGATTGAACACTCCAAATTGTCCCCAGGTGTGAGTGTGAGCGCGGATGGTTGTTCTTCTCTGTGTGCCCTGCGATTGGCTGGCAACCGATTCAGGGTGTCCCCCGCCTACTGCCGAAAACAGCTGGGATAGGCTCCAGCACCCCCCGCGACCCTAGTGAGGATGAAGCGGTTCGGAAAATGAATGAATGAATGAATGAATAAAAATGACTACCTTAATTTGTGGGTGACAGAACCTTCAGTGGTGCCGATCGCCACCTCAAGTGGCTAAATGCTTTTAAATCGAGTTTAAATGCTATGCTTTTGCCCCCACTTGTATGATGAAACACTTTTTAAAGCTTTTTTTTTTCAAATACAGTATCTTGTTCTTGTTCTACCCATAAACTACTTTTTGTTTCTTCAATTATCTTTGCGTTTAAATGTCTGTAGTTTAACCTGGGTCATTCAATGAATTTATGGAGAGTGGCATTTTTTAGGGCGGCATCAATCATACGCAGTTTTTCGCTCTTTACGGCAGGGCTCAGTCCCTGCAAATTGGTTACTGCTCAACTCTTTTATACGGTAAGTGAAGACAGGGAAACCAGCTTGTTGCTCATCATTTTGCTGGTTAGAAATAGATTGTTCCAAAAATACAAAGTCAGATTTTTTTGTGTGTGTATTTCAGGCAACAAGGATCTAATGAAGCGTTGCATTTATGTCCTCGATTCAAGCCTCCAGGTGCAATCTGGACGATTGCAACTCAAACTGTCGTCCAATTCACGGTGGCACTCAGGGTTTTTCCGTACACGTTTTCCAAGTGATTTTTTTGTTTGTTTGTTTGTTTTGGTTTTAAAGCTTTTAAATGTTGGCAGTAACCTTTTCCTTCTATAAATATGAAATATAACTATGTGTGAAACTGCTTAATGGTCACTCTTTTTCCTTTTCTCTGTACTCTTATGATTATTCCAAAATGGAGATAATTTTAAATCACAGCGTACCGCGACCCTTGTGAGGATAACGTGGATCAGAAAATGAATAAATGAATAATCAGAGCACCGTGTTTTGACTCTTGTACTGGCACATAGAATGTATTTTTGCAAAGACCGTGAATAAATAAGGTTTAGTTGGACACTTTTTTCTTCTTAATTTTTCTTGTGAATATTTTGAAGGTTGCCTTTTCCTACATTCGGAGCATCATGTGCCCCAAAAGAGTTGATTTATTCCTTTAGGTTCATACATTTTTCATTTCGCAGAGGCACACAGGAAATATCATCCCCTCAGATCTCTGCCTAATGTTGAATGATGCCCTGAAGACAAGGAGACTCTTGCTTATCCCGTCACAAACTGTTGAATGACTGTCAAAAGCTGTCATCTGATGTCTCCCTTTTTAAGTAACAACCAAGGCCAGTAGTATTGTGAAAGAGGACACACGATCCATTCTGATATTCACATAAACAATGGCATGTGATATGCACTGTTGTTCGGTCTGTGTGTGCGTGCAGGTACGTGTTCTGGATATTTGAAGACTTTGCAAAGTGATTTATTGGGTAACCGTGGCAAGGTGTTTGTCTTGAGGGTGAAATTTCCATTCATCTCCCCGGGCCCTCTGTTCCTTTATCTTGTGCCGCTTCTCTTCCCATCTCTGCTTCAAATTTCAGCCCGAGCGTGGAGTTACGTAAAGCGGTTGTTACAATTGTGTGATTTATCATATTTCCGTTTTTTCCGTCAGCAGAACCACTGAAGTATGTTATCATTCCTGTGATCAAAGGCCTCTCTGTGTGCGGGTGTGAATGTGCCCATAGCTCCTTTGTGGACAATCTCAAGCTGGTGGCCTTCCTTGACAAGTATGATGATTTAGCGCAACAAAACAACTGATCACGCCATATGAAACATGGCCGGACTCATGCTGGGAGCTTCACCTGAGCCACATCCGCCAGCACTACAATTAGAAATGTTGCAGGGTGCAGAACAGACCACCCTGGTGGGTGAATACACTCTCAGATTGGATCAGCAGGCAAGTGTTGGCCTTGCTTCGGTTGTGAAATGGGTCAGGCAGACAAAGCTGGCCAAGAATGAGGAGGCAAGACCTGAGAGTCGGTTTGATTGGGAGTCAGACGTGTTCCCTCCCACAATGGAGCAAACACGCTTTTCTATCTGTGCTAATCTAGCAAAATATCAAAAGAAAGAAAAGTCCACCCGTGGGCACAAAAGCAGGGCCCGTTGTCTCAAATTGAACAATTTAGATAGCAATACGATCAAATGCATTCAAATATGTCGGAATTGCAGAATAGATGATATTTACCATATAATCATAAACGCCGAAGAAAGAAAGAAATTGAGTAGATCACATCACAGCTTGCATCTTTGCATACAAATAAGCTGTCAAATAGCTGTGCGCAGCCTAAGGATGACGCGAGAATTATCTGACGTGAGATTTTGGAAAGTGCGTGAAGCCAATGTCAAGTCACCATGGCCACATCGTTGATTTTCTGTTGCCTGTGAGACAAACCGATAAGCAACCAAGTGATTTACATCCGTTGATCCACAACAATTAAAACTAGCACGCATCATAATCATAATCAGGTTAGCAATAGCTCAGTTCTTAAGGAATTTATTTTCTGACAGCGGGGTTGGTAAACTGCTGCAGATATTGGGACTGCTTTCTCAGCACTACCGCTGTGCCCTTGAACAAGGCACAAAACCATGACTGCTCACTTACTTACATGAGTTGAAAACAACATGAAAAAAATATGTATATAGTATGGTCACATTTCAAGTAGTTAAAATGACTTTTTTGTTTGTTTTTTGACATGCAATACCAACTGTGAGTGCTCTTGGCATTCCTACATAGATGCATGTTGCCCTTGTGCTTGATCTCACGCTTTTAAAACGTAACCTGATACCGTTACGAAAGCCATCCCCTCAGGCCTTCATCTCCTTCATTTCCAAACACACCAGCAAATAAATAAATCACTCCCTTGTCTTTCATCCAACAAAACAGCTCATAATGTCCATCAGATTTGTTCCTTTTAAGGCAGCTTATCTGCAAGGAGCCTTGTGGCCATATCAAAGTCTAGTCGAAAGCAAAAAGATCTCTGCCTACAGGCCAGGACTTTTCTTTATTTGCAATGCTTTGAGCCACAGCTTGGCTGTTTTTGACTGTCACCATGACAGTAAGGTCTTCTGTCGCATTCAGCCAGTCAGATCGTCTCTGCTTTACCTCATTTCCGCAGTCAAAGCCACAATGAAAGAGGCTCTTTTATCCCACCTAATGCGACTGGTGCTTGCAGCCTTCAATGGGGCCGAAATGGTTTGTGAGGGTGAGGTCTGTTTGCTTTTTACCATTTTTTGTTTTGTTAATAAACCAACTACATTGACTGTCAGTTCCTCTGGTGCTCACACAAGTTTGCACGCACACGTGCATGTGCGGCCATACATAAAAAGGGCAGGAAGGAGGCTACAATGCTGTCTTTCGCTTCCTCCTTCCTCTAAAGATGTTTTCTTTCTCTTCTCGACTTCCTGAGAGGGGTGTGTTGCCCATTGTGTCAGAAGCAACTCTCTTTATCAGGCCGTCTCTTATTCTCTTTTGTGTCTCATTCACGGGCCACAAAGAGCAAAAGAGAGGATGAGGAAGTCTTTCACCTGGACAAGAATGTCCACAGGGACGCCTCGGATACGAAAGAGCACAGGAAGCAGATAGGGAGGAAGAGAAAAGAGGCGATAAGGCAGAAAGGAGGGATTGTCATTTTGGGCAGAATGACAGCCGGATGTCCGGGTGGAGAAAGTGGCTGTTCAGTCTGGGGTCATGTCATGGGAAACCCGTTCATGCCCTGTGGGAAGTCTTCATAGACTGTTATACTGCGCACGGGGCACATAACACACTTTTATGTCGGCTTCTTGTCCACCCACACATAAGACGGAGGGGGTAGGGGTGAAAGGTCAAGCACTTCAGTAATGGAAAAGGGAAGTGTTGGAGCAGTGTGAGCTACATGACATACAACTGCCTCCGACATGTGGACGGGACTGACAGGCAGCTGTTGTGGGTCGGCAAAAAGAGCCTTTGTAGTTCATTAACATTTTCATGGTCTTTACATGACATGTCAAATCTGCTCTTCCTCTCATTTTTGTGTCTTATGAAGGTGTTGACATCGGAACGATTACAATTTTGCTCCTTATGCAAAGATATCAGGGGGTTATCCCTGATAGGTGGTTCTGTCCGGCACATGTGATGCAGATTCCGAGGCGCAATTTACGTAATGAAACCTGATTTTGTGTGTGTGTGTGTGTGTGTGTGTGTGCGTGTGCGTGTGCGTGCACGTGCACGTGCGCGTGTGCGTGCACGTGCACGTGCGCGTGTGCGTGTGTGTGATTTAGTGTTGGACTCGATGGCTTCATTTAGTTGAATGGCAGAAACAGGAGGAGACTTGGATCTAGTTTGATATCCACTTCTGGCTCACTGCTGCTTTAACGCTTCCCTCACTGAGCCGCTTCACTGCTCCATATAGAGTATATACAATTAAAAGGACATCTTGCCATATAGTACTGAAGACATGGCTGCTGTCATTTTGAAGATATTTAGTTTGGCTCAGTGCCATGAATGTTAAAAGCAGCAATTAAATTTTTTCCTCCTCCTCCTTTGACATGTCAATTTCATCGCAGTGGCACAATTCCCGGCCGATGGGAAACACACGTGTGGCACACAGTGGCAGCATCGTCTTGTTGGGTTGACCTCCCAGACATCTCCCAACCAACCCCCCAATCCTACGCTACCCACCCCCTCCAACCCCAACCCACCACCCCAATAACCCCAAACACCCAGTTCGTCCTGTTGCTCAACAACAACAGCAGTGGCAGCACTTTGTGATGTGACCATTGTATAGGTGCTTCTATATGATTCAAACTTAGCCTCCAATTTTTTTAGTTTTGAAATTATCACCTTAACCATTTGTTCGTAATCCTATCCTTCACGTGGCCCGCTTTTGTTCATAGTTGTTTCCAACAAATTGAAAAGTGACAAAAGTCCAGTTTTGAGGTAACAATGTGTTTTGACAGCGAAGGGAAGAGGAAATCTAGACAGTATATGTAAGACATCCCTCGATCACAATGTGTGGTTGGCCTGGTATATCGGAGCCTTATTCCATCAATCTTGCTTCTTGTGAACGATGGCCGTATAAATCTTTCACATGAGTAAACTAAACGGTTTGGGTATTTGCAAGAGCGTAAGATTGTGAGTTGAGTTGTGTGGTTATAGTTTCCCCTCTGCCTATCATGATCTGTTTGCTTAGTTTCCTAAGTCTTTAAATGGAGAGTGGGCGTTTCCTCACGAGCCGCACCTGACACGAATCTGGCCTCATTACCTACTTCCTTTAAAAAGCTATGCCACGCCCACTACTGCTGTCGGCGCGGTCTCTAACTGCTCGGATTCGCTAGATGCTTAATATTTGTGCCTGATAGTTTCTCGCCTCCTATTGTCTTTGTTCCATGTGAGCAGTATTTTCTTTAATAATTGTAGTCTCGGTTTGTATTGTATGCACTTTGGGTTTTCTTGTCCTTTTACGTCAAGCAAATTTCGCCTATATTTACCCTTGCCTCTTGCAAGCCTTTTTGATTTATTTAGTGATTTCATGCTTTATTGTAACCAGCATCCTTTGTTGTACTTTGTCGGTCTTACGCATTTTTGAATTAATAAAACGTTTTTGTCCATCCTTATTTGAGCCTCCGTTTGAAGAATCCAATTCTGTCCACAGAACCCCGGACTACCGTGACACTGCCTATTTTATGCTATTCTTTATTGGATAAATAAATGCTGTTCTTTATTGGATACAGGTTGTAAAATGGCCATAAAATCCATTTGATGTGCTATGCAGCCCAAATACCATCGAGAGTTACAATTGGCAGTTATACAGATTACAGGTGTATTTGTTGGAGATCCACGTATGCAGCTAAGGACAGTTTTGAACATTTATTCCATTGCTGGAGAACACAATGGCATCTCTGTAGTGGAAAAGTGAGAACTACAGATTCATGCAAGCACTCACACGTGCAAACATTCCCATGAATTCCAAGGCCTGCAAAGGGGCAGAATTGGAATCTGGGCCATGTAGGCCTTCTGAATTCTCTCAGTCAGAGGACCCCTCATCCTCGCGTCACAGGCAGCACATTCCAAGCCCCCATATCATACATGTGTCACACTACTGTGCATCTAAACATACACGGAGTCACCCAGTAGGTACACTTTTGTCCGCCGCGGATCTCTACAGCTGTAGCTTGAGACCAAAATCCCCAAAACACTGTTGGTCCGATTATATATTCCGATATGAACTATTTCAAAACTACTGACAGCTTGTCCTCAAAAGGTTCCGTCCAATACATTAGTATGCCTATGTGTTTCTTAATTGTTTTCCTGATAATGTAAGATAAACATGATATAAGATCAAAACAAAATAATGTAGTATGACAGACATTCAATTATCATTGTTAACATTGACAATTGGGCTTTTAATACTTACAGTATTTTTAAAGATATGGTGCGAAAACAACAACCAAATATTAGCAGTTACAGTGTTCCAGTTAGAGGGAGCCATTGATTTGAAGGCTTTCTTGTCTCTTTCTTTAGTGACAAAGGGGACTATTAAGAAAAACTGGGCTGAACCTCATGGTGTGTAATTCTTTAAATATTATTTCAAAGAATAAAGGAAACTGAAATGAATACATTTAAAAAGAAACTGAAACCAAAAAATTTGCCATCTATGGTCTAAGAAACCCCATTTTCCAATCCGCTTCATCCCAGCTGCAGTAGGCACAGGACACCCTGAACCGGTTGCCAGCCAGTCGCAGGGCACACAGAGACGAACAACCATCCATGCTCACACTCATACCTAGGGACAATTTTGAGTGCCCAATCAACCTGCCCTGCATGTTTTTGTATTGTAGGAGGAAACCGGAGAACCCAGAGAAAAGCCACACCACACAGGTACGAGGATCACATGCAAACCCCACACAGGAACCCCTCCGGCATCTCGTTCATTCGCTCATGACCCATAGCTCATGACCGTAGGTAAGGGTAGGTACGCAGATCAACCGTTAAATCGAGAGCTAAAACGACAGACTGATACAAAGTCTGTGTAAATAATGACTAAACTATAATTGAGCATGTTTCCACAGACCAAAAATGACTCAAAGTCCAAAAGGGAACTCACATTTGTATCCATCGTTTCCAACATCCAAAGCTCAGGTGCACACACAATCACCTCATGAAATTGACCTCCCTGTGCCACATCCTCACTTAAGTTCCCATTCAAGATGCCATGTTGCGATTGAGATCTTTTTTCTTTTTCTTTTTTTTTCGCCACAGAGCATACTGTGGTTACTGTCTCTTCTCTGCTTACCACTCCCTGGAGAAATGTTATTGTGTCCATTGTGCATCTACCTGCCGTCTGTCCCCGAGAGATATTTAAGAGCTTCCCACATTGATGTCAGGAAACCATAAGCCGGAACACGAACTGCCCACTCCTTTCCAACACCCCCTCAGGCACAAATATCCATTTTCTATCCGACGGAAGTGGCTGTCATGCTCTTTGCGGGAATGTATGGGAGGGACATGAGGAATTACTTCGGCAGATTCTTCATCTTTGCCAGGAAGGAAGAAACAAAGAAGTGACAGTGGAAGATAGCATGACTTCCCCTTCTTTGTGAGGGCATTCGTTACCCTGTCTTCTTTTTTGAAATCAGAGTTGCATTATCCTTCCTATCTGATCGTAGGCTTTGTTGTCCATGTAACTCCAGTGCATGGCGTTAAAATTTGGGATGCCTTTTGACTGCATTTTGTTGAGGCATTTTTACAGTACAAAAAAATAAAATAAAACGGAAAAGCGACACTTGTTGCACCTGCTTATAAAGTCCAGGCATATGTCTCGTAAATGAATGTGGTAAATAAAGAAGGGCATTTGGGTGAGCCAAAGGAGGCGTGTGAATGAGTACGGAGGCTACTATACGCAGTTGTCTGGAGCCAGGGAGACTGATGCTGGAGCTGATAGTGAGTCAGAGGTCCCTCCGCTGACAGTTTCCCAAAAAAAAAAACCCCCACACAGACTGCTCTTTCTTCTTTTTGTGTTTGTTTTCTGCAATTCTTTTGCTTTTCAAGTCTTGTACCTCACACAATCTACCCCCATTCACCTCTCTACCTCTCTCAGTGTGTCGCTCCCTCTCCCTTCTTTTTCTTTTTCTATCTGCCTGTCTCAGACATCATGTTTACAGTGTGACCCCGGTCAGTCATGATAGGAATCATTTCATCAAGATAATAACAAAATGACACGCACATGACAGTTTCATTTACTGCCACAACATAGCGTGAGGAAGTTGCGTGTGTGTGCGTGTGTGTGTTTGTGTGTGCGTGTGTGTGGGGGGGCGGGGGGGGGTGAGAGCATATAAATAGGTGCGTGTGATGTGTGACTCTTAGGCAGCTTTCAAATGGTCTCCAGTCATACTCTAATTTTCACCTCTCTTCTACTCAGGTTTTTCCTTTCATCCTCCTGTTCATTTTATTGTCCTGCTATATTTCAACTGGCTGGAAAACAATTCCCTCAGCAGGCTGGGTGGTCTTCACGTGCGCTTGCATATACTCACACGCACACACAACACACACACACACACACACACACACACTATGGTTTTCATTTGTCTGGTACTGTACTTGCTGCAGTTTCCATTAGAATTTCACCACCAGCATTAAAAAAATAAAATAAAATAAAAAGCACCTAATCACTGCTCAATTCAATTCCAGTCACAGACAGGCTCCGGCATAGTTACAATCCCTTCCCTGAGGAGAACATTTGATTGTCTGTGGACAAGACTGAGTGAAGTGACATCTTGAGATCATGCCCAAGTCTCTTTTTTTCCTTTTCATCTGATCTGTGCCCCATCAGCAATGTCTTCAAGCTCAACACCTATTAAAGCACACACAAGGAGACGCATACCCCGAAGCTCTATCCTCTCATCATCTCAAAGAAGCTTTTTGCGTCTCACATGACAGCTCATTTCATACATCGCCCCCAGATATGAATTTCATCAGAAATCTCAGCCCGCTCTGCTCGGATTTGCACACGGGCACCATTGAAATACCTCTCCAAGGTCTACCTGCATAATAGGATATTGAAATGATTACAATTAAATCATGCATCTACCTGTTTACCGAGAGCTCGGCCAAGTGTGCAAATAAACACCAGAAAATAGGAGGAGGGATTCATTGCTTGATTGGCCTCCGGCATGTACATTTGGGCACACTTTGAAGCGCTCTCTGTTGACATGGTTGTATGATGTCATACACTTTCACAACCTCATGTGGATCAGGTTCGTCATGTGGACCGTTCCCAAGCAAATCCTTGTGACCTGCAAACGCGCAGCATTCTGTACCAGCAGGCTGATCCAAGTTCTGGAGGCAGAGCTCACTTGTCACTCTTGTCATCTTTCACAGGCCAATGCAACATGAGAAACTGTACTTTTCTGTGCCGTGTTCTTTCCGTCCACTATGTATGCAAATGGGAGACAGAGCGAGCGTGTGTGTGTGTGTGTGTGTGTGTGTGTGTGTGTGTGTGTGTGTGTGTGTGTGTGTGTGTGTGTGTGTGATTTGATGTTTATCACCAAAGCGAAATGACAATCTTTGAATCTCGTGTGCGTGTGTGTGTGTGTGTGTGTGTGTGTGTGTGTGTGTGTGTGTGTGTGTGTTTGCGTGTGTGTGTGTGTGTGTGTGTGTGCATGTGTATATCATCACTTGGCGGCACGCTCCCACTGTCCCCACTTGGCCATCGTGATGTTTTACCTCCTGTAGTAAGCATGTGTGTTGGTGTGACTGTGTGTGGGTGTGTGCGGTTGGTTGCTGAGTTTATTTATCTTGTTCTAAATCACCCCTCAAACTCACTAATTGGTCCAGTTCCAGTGTTAGGTAATGAAGGGAAATGAACAATTACTCCCATGTTTGTAACGACTGCGCTGCGTTCATGGGTGTATCTTTGGAGGCGCGTGTGTGTGCGGCTCAAGGCATGGAGGAAAGAGGAGTGCACTGAAGGAGTCTCAGGTCAGCGCTGGTGGGTGTGCTTTATTGAGCAATTCCTGAATAGATGTGACCCCGTGGATTCCCAGTCAACGCAAGATATGTGGAAATTGGACTCAACCATCACAGATGTGGACTCAGGCATCATTCACGCAGAGTGATCCAATGGCCTTTTTATGACATCAACTTTTGATCTTTCCTTACCCGTTGCAGTGACACCCCCCCCCACCCCCACCACCACTGTAAAACTTGTCCATCCCCGTGTGAGTGACTGCTTCATCTCCGTTTCCCGGATTTTACTTCAGTCACCTCAATATCAGTTATCAAGGCATGCCTGTCCTCAGAGGCCTGTGTCGAAAAGCAATTTAAAAGTTTTGGCAGCTGTGGAAGAAAGTCTTTCACATTCTGTACATCGTCTCTGCTCTCACTTTGACACTCCTGGTGGGAAGCGGCTCCTTTGGCTGCTAATGGTCCTAAAGTTCACTTAATGTCTAATGTCTTTCCAACGCGCGTTTGGGGGAAAATCTGAACTTTTTCAGAAAGCTTGCTTCATGAGTCATTAGTCTCTCGACCAAAAGGAATGACAGAAAACATAGTAGCTTATTCCTATTCAAGGTCAAAGCGCTGACATATTTTGCCAACTGAGCTTGCGGTTTAGAATATCACCTGAATAGTAGAGAACAAATAAGATACACAGTAGTCGTAAGTTTATACACTGCATATGTGATATTATATGTATGCACAGGATATTCACCATCACGTGCACCTTGACTAAACTGGTCCCCAGTTGGTGCTCAGAAACCCGACGCTGAAGAAAGTGGTCCATTCATCCTTTCCTAGCCGTCAAGACAAACACACTCAACGTTTTTTATCAACAAGCTGCTAATGTCGCCATCCCAGGTGACACCTGCAGCTTAGTGTTGCCTGCTCGCACTGACATTTTTCCCCAGAGTGTGCGTCTTTGTGTGTTTAAAACAGTCTGACACACAAGCGCTGCATTACAAAATGCAAACATTCGGCCTCAGCGATAACGGACCTGGGCAACGAAAAAACGGAGGCAGGAAGAGAAGATAACGGAGGAGTGCATTCTTTTCTAACTTATGTTACTCACAGGTAGGTTGTGAGAGGGCTGATGTCGGTTGGCACAGACGGTAGTCCCAACTCCGAGCAGTCCACCATGATGAAGATAGTGTCCTGTTCGTACTGGCATGGCGACGGGCACAGCGTTGCTGCCGCTCTTTGCCTGTCCTGCATCCGGTCATAAGCCCAGACTCCAGGTGTGGATGCTCCTACTCCGTCCACTATGCAGAGAAGAAGAAGCACGGCGAGCATGTCGGACTGTCCACCTGTCTGCCTGGACACCTGTAATGCCTCTCCCCTGTGGGCTCACTCTTCTCTGATCTGTCTCTCTGCTGTAGCCGATATGGTTGGGGTGGGAGAGAGAAATAAGCAATCTCTGGACTTCCTTTGTTTTGTTAATGATGGATCCTAAGCAACGTCTGAGACAAGCTTGTTTCTTCGGGAGCTCTGCACTTGCTGCTGTCACAAACTCTTCATCTAATTTATCCTCTCTTATAGTTCCAACTTTATTTCCTTCCCACGTGCCCTCTAGTTTCTCATCATTTATCCCCCACAAAGAAAATGCACACTGTCGTCTCTTTTCTCTCTTGTAAATATATCTCTCTCGTTCTGCCTCCCACTCCTTACCTATTGTAGAAGGAGCGCATGAGTGCTGAATGAGCTCCTCTCATTGGCCCACAATTTAGGGATGGGCTGGAGCATCTCTTGGAGGTGGGAGGGGCCCCTGAGTCCTAAACCCTCGCCTCTCGTTCTCCCTTGCTTTGCCTTGTTTTATTTTGCTTGGAAGCTCACTGTGAAGAGAATGGCTGTTTGGGAAAGGGACACGCAAGCGGGCGGGGACAGGGGGCAATACAGTTTTGGTGTGAGACGACGGGGGACCTTATGAATGGAAGCGAGAGAGCATTTATAGCTGAAAAAAAAGGAGAAAACTTTGGAAGGAGAGGACGGCAGCTTGTTTGGCTGTTGTGTCACAGTTAGATGACAAAGAACTGTGACTGTTTGGAGGAAATTATAATTCTGACACTTCAGCGTCCCCCCGCCACTAGAAAGATTAGAATGTGGGGTTTCGTATGTTGCACCTTCTCGGGTTTCTGCTGCTGGATTGTTGGGATTTTGAACTCAAAGAGAGGTCACTCATGTGACAGCAAGTGTTCAAGCACACACAGAAAATGTTGCCAGTGTTGTGTGGAGAGGAGCTTATTAAAAGGGTCATTCCAGAATTAGAGGACATTTTAAGTCCCACCCATGAAATTTTAAATCATCCATCCATCCATTTTCCAAACCACTTATCCTAAATATATCCTTATTTTTTTTAGCGGGGTAGAAATAGAGGAAATCAGTGAATCACATCATATGTTGGTCTTGACATCATCCAACAGTTTTCAAAAAAAATATTGGTAGAGCAAATGTATGTCGGCGCTTCTATTTTTCACATTTTTTTAAATAGAGTTAGCCTTGATTGAATGTCTCACGCTACCTCATGCAACCCTGTTATGCATATGATCAGAGTAAGACAATTGTTTAAAAAAAAAAAAAAAATCTTGACTTACCGGAATTTACAAAAGTAAATTTGTCCTCTTGGTGAGCAGTAACAGCTAGCGAAAAAGTTAGCTTCCACTCCTGAGGAAAAGCTAACATTCGTCCGGAGTTGCAACCCTGTTACTGTGATTCCAGTGACCTTTATTGTAAACACCAATTAAATCATGTAATAAAAATTGTACCATTGATCTTTGGTGAGCTAATCAAACCTTTGATAGTTTACTTATTATTTATGAGTGTGTAGAGTCGCTGATAGTGTCGTGGTCCACTCGCCGGCTTTGTGTGCGGGTAAAGTGTCCGAAAAACATTTTTTGTTTGCTTGTGTGATGCAGGAAAATTGGACTAGGAAAGAAATGTCAAAGGTGCAAATCCAAAAGGACAGTATTGGTACAGTATATATTCCGCACGTGCAAATGCACACATGCATGGTTACTTTGAGGAAGGATTATACCATTCTGCCACCAAATTCACTGAGAAAGTTAAGACACAAGCGTACCACTTAACACGCAAAAGTAAAAAATAAAATGTTTTTCTGTAACTCCAACCTGTGTCTCTGCCACTCCATCTTTGGCTTTCTTTCTCTACCATTCTCTGGAGGCTCAATAGTTCCTCATTAATTAATTAACATTCCTATGTCACTGTGTTTTCTGAGGGGCCTTTGTTATGGCCCCACAAAACCTCTTTCAGAGCTGTTCTTCACATAGTCACTCTCATGCTCTCTCTCTCCCACTCGCGCGCCCTCTCTCTTTTCTCCCGCTTTGTAATGGAATGTCTGTTTTTGCTCCCTCTATCTGTTGTCATTTAAAATATATTGTGTGCCATGGTATCAAGTCATGCTTTATGTATACGCTGTTTTACTGCGAAGCCCTTTCAGCAAATATTTTGACAGTTCATGTGAGTGCGAGCCTTTGCATACACATGCAAACACACAGTCCTTACCACTGGCATGCACACAAACTGCATCCACCTGCATGTTCTCCCACTCACTGCACTCTCCACCTTTCCCCTTCCTGTTCGCGGAGCTCTGTCATCTTTTAAAAGTTATTTAGTTGTCTGGCCCAAGTCGATTGTTTTAACACACACACACACCCGCACACACAAACACTGTAACGTGTGCATGTCTGGTCTTCTACCCGTCTCAAGTCTTGCTTCTATCTGCCTCGCTCTTATTTTAGCTTCAGCTTCATCCTTTTTTTGTCATGATTGCTTTCACCCCTGCCTTGTCAGTATTCTTTGGGTGAAACTCTGCTTCTGCTACGTCATAAAATGTTATCTGACAATGATCTGACCCAGTTAATATATGAGTATCATCAGGTATCATGAGTGCCTCATACAAAGCTATAGTAGATGTGTAATGTGAGTCAGCACACCAAGTCTCTGTCGAATGCAAATGTTTGTATATTTACTATAAGAGTAGGCACTCATTTCACTGTCTTCTGCATTTTCAAGCCCGAGTCTGATCCTGTTGTCCCTCCAGAAAAAAAGTTAGTAGTGTCCGTCAGTGAATTGTTATGTAACGGTAGCAGTTATTCTCAAACATTTTAGACCACCTCGAAATACATATAAAGGCAGAAACAAGCAAATAAATAAATAGATAAATGGGCCTCTCCAAGTACCACCAAAATGGTCACTATTAAAGTCGCGGAGTAGGCCTGTCCATCAAAAACATGGCAGATCTTTTACTCCTGAAGAGTCATGTAAAGTCCCATTAGAGGGAAAATAAAATGTCTTAATAACAGAGGAGAGTCATCTAAACAAGCCTGCCAAATCGGAATGAATTAAAAAAATGTAACAGGAAATCAGGCTGCAAAATCGTGAAAAATAGGTGCCCTCCTTCCAATTTTTGAACGCCGCAGGCATTTCCGCTGAATGTGCTGAAATCAAGACCGGCTCCACCTTTAACTGACACTCAAGTATGTTTGACTCAAGTGCTGGGTTAGCCGCTAGCAAGCCACTTAACATGCATCAGAACAATGGAGACGGGCAACGGTGTCATCTAATACTGTAGGTTTCCGCCTTGCTCCCGGTGTGTGGGACCATATAACAGAAACACTTGAGGGAAGGTGGTGAACTGTTTATTAAACACAGTTGTACACGTTTTTTCAGCCTACGGTTCACACTAACAGACATTTGAGCACATACATCCTGCTCGTCACGAAGCCCATAATTGCTTTGCGTGTCAACTTTTCATACATTAGCCTGAACGGCACAAAATATATAACACTGGGGAATTTGGGGAACCGAGCTTTTCTGTCCAAGACACATGCAATTTTTGTTTTGTAGGCATGGCTTGCTTGCCAACTGCATGCTGTAGTGGTAGAAATTGGCTCAGTGTACTTGGCCTTAGGTTTAGCCATGGCCAAAAGGTTAACGCTCTTCAATTATGTACTAAATTGTTCTCAGTCTTTGCCCATTTTTCACTCACCAGAGGCGGAGCTACACAGTGGCCAAGGGTGGCTCTGACCTTGTCGCTCTCTGGCCACCCTCTTCCACACCTAAGGGAACATTTGGAAGTCTGTGATTTTTCTTCTATGTTCACATGAATGAAGTATTCTTTGACCCCTTGATGTTCTGCCATTTATTTAATAATCACTACATAAAGAATAAATGTGCATCTGAGCTGAATGAATCCTAAAATCATGTGTCTTTCTTAACAATTGGTTCTTTTCTTAATCTCAACCAAAATCTTACTTTCACACCAAAACAAGCAAACAACATGACTGAGAAGTCATTGTTTATCATACCATCCACATTCATTGTTTAATTTTTTAAAAATGCACACATAACTATCTTGTGTGTGACACACACACACACACACACACACATTACAAGCAGGAACAAACCTAAGTAACAAATAAAGTAACAAACCTAACTAAAAAGCAGCATTTAGAATTGTGAAGACCTCAGACATTTTTTGTCATTAAGTTTTTTAGATATCATTTGATTGAGCCATTGACTGCAGTATGTAAAATGATTTCAGCTGTCTGTGACAAGTGACCACTCTGATTGGCTGTCAGCGAGCAAATCAGTGCGTTCTACTGAAGTTTGATATGACACAAAAGCAAAGCCACGGCAATGAAAATATAAATCTCACAGATTAAATTTAGTCTGTGCTTGAAATCCTGCTTGATTATATGTGTGATGGGCAATGTTCTGGATATGTGCAAATTTAATTTCAGGAAACCCTGACTGTGGATGGTATCATGAAGAATGACGCACACAAGCATGCATGTATGGTCACAGCGCAAAAAATAAATAAATATATATACACACACACACACACACACACACACACACACACACACACACACACACACACACACACACACACACACACACACGGAATGTACCACCGGACCATAACTGAAGTGGCTGATCTCAAGAAGTCCTATCAGTGGCCAGAGAGGGCTGGCCTGAAGGACAGCACAGAGGCACTCATCCTGGCTGCTCAGGAGCAGGCCCTGAGCACCAGAGCCATTGAGGCCCAGATATACCACACCAGACAAGACCCAAAGTGTAGGTTGTGCAAAGAGGCACCTGAGACGATCCAACACATAACTGCAGGGTGTAAGATGCTGGCAGGGCAAGCCTACATGGAACGCCATAACCAGGTGGCTGGCATAGTCTACCGAAACATCTGTGCAGAGTATGGACTGGAAACCCCAAGGTCAAAATGGGAAACACCTCCAAAGGTGGTGGAGAATGACCGAGCGAAGATCCTGTGGGACTTCCAGATCCAGACTGACAAGATGGTAATGGCGAACCAACCAGATATCATGATCATAGATAAAGGGCAGAGGAAAGCCGTTGTAGTGGATGTAGCGGTTCCAAGTGATGGAAACATCAGAAAGAAGGAACACGAGAAACTCGAGAAATACCAAGGGCTCAGAGAGGAGCTGGAGAGAGCCTGGAAGGTAAAGGTGACAGTCGTGCCTGTGGTGGTCGGAGCACTCGGGGCAGTGACCCCCAAACCAGATGAGTGGTTGCAACAGATCCCGGGAACAACATCGGACATCTCAGTCCAGAAATGTGCAATGCTAGGAACAGCAAGGATACTGCGCAGAACCCCCAAGCTTCCTGGCCTCTGGTAGAGGACCCGAGCTGAATGGGGGACGGACACCACCGAGGGGTGGGACGAGGATTTATATATATACTGTAATATACTGTGTATATATATATATATACCGTATATATACATGTATATACAGTATATATGTCTCTAGCTGTGTATATGTATACATACTGTCCACCAATAGTGATTGACATTATCATGGAAACAATTCTTGTGAAGATTTGGGAAAACAAAATAATGTACTTTCATCATCGTATTTCTGTTCCAATGTCTACTGCACGCCATGTGAGCAAGGTCCATAAAACCATGACACTTTCATTTCTAGTTGTACAAAGTTTAATGAGCAAGGGAAAATGAAGTGCCTAGAAATTGAGGTTACATCGAAAGAGGTTGCATCACATAATGGTTGGGTTCGGTTTATCCATCATTTCATTTTTCCTGCACTTACCGGCAGGGTGTGTATGGAGAACCACATCATTCACGCTCACATGTACACCGAAAAGGTGATTCATTTGCCTAACTAAATGTATTTTGCTTGTTGCTCAAGTATTCCACATCGGATCAAAGGCAACAATCCCTCCCCTTTCCTCCTCATCCATGCTACGCTCCTTCAACTGCAAACATCATCCAAGCAGCGGCTGCCTTGAAGACACAGACAAGTAGCTACCTGATACCTGACACTAACTTGAGAGCGCTCACCATGGACTGCTACCTGAGCTCCTTGCAGCAAGAGAAGGCCATTCAGTAGATTGCCACTTCACCTCCTCACACTCCTGCCCCCTAGTCCCACAAAACCTCCTTCCCCTTATTGCATTTGTTGCTCCAATACTGACCCAATCTAAGTTTGTGTGTCATCATTCTTGTGTCTCTACATGTGAATTTCAGGGTGGGACGATTGCAAGCAGACCTTGTGTGCGCGCGCACGCATGTGTGTGTGTGTGTGTGTGTGTGTGTGTGTGTGTGTGTGTGTGTGTGTGTGTGTGTGTGTGTGTGTGGACTCAGCGGAAGAAAACGAGACACTGCGCTTTTCTAGTGGCGGCAGGTGTGTTCTTTTGGCTTTTCACGGGAAACCACCTGAAAGGCAACAATAGGTTGCGCACCTTCCATCCTCCCCGCCTCCATCTTTACCCCGTCACTCTCTTCCTCTCTGCATCTCACAGTACAAAGGAGAAGGAAGGAATGAAAGAAAGGTGGGATTTGGGGGGAGGGGGGATGAGGGATGAGGTAAGGGGACAGAGGAGGGTTGGGACAATAGTGGGCCTCTAGAGATGTGATTAGTCATGGAGTTCAGTAAAGCCCTTGCATCAGAGGCCAGAGTGTTGAACTCATCACCTCAGCTGGAAACCTGTCAAGTTCTGCAATGTGAAACAGCAGAATTATTCTTTTGGATTTGAATGACGTTCTCTTGGACAACTCAGTCAGATATTCCATGACTGCGTGCTGTCGGCAGTCAACTTCTTATGTAAATGTCAGCAGCAGGCATCCACAGAACAGTCACTGCATCAGATGTGTGTGTTTCACAACCTTTATTTCACCAAGGCACGCAATTCACATTCAAATCAAACGCCACACCACCAAAGAGAAGAAAGCAGATCAGCAGGTTAATTGTGCAGCTTCTGCCATGTAGTAGAAAAACATTTAAATTGTGTTTTCTGTCACAATACATCCCTGGCATTGACAGATGAACAGTAACATGTTATTTGTAGTGAATAAATGACCATTACACTACTGTACACCCCATTTACTGATGCTTGGGCTTTATCTGTAATGAACAACAGGAAAATAAAATGATTATATTTCTGGTTTTCCTTGTGTGTTGTTGAAAAGGTTTGAAACGATTTGGCTGCTATTTCAGGAACACATGACCCAATATTGTGCAGTGGTAAAATCAACCTACTGTACCCAGAGTAAAGCTTCGTTTTGCGTTGATTCTTTATTTTTTATTTATTTATTCCAAAAAGGCTGAAAGTGATTTTTACGGATTATCAGAATCAGAATCAGAATCATCTTTATTGGCCAAGTATGTAGAACACACAAGGAATTATGATACGGTGAAATAGTCAAATAAACCCGACAGGTCTACTACACCTGCCAAACAACGAAGAGAGTTAGATGCTGAATTCTCTTTGATGCTGTTGGACTGGCACCGCAGTCAGCGGTGTGTGGTTTTCGATTGGTGTGTCCTTTGCTTGTGAATGTTGCAACTATAATTCTGATCTATGAAAAATTGATTGACCCAGATTGAGTAGACTGATCCCTGTGGCAAAGGCTGCATCATCATCATCACCATCATCTGTGCACATTCTTATCACAAATCAGGTGTGTGTTTGTGCACCCTTGTGACGATTGTGTGAGCTTCTTTTGTTGTCAGGCTCACTTTAGCATGGTGGTATCGGCCATGACAGGATGGAGGAAGACAGATGAGGAATGTTAACAGTGACTGAAAGTGCTGGGTTGTCTCCATAGGGTTCAATCCATGCAGGACGCAAACGGGGTTCAGAAAAGCAACACAAAGGCTTCACATTAGCCACAGAAAATTCCAATCATCTGACTAATGCCCAGCAGCAGAAGTCTTGCACCATGAACACACACACAGAGAAGAGAACAGACTGAGAACACTCCCCTCGTTAGATCAGAATCAAATCGTACATCAACTTGTAACCTGCTTGTTCGGGTTCCAGATCATAAGTCAGAATTAGACGACAATATGTCGCCATCTTCTGCCAAAGCACAGAACAGCATCACTATCTGCAAAACCCTCGGTGGAGATGGATGTAAGCGTGCAAGCGGTCCAATTTCACGGATCTACATAATCATTTTTTGACACGTTATTGTTCACAGTAAACTTAACCCTGCAACAAGTCATGGGAAAAGGACAGAAGGACATAAAACTGAGTGGCATTGGAAACCATTAAATCAACCTCCAGCAGCATTTGGCAGCTACAATTTAGATTAGCTGAGCTCTCCTTTACTCGCATTGTGTGCTCATGTGTGGTAAATATATCGTGTGTTCAAAATAAATAATACAAATTCATCAACTGTTCATCAACAAATCACACATTCCTGTGTGTGTTGTTATTTTGACAACGCATAAGCATCATGGTAAATGAACAATGCTTCGGTAGCGCTTCAGTTAGTCATACAGACAACGATGACACCATCCTCGAGCCACAGAATTTACTGTGTTCGGTCATGTAGTGCACAACATAGAACAACCTGCCACCACTTTGAACTCAAATCCACTGTGGCACCCTGGTGTCCTGGGAGAGATCATCAGAATGGTTGCAGAAAATGATCCAGTTCCACTTCACGTATTATACAAATTATTATTATTGATCGAGCAACGCTTGCAATTGGCATGTAATGCAATGCTCTTCCACTAAATGGCACAACGTACTTACCATTCACCTGTGTATCCACCTGTTGCCATTCATCCAATAGAAGAAGTCACGGCTATCTGTGTGTGTCAATATGTGTCCAATTAAACAGGCTCACATTTCACGATGATTAAGGAGATGTATGAGTAAATTCAGAAGGGATCATCAGTATTCCACTATTCATATTTTCTGTGACTTTTTTTTTTTTTTTTTAGTGGCAAGCCATCTGAGGTTTCCTCTCGGAAAAACGGATCCCTTGTCTCAGTCAAGTTTGGGAAATACTGATCTACTGTGATTTAATTTCACTCCCAAACTGTGAGTGACCGTCTCTTTCTTATCTTACTGTGAAAGCGGATGATTTATTTGCAGTCTTTGCATGACTTTGTGTGTTATTCTGATAAGGCATATGTGAGTGTGCCAGTGTCGTTTATGAGTGTTTATTGAGACCACATATTATAGAGTTGCCTGCTCATGGTCCCAAACAGTCTTCCGTGGGAATGCAAAGTCCCACTAGTTCCCAATCCCTTTCCTTATCTCAAACTTTTCCAGTATGAATTATGTATGCCCCCCACCCTTTCCCCTACACCAGGGGTGGCCAACCAGTCAGAGACGTAGAGCCGATTTTTTTTGCTGTGTTACTGCAAAGAGCCACACACACACACACACACACACACACACACACACACACACACACACACGTGCGCGCACGCACGCACACACACTTTTTTGCCCAAAGATCGACTTTTGGAGAAACCAACCTACTACGATCGACCCGATCGTGCACATGCAAGCATACACACACACACAAACACACACACACGACCATGCACTCGAGCACCTACGCATGCACACGCCACGACGAGCAACAGCCGGAGCGCCTGAACATAAATGAAATCTGAAAACACAAACACACAAATCTCCACCATTTCCTCTACCCACGGCTCGCGGTCGATTTGGGACCAGTCTCCTGGCTCTTGGTCGATTGCGATCGACGTATTGGGCACCCCTGCCTTAAAAACAGAGGTAATTCACTGAGTAGCTTAGCACTTAGCACTTACCGCCGTTGTCTGCGCATGAACGGGTGATTCAGTCATCTGATTGGTTGCCTTCTATGTCAATCAAGTAACGGGATTGATGATAGGCTGACGTAGTACATTCTGTGTATTAAGCACTGTTGTTTGAATGGCAGCGCCATCGACGAGACGTTTGTGACAATTGTCGTGTGAAAGCCCGGGAGCCGCATTGAACCAGCCAAAGAGCCGCATGCGGCTCGCGGGCCACGGGTTGGCCACCCCTGGCCCTACACGAACACATCTACCACTGCTCAGTTGAATCGGCATTCTATATACTCCAAAGCTCAGGCAACTAAATTGCCCCTGAATATATAATAGTTTTAATATATATCTAATCTGTCCAGGGTATATCTCAAACATTGTCCAGTTCTTTTTTTCAGACACTATCAGAGAGCTGTAATTTAACATGTTTATTGCTGTGGTTTTAATTTGCAGTGGTGTAAAATCGTGCGACAGCTGTCTCTCTTTCTCTATGGCTGTACTTTGGTGTCTGCCCACCAAACAAGCAGATTCCAGGAAGAACAGCACAGCAAGCTTGGGAGAGAGCCGATGGTGATGTTTGGACGCCAACCTCAAGATTTGCATACACATCTGCGACCCGGATAAAACAAGACAGTACCAACACCAGAGCATGACTAATTATCTCTTCACACACGTGCATACTCCAGCCCCCTGGCCTCCGCAGAGGAGGCTGGAGTTGGTCTTTGACCACTTTGCACACACGTAAACAAGCCCACACAACACAAAGCGACAAGCTCGCTGCTTTGTCTCAATCTCTGGGGAATTCCCAGTTAGCTGCACACATACAGGTGATTTGCTTATGTTCACTAATCCTGGGGGAGGATGGGGGCGTTGAGTATAACTGTTAACCCACGACACCTGGACACACACATACAGCCACTTTTTCTTGGGCAACTCTTGTCCATGTTGATAAGCCCACTCAGAGGACTTTCAGGTGCCTCAACACCTGACGAACGCCAATGGTCAACAATATGGGTGTGTTTGGTGGTAATTATGATTCCATTTCACCTGCCAAATGGAGACCGTTAACCTTGAAGTGTCTCAAATGCCCGGCAGCTGATAAAATCTGTCTGACTCACAGCAACAACTCCGCATGCTCAGCAACATGAGAAATATGCAAATGTAATTATTTGTTGCCATCATTTTTGCTAAATGAATTATAAGAGGATGTAATAATGACTAGGCGGCCTGGTAGTCGAGTGGTTTGCACGTCGACTTCACAGTGCAGAGGAACTGGGTTCAATTCCAGCTCTGGCCTTCCTGTGTGGAGTTTGCATGTTCTCCCCGGGCCTGCGTGGGTTTTCTCCGGGTACTCTGGTTTCCTCCCGCATTCCAAAAACATGCATGGCAGGCTGATCGAACTCTCCAAATTATCCCTAGGTGTAAGTGTGAGTGCGAATGGTTGTTCGTTTCTGTGTGCCCTGCGATTGGCAGGCAACCGGTTCAGGATGTCCCCCGCCTATTGCCTGAAGACAGCTGGGATAGGCTCCAGCACCCCCCGCGACCCTAGTGAGGATAAAGCGGTTCGGAAAATGAATGAATGAATAATAATGACTACCTTAATTTGTGGGTGACAGAACCTTCAGTGGTGCCGATCGCCACCTCAAGTGGCTCAATTGCTTTTAAATCGAGTTTAAATGCTATGCTTTTGCCCCCACTTGTATGATGAAGCACTTTTTAAAGCTTTTTTTTTCAAATATCTTGTTCTTGCGCTGTACGTTCTATCCATAAACTACTTTTTGTTTCTTCAATTATCTTTGCGTTTAAATGTCTGTAGTTTAACCTGGGTCGTTCAATGAACTTATGGAGAGTAGCATTTTTTAGGGCGGCATCAATCATACGCAGTTTTTCGCTCTTTACGGCAGGGCTCAGTCCCTGCAAATTGGTTACTGCTCAACTCTTTTATACGGTAAGTGAAGACAGGGAAACCAGCTTGTTGCTCATCATTTTGCTGGTTAGAAATAGATTGTTCCAAAAATACAAAGTCAGATTTTTTTTTTGTGTGTATTTCAGGCAACAAGGATCTAATGAAGCTTTGGCTTTATCTCCTTGATTCAAGCCTCCAGGTGCAATCTGGACGATTGCAACTCTAACCGTCGTACAATTCACGGTGGCACTCAGGGTTTTTCCGTACACGTCTTGCAAGTGATTTTTTTTGTTTGTTTGTTTGTTTGTTTGTTTTGGTTTTAAAGCTTTTAAATATTGGCAGTAACCTTTTTCTTCTATAAATATGAAATAGAACTATGTGTTGTACTGCTTAATGATCACTCTTTTTCCTTTTCTCTGTACTCTTATGATTATTCCAAAATGGAGATAATTTTAAATTACAGCGTAGATTCATATTTCATTACTATCATTGTAAAGTTGTGACCGAAGTGTACAGACAGACCTTAGTGTCCCGTGTATGTACTCATTAAAAGTTGGATCCGTGGTAATAATTCAATGTGATGAATTTGTGCTCTAAACTTGGATGACTTCAAATTGGAAAGTTCGTGACATCATTGCTCGTTGAGTTTTTATCATGCCGAGGGCAATAGCCTGGGTATAAAAAGCACTGTGTAAATACCAGCTGCCTCTCCCAATACACTACATACCGTATATCATCAGTCCATATGCTTGCACTGCGTGGTCACGGTGCCCTAAGCAGGTGCTTGATTCCATTAATTTGAGAGCACGATGTGACGGTAGGGAATGAACTGTGGTTGAAATGGCTAGCGATATAACGGCAGCTTTAAATGTAAGCGGATTGGGGAAGTCCCTTGATAGCACACCCAGAGTGAACTGGTTTGTAAAATCCATCCTTTCATTTTCTAGCGCGTATGCTGTTCAGGGTCACGAGCGTGCCGTGGTCTGGTCCAGCCGACGCTGGGCAAGGAAAGGGGAAATACCCTGGACCGTTCACTTGTCAGTCACAGGGTGCATGTAGATATACAAGCACCACATTTTCCTATATGGACTATTTAAAAGTCGTCAGTGATGCTAACTTGCATGATTCGCAGGAAGCTGGACTACCCAGAGAAAACCCTCCCGAGTAAGAGGAGAACATTCAAACTCCACACAGGAAGGCTTGATCTATCTAATCCATCAAATGTAATCTAATTTACACCCACTCGAGGTACGAAGAGGTTACTGGGAACAACATTGGGTCCATGTGATTTTTTTCAAAAATCCCAACGTGAAGAAGATAATAACCACCATTCGGGGGGGTTGGTATCAATTTAAGGAATATATTATTCCGTTATGAATCTTATAACTTTTCTAACATTATACCCATTGTTCATTTTTATTTTGACAGAGGTTTTAATTTAATTCATATGTTTTTAGAAAGCCATTGGATTTCATTGTGCAATGAAACCTAACATTGTGGCTGGTCAGTTTATATGAAAAATATTTTCAATAAAACACAAGCAAGTGAGCATTCATTTGACCTCAGTGTGAATTTAGTGAGCACTACCATCCTCATTACTTGTCCTTAACCTGAGCAAGCCTTAATTAGTCGAACCTCTCCCGTGTGTACGCTTTTGTCCAAACGTGATTGGCCCGAGTGGGTGAAGTGAAGGAGGATCGGCCTACCGAGGTTATAAGAGAGGTGCCACCTCGGTGGCGCATCATACAGGTGACTGTTTACTTTTTGATACATGAGGAGAACACATCAGAGGAGGACATTTCTACCGGGGTGAAAAGGTATGGCTTCTGATGTGATGTCACTTTTGAGCCTTCACAAAATGATTGGAGTAGCGCTCACTCCCCTTTTCTCTTTCCAGGCTAACCTTAAATTTTGTTGGCTGAAATGGAGACAGTGAGTTCTATTTTTTAAATGCATGTTTTTGTTTTTTTTGTTTTTGCAAGTCATCTTATGACTAGGAAAAAAAGTTCTCTGTCGTGATCATAAGGTCTATACAGTAATTTGATATTATATATGCCGATTGTACAGAGAAAGAGTGTCAGTTACAAACACAGTTACCTAAATGTTACCTGGTGGGTGCAGTGATGCAATAACGCAGATTTGGTAGTCAAATTAAAATAAACATGGTTGCAGTGTTTCTGGCTGGCGAATAGCCACTAAGCAAACAAAACCTTGGACCAGGTTGATGCGACACACACTCACTACTATATGTGGACAGAGGTGACAAAAATACTCACACTGAATTGTGGGGAAAAAAACTCCCAAAACAAACAACTGTACTCTGGTATTCAACTCCTTAACAATGACCAAAAAAGAAATACACTTGGCAATGTACTTAAGTCTAAAAGTAAAACTGAATTTTTGCTGTTATGCACTGCACCCAGTTTCATCACTTGGGATACCGAAGGGGGTGGGGGGGTCTTCTTCTTATAAACTTTAATAGTGCTCATAATATATACAGATATATCTTTTTTAAATTTATTTTAATACAAGCTAACATTGGCTCAGACTGTTATGCTTTCAAAACAATGTGTTCCCCTTAGTTTTACTAATGACAACAAAAAAAGGTTTTTAACAACCAAATGATAACAACTGACAAAATACACATGATCTGTATGTGTTTTTTTAAAAAAAACACACAAAACAAATTGAATGCCAAAAGCTGGTACTTTTTAGGCCGACACCAATAACATACTTGGAGCCACCTGCGCCAAACTCTTCTCTTAAAAAAGATCATCAGCGAGGAATATCTTGCTTTTCTAAATGTAGTGCATCAGCAGCAGCAGCAGCTCGCTGGTTCACGTATAATTCCCACAGGACGTCAATCATTAATCAATCTGGATTTCAACTAGGGCCTGACTGATATTTTTTTTTCTTATGCCAATGCTGGTGCCAATTTCCTTACCAGGATGTCATTAATCCTTGTGTGTTTGCGTTGTCAATAGTTGGATGTGTGTCATATTTAACACATTAGTGTTTGATTTATGATGCACCATATTTGTATTTTCTGATGTTGGTTTTTTTTTATTTTTTATTTTTTTAACAAAGCATGACTTTAACTTATTTGTTAAAGAGTGACATTGAGGTCACTTCCTTGCACAATTTTTTTGGTCACCTAAGTACTAGTAAAAATTCAGATTTACTTTGATTTGAGTGACAGGTCCATCGAATGACCTTAAAAATTTCATTTATATAAGTTTTTAAGGATACAAGTTAACGATATCGGTTTTAGTGTAGTAAATAAAGAGACCTTTGTTACTTGCATACAACTGCTGTAAATAGCGACATGAGTACATAAAGGTTTGTTTGGTCAGTTTGGCCGATGTTTGAATGGCCATGATTGGCCGAGTTAATCTGCTGGATGATTCATCGGTTGGGCCCTAATTTCAACCATTGCAAATTTTACCTCTCTATTTGCATCGTCATGCGCAGCTTTTGAAAACATTAACAAGCCCATTTTGACCATGTACGAAGGGAAAAAAAATCGTATTTTTAATATGTAAAGAGTAGAGGCAAAACGCCATCAGACAGATGAAAATGAGCAGGTAAAGTACAGATACTGTACCTGAAAATGTTACCTAAGTACAGTAAGTACCATATTTTCCGCACTATAAGGCACACCTAAAAGCATTAAATTTTCTCAAAAGCCGATAGTGCGCCTTGTAATCCGATGCGTCTTATACTGTATTTGGATCAATATTCTGATTTCCTGGACGTAGCATTTTGAATGTTCTGTAAAGCGCTTTCTTCCAGCTGCAGTGATTGTGAAAGCTCTATATAAATAAAGCTGTATTGTATTGTATTTCCTTTAGCGTAGCTCCATCTAGTGGATTCATAACATAACCGCAGCCCATGTTTTGGTTTCTATGTGGTGCGCCCTACATATGAAAACACTTTTAAAATAGGCCATTCATTAAAGGTGCACCTTATACTCCGAAGCACCGTATAGTGCAGAAAATATGCTATTTTACTTTGTTACTTCCCACCCCTGCACGTGGATGGTGTAGTACGTTCATGGTCTGTAACGTTTAAGATGCACACTCAGCTAAGATTGGCTGACTAAACTAATCACTCGTTATATTAAGAGAGTACAGCACGGATCAAAAACTAATACGGCTTCCGGCAGCACATTGAAAACAACCCCCTCCAGCCTTAATGACACGTTCAATTTCATGGTCCCACTTTCCCTTTGGCAGATGGCTCATGTAACTGAGCTCAGGCTCAGCGGCGGTCGGGGCTCTTGGGGCGGAGCGACGCCCTCATCCTGTCCGGAGGTTGACCTGGAGGTCATCGAGGAGTATCTGCAGGAGCATTCACTCGAAGTCCAGCCTGCATACATGCATGCCACGCCTCTGAGCAATGTGGTGCAGTACGTCCACTCCCACCACAGCACCAGGATCATAGGTGAGCAGGCGCCTGGCACAAAAAGGAATATATGGGACAGTGTGTCAGTGTAGCTTCATGTACTTGCCTCTGCACAGAGAATAACTGGTCAGGTCAGCATGCCTATGAGTGGCACTGCGGTGCTCCTACGAAGGAATATGAGGAGCAAGCTCCACCCCCAGCCTGGCCCTGCTCCCATCAGAACCAATGGGTAAGGGCAAAGTCTCAGACCTCCACTTAGTCTATAACATTTGCACCCTGCAAAATCAATGCAAATGGCAACAAGAGCTATGCTGAGCTTAGACTGCATTCAGAACAACCTTGAGCTCAAGAGAACAATGTTGAACTCGGTCATATTAATTACCATCTGACAGATACAGTGTATGTCAATTTTATTGAGACAGTATCAATTAAACAAGTTCTCTCAAATCATTTCACACTGCTCGTACATAAAAAAAAAACCAAAAAAACTACAACAAAAACCCAACTAAGCCCAAATTGTCTGAACAGGTGAGGCCAGTTAGAGACCAGTATCGTCATCATAGGGCTGCTTCTGTTGTTGATATGGCTGTTTGTGCGCCCATTGTTCTCTCACCTCAACCCCTCTATCTTGTTTTCTCTCTCCTTCCACCCTCTGTCCCTCTTCTGTTTCTCCATCTCAAACCAACGTCTAAGGCAGATGGTCACTCTGTCGAGTTTGGGTTCTGTTCCAGCTTTTTTCCTTCACGGGTGTTTTTGTTTTTTCTTGCGTTCGTCACCAAGCGCATGATCATGTCGGGTTCATTTGGTTTTCTTATGTTTGTATCTCTAATTTATGAGGAGTGTGGTTCTTGAGGTGTTCAATGACTAAAGTGCCTTGAGGTAACTTCTGTTGTGCATTGACACTAAATGAATAAAAGTGATTGCATTGCGGTGTGTGGGAATAGACTAAATGTCCTACTTGGTTTTATTTCATGTTTATTGTATTTCCAAAACCACTGCTTTTCACGAAAAACAAAAAATAAAAAAACACCATCTTTCTTAAAGTTGATGTCTATCTATCTATCTATCTATATACATATATATATATATATATATATATATATATATATATATACAGAGAGAGAGAGAGATTTTTTTTTTAAGTTGGGGAACTACAAAGGGGACAACTGGTCATGTAAACTCTTATTTCTTTGCTGAAAATGCGGGAAAGACAATTTTCACATTGGCAAAGCTTAAAATATTTTGCTGAATTGCCCATTTTATGATTTTATCGAAGTTTGTGACCTTGAAATATTGCCAACTGTTTTTTTTCGTGTGCTGTTGTGCATCAACATCAACGTAACACTTCTCCAGAATCATGTTTCAATCGCCAAATTTGATTTGATACAAAATGGATACTCGTTTATCACCTGCTTTCATTGATTGGAAAATTACAGACACGTTGCAGCCTATCAGTCTGCGCTCACACACCCCCTAAAAAACTAAAGACTTTATTACTTAACAAAAGCTAAGCTCAGTGATAACATCATCTTCCCAAACTCACTTTCAAATCTTGAGTCTGCAGACCATTACTCTCTCCATATTTGTAAAGAAAAACGAAGTTGACCATATTAGAAAATATGATGATTCAGCCCGGCAACATCAATCTTTAAGTAATTTTGTCCTCGTGTAAATGCATATTGTAAATTCTGCCAATGATCTGCTGCTGAAGGAAAACCCACCACTGACTTGTGTTTGTACACGTTTGCTCTAGGATCACGTTGCCTATTCGGATCAGGCGATTGTGTGTATCGACTCAGACTCTCAGTCCAGTTGCTCGCAGTACCACGAATATCACGATGCCCCTTCTCCAACCTCTAATGGCGGAGGCAGACCCGACAAAGACCCCTTGCTTCTTGCTCCATTCTCGGGTACAAACACTTCTCATGTGCAAATCTCTACCCCCTCCGTTTTTTTGTATGAAGCTTTGATTTAGTCATACTCATTGTCCCCTCATGATTTAACAACATCCCGTTCCTCTTTGACAGGAAAGAGGAAGGAACGGTTGTTCCAGTTCCTGTTCGAGATGCTGCAGACGCCGTCAATGCGGAGCTGCATCTGGTGGGTCCAGTCCTCTTCGGGCACATTTCAGTTCTCCTCCCAAAACAAAGAGTGCCTGGCGGAGATGTGGGGGCGCCGAAAAGGGAACCGCAAGACAATGACCTACCAGAAAATGGCGCGGGCATTGAGGAATTATGCTCGCACGGGCGAAATCAAAAAAGTGAAACGGAAACTCACATATCGGTTTGATGAGAAAACGCTGAGAGGCCTCCAAGGAGATGCCAATAAGGTGTAGAGTGGAAAGTCTACACGAAGCAAGATATGAATACTGAGTATTTGAGAATCACCAAAAATTGTGACATGAGGAAATGTAATGTAAATCTGATAGATTGTCTCCACATATCTACTTTGTAAGTAGAAACTCTTACCCTCCTGATAATCATTGTTTCCTGTTCTTCTGCTTCTGTAATATAGGTGTGTTTGTCTGAAATTTAGAAATATTTGTGGCTATTATCTTCTTCTTTTAATAATTACGGTGATTATATTAAATAATTTTGGGATTGCTTGTGCAGGTTTGTGTTTGTGCAGCTACTTGCACTCACTCAATGGACTCATGAATATCTGACAAAAGTGCACTCTACATCTACAATATAAGCATGATGACATTGGTGTCACCGAGTGAACTACATTGATTTGTACTGTATTTAAAATTCATTAAGGGATTAATGTAATGTTTAAAAATATCGTTCAATTATTTTGAATTCACGGTTCATAAAAGATCATCAAAAGTTATACATTGACAAATTCCTAAAGAAATGTACAACTTTTGACAGTGTCTTTTAAAATCATCTTCACAAGACCATTGCAGAAGTTTTCAAAACAATTTGAATTCTGTGGTTTTCCTGTTCAACCTTCGTCTTGTAGGAAGTAAAATAAATGCCCACATGTCAAATGACTGTCAAATCGAAGAATGATTTTGCTTGTTGGTTTGTTTGCGGCTGTTGTTGTCATTTTAAAACACAAATGTATCGATATCATGTCAACGCGAATAAAGCATTGATCACGACTTATTTGTCATATCGGCTGCTGAATCTTTTTCTGTTCTGACAGGCTACGCAAGGACAAAGTACACTTTCAAGCTTTCTACACCTGAGGGCGCCCAAGACTGCTGTATCAATTAAAGAGTCGCCACCACAGGCAAATCTGTTATCCATAAATACAATCGTACGTTGATATGGTCGCCATATTTGATGTGGAAAAGTGAAGCGATCGATGTCGAATCCTCATTTATAAACAGTTTAACCCCGAAAACCAGATCTCACGAGTTAAGCTTTCTCGGGTAAGATCTAACAATGAATTTGAATTGTATTCAACTGCTTGGTTATGATAACTTCATTTTGTTTACTGAATTTGCTGACATTGCGGCTAACATGAACACCCCTCGTGAAGCCAGCCGGTCTACTTTGTAAATACTGTTGTTGGTTGTTTAACTAACCTTTCTCTCACATTGTAGGTTTCCCAAAGGGCAGAGGAAACAGTAACAGCTGTCAGAAGGTAAGGATTTTCTGCTCGTCCATCTTGCTGTAATAAGTTAAATTGATAAATCACAGAATGTCCAAACATTTAAGCAAGATCAATTAAATAATAAATGTTTGTGCTATTTATTCACAAAGCCCACATTTCATAGCTACGTTTCAAGAGCTTGTTAACCGGTTGATTTTTTTGAATATAAAAAGTACAATACTCATCATCAGAGTGTTACATAACTTGATGTTTTCAAGACTCATGCAATTATTCGTGACATACTAGTACGTACAGCCAGAAAGTATTTACATAGTCAAGTCAAGTCAACTGTATTTATAGAGCACTTTCAAACAGCCATCGCTGCATACAAAGTGCTGTACATGGAGCAATTTAACATGCACAATAAACAGTAAGACAAATCGGCAATAAAGACAGTAGAAAGCACCAAACAGTAAAACCAAGAACAAATGTAAGTCATGCTGAGTCGAATGCCAAAGAATACAAGTGAGTTTTGAGGAGGGTTTTGAAGATGGGCAGCGAGGAGGCTTGCGAAATGTTCAGCGGGTGTGAGTTTCACATTTCATAATGTAACAGCTTCATCCTAACATGACATAATTTGTTTCCCTCAAAATTCTACACACAACTCCCCATAAAGACAAAATATTAATTAATTTATTTCTTGAGAATTTATTGGAAGTAAGGTCAACTCATTTGAAACAACTTTATTGTCATTTACAACCTGAATTTTAGTCACATGAAACCTACAATGACGTAAAGACGTTTTCCATGCATTACTCAATACTGTATGTAATCTCGTTGTTCCTCATCCGCTGGAATTAATGTTTTTCTCATCAATCTATGCCAGAAATGTATATTGACATGCAAAACAATTGAATGTGCTTCCACAAGAGGGCAGAAGGCAAAATTAACCTGTGCTCCATCTGTTGCCATTCATCCAACAAAATAGTAGATTTGTGTTCAACTAAACAGGCCCAGATTTCAAATTTGTGAGTTTAGTACACTGGCACAACTTCACATCCAGTCTAAATTATATACATTTTGTGACATTTTTGTTGGGTGCTGCGCCTCGAGATTTTTAAAATATAAAATGTGTCCTCCAATTCAATAGCGGTTGGGAAACCGTGCCGTATTTATTCAGTTGTTTGTGAGCTTCTCAAGGAAGGCAATAGACTGTATAGTTATCACCTGAGCAGGGTGTAGACCCACTAACCAAACTATACAACCTACTACCTCACCTTGACAAAGCCCAGTTCAAATACACATCTGCCTGGCAAGTACCGGTAACCTAATACAACACTTGGGAGCAAACACAGAAATGGTCACAACCGTCCAGGTACGTTGCGTGCATGTGTTCTGATTGGCCAGTGCAGTTGTCACTTGGGCGATGATTGGCTGAGTAAGCTGTCTCCTTGGGAAAGACAGTAGATTGTATAGTTATCTCAAAAAGAGGCTACACAACCCTCACAACTATTCAATCTACTACCTCAGGCCCAAGGGCAGCATTCATGTTGCCTCACATGCTGGCGCCATCAAGGTCACACACCGGCGATGCTACAAGAGAAACACACATGAGAGTTATCAATTGCTTGAATGCATTCAGGTCCGAACACTAAATTCCATCATGCTTTCCTTCTAAATTACCTGACATATTCATGTGAATAACAGTAATATGAAATTTCCAAAGATTTTAGCAAGTCTTTGATTTAAATCGTAGTTCAAAGATATCAAAGACATAAGCACACTGACAGGAGAAATGTGTGAAAGGCAAACAGAATACACACTCACTGGCTTCCTGTGACTCGAGCATGTGATCGAAAGAGAAAGAAAGAAAAAAATGAATCGCCTCTATGCCAGGAGCTCATTTCCGTTTTTCCAAAAACGGAACTCATTCCAGCGGGCTATCCCTGTGCTGCTTCTCACACAAATGTAGACACACACACAGACACACAAGCACACTTGCAAACATGGCTGCAGCCAGCTGCCACGGATCGAATACATGGCTGTCGCCAGCTGCCTCGGATCGAATACAGGGCTGGGATTCAACCCCCCAAAACAAAACAAGGAAATACAAAATGGCGACTTTTGCACCGGCCATTTTAGGTCTGCAGTAAAACATTTTTTCCCATTCTGGCGTCGTCTGATGCTGTTCCGTGTCGAGTGATGGACACTCGTACTTGTGCCAAACGGCAAGGCGAAGCCAACTCATTCAGTTGAAACAGTCGCACATCAAGGACGGGCTGGTAATATGAAAGGAAAAAAATTAATTCAAGTCGAGAAATGTCCGCGAGGTAGGTGACTTGCATAAATGAGCTTACAGCCTGACGTAGGTCCAGACCAGCCCATCATTAACGTCCCTAGACTCTTTTTGTCTGATTTGAGAACCAGACAGGCGTAGGGTGGAGGGGGGGCGGGGGGCTTCGGCATGGTGCCCATCCCTTCAACAGTGCCAATGGCACATTTGTAAGCTCTGTTTGGCCAAAAAGAAAACAGCCCCTGACTGGAGTGGACAGTCTAATATTGATGATACTGATAAATATGGCTCAAATGGCTGAATACTCTGCTTCTGGGTTAGTTGCATGTTGGCATCACAGACCAAAAACAACTGAGTCGCTATCGCAAAAAGGTGCCTTTCAGACTCAGGGACTCATGCAAAATGATCACTATGATTCTGAAAATCGAATTTAAATGACCAAAATGGTATGTCTGATCAAATACCTTGTTGTGGACAATAAAACCATGTAAAAATGATTTTGTGTCATTTAAACACTTTGTAGTTAGCAGAACACTGGGTGGGACATGTCAAAATCACATCCAAATGAAAAAAAAATGGTATAAAAGAAGAGGAACGCATTTTAGAAGACTTATTATTGTACTGGAATCTGTACAAATGTTTGCACAAAAACAAAATGTCGCATGTCGCAGTGTTTACAGAACTAAATATGGACCGGCTTCTCGTAGCTCATCTTTTTATCATCTCATATTGCTTGTGCAGCCAAGTGGGAGGAAGTAGAAATATTATGGGGATATGAGGCGACCATCCTTGATCTTTTCATTTTCTGGAGATGTCTCCTAAAGATGACATCATGTCACTGCCCCGCATAATAAATGAACCATCTGCGTGGGTGAATTACTACTGTCAGTAGTCTCCCCTCCCAAGTATTCTCCAATGCCTGCGCTTTTGATGATGTGTAGGTCAGATGTGTATGGATGAGCGGTCATACCTCAGATGCATCGCACGCATATCCAATTGAAATCCACATACAAAAGAAGCCCAAGTTGGATTTGAAAAAAATCGAAATTGTACCATCCCTACTACATGGAAAAAAAAGATACGTGTCGCATAAGGGCAAAAAAAAGAAATGGAGCTGTGGTGTGAACACAGCCAAACATAAATCATTTCGGTTCTGGGTGTGTCACATTTATGTAAACACACAAATAAACTCATAAATCAGGAGACACCCAAAAAGCAGTCAGCAGCTGATCAAATGAGTTAGAGTCAAGGAAATAGCTGCCAGTCTTCCCAGTCATGAAGAATGCTTGGCACAAATACAAAGTGGTCACCAGACGACTACAAAAGAATGTGTCTCTGTCACTCTTTTGGTCTCACAGTTTCTCGCCAAGCTTGATGCCAAGAATGGGCGATGTCTGTGTGCCTGGCAAAATTTCAATGAGGGAGGAAGGAGGCAGCGAGGCGGGGGACTTGGCAGACCGTTGCGCTCCAGAATACGTTGAATGAAGAATTCCCACAGTTAAGATGATCAAAAAAGGATTCATCTGGCTCGTCTCGGTGTGTATCCAAAGTCATTTTCCTAATTGTACTTTCTCTCAATCTTTTACGTTTCCTATAGTACTGACACCGAGTTCCCCGAATGCCCGCTTGGCATGGTGCTCACACTTAATGCTCTTTAGCTCCCCATTAGTCAGTCCCAAACACAAAAGAAAGCATCAGCACACAAATGCATTTTCTCAACCACAGTGGCACAGTTGTTTGACCTGAACCGTCAGTTTAGCTGGGCCTACTTTACGACATATTAATTGCAAGGAAATGCCTCTGATGCTTTGAAGGCTGAGAGATATAAAAAGTGCGCCTACGTGAGCGGGGCAGATAATGTGCAGTTAAAAGCGCCATTGTGTCCTTTATCGCACTGTCCCACCATCTTTTCAAACATAGATAAGTCGGTACAGTATTCCTAATAGCTGCTTGAGCAGAAGCTTGATTGGGATTGAACCAACAAGTCGACAGCGTCGACGTTTAACCCTTGAAGTTGGCTGACCGTTAATCACATGTTTTCTGTCATCTCATTTTCCAACTGGCCAATTCACACAGGAGCTAGAAGTGGCCTTTCGGGGTTGTCATGCGCTGTGCGAAATGTCGGGCCAACAAAGTGACAGTCATACATCTTCATTGGCCCAAGAGGGTGACAAAAGTCTTGTAGTGCAATGTATAGAATAAATAAATCAAGTTGAGTGGAGTCAAAATTTCAAGCCAACAAATGTTGAATTGCCCAACATTTTAAGTTGGGCAATTCAAACAAAATATTTAAAGTTTTGCAGTTGTGAACATTGTCTTTTCGCAAAACAACGAAATAAGAGTTTACTGAACTAATTATTCCGTCTTGTGTCCCTCAACTTAAAGATTGAAGTGAAAACAACTCAGCAAATTGTTTCAGAGCTAACAACTTGCTTCCTTGTGTTAACTCTCACTGTTACCATAAATTACGTTAATTTATAGCTTAAAGTTGTTCCAAGTTAAATTTCTCTTTCAGCCACAAAAAAAAAATGTGTAGATGAGAACAGCAGTTAGCCTCGTTTGATTCGGCTATTTGGATCACCACTCATCTTAAAATATTCATTCAATATTCAGCGGGACCGAAGGCCTGATGGCATTGAACGAGTGCAGCAGAATAAAGTTCCTTCTTCATTGCCAAAACGTTACATCCAAGAACTGTGGGAAAAACGTTCATTCATATCAGACAACACATGACACTATGTCGTAACACTTTCGCATGATGGCATACGGCTGAACTATGCGACCAACTTTTCTCAAAAATTCGACCAGCAGTATGCAAGTCCATCATCAAATGCAATTGAAGCGAAAAAGTAAAATGGAAACAGTGAAACAGATAAATGCTTAATTTTGCGGAACCAGAATACAATGTCTTACAACTCGCTATGCTACGGAACACAAGATGAAATCGGCCCAAAAAAAACCAAGTGCAGGGTTCCAACTATTTACAACTACATTCACAATAATAGTGAGCTGTACTTGAAAAACAGCTAAAAGAAGCTTAATATACCTGTTTGTCGAGATTTGTCTTTTCGGGAAAGGTTGGGGACCGCTCTATGGTGCTGAAAAATCTTTGAGATCATTTATGAATTGGTTCACCTCATCACATTTTAGTTGGCTACAAATAATCTCAAATCGTTCAATTCCAAAAACTTGGCAAGTTAATGTGCAACATCATTGGTTTTGTAGAAGAATCTTTCTTTCTTCTCCATCGCGCTTGGAGAGTCCTTTGCTGATATTCTTATCAGCTGCGCGCTTACACTTTGGGATGAGCTTAATGGATTCATCGGTTGCTAAGAATTCTGTCTTAGAGGAATTGAGGCCAAAAGGAGCGCACCGCTTGGCTTCACCCAGCAGAGGTGCTGGTTTCTGCACCAACTGTATCGTATTTTATTCTACCACTGATCACTTTAGCGCCGCTTGATACTTTGCACATTGTCTCACAGTTGTCACTGTGGTACCACGGCACAACGGTTCACTTCCATACTTTTTTGTTATGTCCTTGTTTATGATGATACAAGTGCAGCGTGTTCTACCAGAGACAAATTTCTTGTGTGTTCTACATACTTGGCCAATAAAGATGATTCTGATTCTGAGTCAATCTCCCAAAAGCCAATATGATTTTTGTTGCATCCGCGTTATGGCTACTTCCTTGGGCGACGCTGGAATCAAATATTCGACCATTCAGAGAGAAATGATCCAGATTATGAAATATAATCAGAATAAGAATAAGATCTCAAAAACATTTGCTTCATGTTTCTCACTGACCACACATCATTATGCATACAGATACGCAATTTCATACAATGCTTTGACATGAACTGAATGAAACAGCTGCAGCTTCCTGTGTGGCACCGGAACCTTCCTGTTGCCTTGCTGTCAACAGCAACAGGTCAGCCGAGACGTCAGCCAATAAGTTTCAAGTAGGAAGTCAGTCAGATGGCCTCAAGGAGAAAGATAATGAGGAAACGCACAAAGTTCGTTTGAGGATATGCGAGGAGGCGGGGAGGGAGCTCTCCCTCTCCCATCTCTCTTTCTACCTCATGCACCCGTGTTGGCTGCGCCTTTTTTCTGTCTTTCTCTCATCACTCTCACAAAATGCCTCCCTGATAAAGGAATTCGTTTGCATCCTAACGTCTAAACAAGCCAGAGATTGAACACGTCAGGCTGATGTCATACAATCTGGACAAATAGGGCGAGGAAGCATGGCGCCTGGCCGTATCTCGCGATCTAAAACACGTGGCACCCTGGCGCCATCTTAGAACCCAACGCTATTGAGATATTAACAAAAGGCTCAGAAATGCAGATTATTAAAAGTACCGGTATATACATTGCCCTTTGTTTTTGTTCTCATTGAGGTAGCAAGAAGCCATCCAAACGCTCACCATCAGCCTTGGAAACATGCAGAGTGGAGTCCAAAGGCAGTTTTGCTCATCTTCCCTTTTCTTCTTCTTCTTCTTCTGTGCCAGCGGTGTTCAATCCGCCTCAGTTTCATGATGCAAACCATCACCATCATCCACGGATGATGTTAAGACCAACCTTCCATATCGCTGCTTTCGAAAGACTGTCAAGTTGTTCGATTGTACAACGCAGCAACATGTTTGTTCCTTCACCAAAAAAAAAACAAAAAAACATTTTCCCTCAAAGGCAAAAGTGCAAACATTGCGTGAGGGGGAACGAGAAACGTATCATAACGGCTCACACTGACAAGAGTCCCAGCAAGCACCTCAGTCGTCCTGCGTTCACAAGAGTTAAACTGGACCTTAAAGGAACGGGAATATTGATGTTTGGTCACCGCTTTCAAAAGTTCACCAACAGGACCCATACCGTACTTGCGCCCGCCATTCGACGGCATGACACCTGTTCGCTATGGAAAACCACGGAAAGATTGTTCACCGCTTGGTCCCAGAGCAGAAAGAGAGGCGACAACAAGCATGAGGGAGAAGAGCCAATGGTGTTAAGGGACGCAGGGAGGGAGTCCAGGAGTCCCTCTGAGCTCGACAAAAGTTTCTCCTGCTTTGCCCATCGAGCGAAAATGGCGACGTGCGGCGTGGCAGCTGACGACGGCCGACACGTTTACAAGCCCAAGATCATGATGAGGAAGTAGAAGAGCAACGTGACAGGGCAGTAAAATAGACAGCGAGAGGTGTTTCAGGGGAAAAAGCAAAAATACCTGCAGCCTGTATGTGAGCGACGACCTGGGCCGGAGGACTGGAGGAGAAGAGGCCCATGATGGCGGGAAGAAGGTAAAAGAGAGGAGTGGAGCACACCCTCTAAGAGCGACACCCCTTTTTTTCCCACAATCCCCTCCTCTTGACATGAGTGTGTCTGTGCATGCACAGGGTGACACGCAGCCCTACGAACACACCTCCAAAAATGAGCACCGGCAACTCGAGCGTACGCAGAATCGAGGGCAGGGCGCCGAACCAAGCTCAAGGAAACGAAACCGAGACGACGACACAACAGACGCGAGTTGTAAACATCTGCGTGGTCAATTTTGCCAGGCTTTGGATCGCCCTCTGCTCTGGCCTGCGCTGTGTTTGCCTCCGTCTGCCAGCCCACTTTGGCACCGCTGCCAAGAGGGAAAGAGAGCGAAGGGAGGGCGGCTATACACACGCAGTAAGAGGAAGGGAGGGACACGCTGTCGCGAGAGAGAACGAACAGAGAGGAGGAGTCGGCGAAAGGGGAAGCGTGAAAAGAAAGTCTTACAGTAAGAAGTCACATGAATTGTCGTGGGTAGATGCAGGGACGCATCACAATGGCGAACGCGGCAGCTGGGTCGACCGAGTGTTAATGGTCAAATGCACGCCTCTGGCCTTGTTCTGTCCTTTCGCACCGACGGACAGATGGCGAGAGAAACGAGCCGGCACCATATTGTTCACCCTCGCCATGTTTGCTAGATGCTAGAGATGCTGCTTTACGCGAGAAACAAGAAACAGATGGACATTTGCAGTCCAGTCTGCCCGTTACTCCAGTTTCACGCTGCCATTGCCCCAATTCACTCAGAGTTCTTTTTAGAGGCATTCATGAATGGAGTCAATATTCTAAAGAAATGCCCAATTTCAGGCGCTGCCCGTGAGTGATCTCAATCATTGGTGAAAACAGAAAGCCACCTTCTCTGCGCCTGCCTGTGGGCCAATGGCGGGCCATGAAGCACACGGGCTGACCAATGTCAGCTCACAGCCGAGCTGACATCATTTAAAAAAATGCAGAAAACAGGAAAGGACTCTTTTTTTAACCCCTTACTTTTGACAAGCACCTGAGGACGGCACTTCTTTGGAAGTACTTCACGACAAAACACATGCACACACCCCCCCCCCCCCCCCCCCGGGTTCTCCCAGTCCTCACTCACCCAGGAAATAACAGGAATAAAGCAATGGTCCGGGTTCTCTGCTTCAACACCACTTGAGTCTTTTCTTGGAGATAGGACACACACACACACACACACACACACACACACACGTATAGCTGTAGTGTACTCAAATACACATGTGGAACTAACAATCCAGTTGTTCCATGGAGGCTCAGCTCACATTCGGGCAAGAGCTCGGACAGCCCCTCCGACCTGACGTCACATCTCCTTTGTTGTTTATGAATTTATTTCTCTCCTCAGCTGAACTCTCTGAACCCAACGTACCCACACTGCTCCTCCCCTCCTCTCCTCCAGTCCTACAATTACTCCCCGCCAAAGAAGGCAGGCGCATACAGTACGGCTATAACAGGGGATAAGTGCAACGGCAGAACGTGGGGGAGGAAAAGGGGGCTCAAAAGTGACTTTTCCATGCTCCGTGTCTTTCTCGACGGCTGCCTCGCGTCTCTTTCTGCTGGCGTTGTAAAAGTTTCAGCTGCATGGCAAGCTGGCCTCTTTTGGCACTTGTTCAACGGCTGACTCTTCTGTCCCTCTGCAAAAAAGAGAAGGCGGGGAGGACAGCTATGGTGACAGCTGGACTGGTATCGATTGTTGTTCTCAGAAGCCAGTTAGCGTTGCTAATTCATACGTGTACAAAACAAAAGGTTTGGGCATTCCGTCTGAATTCGGATGGATCGAAAATTCAGCATTGTGTGTTGGGTTGGATGTCAGTGAATGAAAGTCAGATGTTTTGTCCTTTAAAAAAAGAGTAATAGTCTGATGCCTGGACCCTTTGCTGCTCACAACCAGTTCACACAGGGACACGCTTGCTTTCTTTTTTCAAATGAATTTTGCATGCTCTTCCCAGATAACAAGCAATTCAATGGAAAAAAAAATATGCCTTTACATGATCACTGAAAGCAATATCATTGGCATGATAAAAACAGCAACAGAATTAGGTTGGTTTCCTCAAATTTGGAGAATTTATTGTATTTTAAGCCTGTAACAAAAATCAATTTAGCCAACTATAATTTCATGAATTCATAAAGTCAGGGGAGGTTGAACTACTGTAAAAACCTGATCTCCACTAATGCCTTTAGAGCTCACAGGGAAGCGAAAACATTCATCATGTAATTTTGACATGGTCATCATAAAATTAAAGAGTTGTATTTTTTCTCTTTTACTTCCATTAAACTTACAGTATATGTTACTTCAGTACGAGGCCACTTAAAACTAAAACTAAACCACGGTGAAAATTATTTCTAACCGTCTGCTGTAACTTTTGTTTACCAATGACCTGGACAGTACTGCCCTCCTGTGGTTGTTTGTAAGCTAAACAACTCTAGAGGATGTCAACTGCTTGATCTCTTCTCTCAACTGGCCTTTCTTCCACACTCCTGTTCTCCTGTCGCCGTTTTTTTCCCTTTCTATCCTTATCCTAAAATAATTGCATCTGGTAAACGCATAAACTAAGTCTTAGCCAGCAGCGTGACTTTTAAAACTATTCTGCTTGTGCTGATCTGATTTCAGTGAGGGAAAGTAGGCCTAAAGTGGAACTCTGACCCCAGCAGAACCAATGAGACTCCAGATCAGATGTCAGGCTTTAATCTGCTTCATGGGTCTTACTGCAAATAAGAATAAGGTTGAACATTTGATGTCTCAATGTGAGCTTGACAGGCAACAGGCTGATCCACTTCTGTTTATGATCCACTCCCTGTCGGATGCCTGTTGTGGAGGCGTGCACTTTTCCTCATTAGCCACACCTTGCTACCACGGGGTATGTGATGTAAATCATTAAACAAGGCTGACGCAGGCTCTTTTGTTTCATTGTCCTGTGCAGTTTTAGATTGTGCTGTGCCTTCATGACTTCATGACATTTGTCACTGTTTTTCTTCAAATGTAATGCGGATGTGATCATCTCGAATCAAATATTTATTTGAATGTCTGCTGCCTTTAATTTTCAGGAAAGTCCACTTTCATCTCTGTATAATCATTCAATTATGTTATTTCTATAAGTTTTTATCCATCCATCCATCCAATGTCTACAAACGCAAAAGATTATTCTGTTCAGGTTCGGTGGGAGCCGAAACCTGTCACAGATAACTTGGGCCGAAAGGCAAACTACACCCTGGACTAGTTGCCAGTCAGTTGCACATAAAGAGATGACCGCCATTCACACTCACTGTGTGGGAACGGAACCTACACTGCGTGCACTGTAGTCAAGTGACTGTAGCACTACACCAGTGGCGCCGAAACTATTTAATTTGATGGACACATACAGAAAAACGGGAGAATGCGAGAGCCGCTCTGAAATTAGTTGAATTTTGTTTATTAAACACACAAAAATCATTCAAGCAAGCAAATATATATTGTTAATGTTTTCTGGATATTTTTTAAAAAACTGCTGCACTTGTGGATTATGAATTAAGCAGCAAAATCCCCCCGTTTTTAGCCATCTCAGGGGGCAGCCATTTTGCCTTGTACAGCGACTGAAAATGGCATTACAGACTCATGCATGTCACATAACCAAAAACAGAAAATAGATGATTGGTTATGTCAAATTGGTAATAAAAACAAAACAAAAAAAACATGTACTGGGTGGGGGTCTTGAAAATATTAAGGGCATTTCAGTTTGTTTTATAGTTTTTTTTTTAACAGTCTAACACCTTGTCAATGTGATTACTAATAAAGGATATTTCTAAGTGAACGCAAGGCTTGAAATAAGCGGTTTCATATCAGAATCAGAATCATCTTTATTGGCCAAGTATGTAGAACACACAAGGAATTTGTCTCCGGTAGTAGACGCTGCACTAGTATCATCATCAACAAGGACATGACAAATAAGTATGGAAAGACATTCCGTAATATAAGTGAACCGTTGTGCGGTGGTACCATCACAGTTTGCGAGACAAAAATTCTCATTTTGTGCTTCATCGTAACAGATTGAATGAGTGTTAGTATAAATGTGACTGAACTACACTTGTATGACATTCACATAGTAATTCGACGTATGTACAGTATACTATATATAAAGTTGCTATTATCCGAACTGCTTATCCTTACGAGGGTCATGGGCATGCTGGAACCTATATCAGCTGTTTTTGGGCAATGGACAGCCGTCGTCAGCTATTTGCAGGGCACACATAGACAAACAACCATTCACACTCATAGTCACACTTAGTGGCAATTTTTAGCATCCAATTAACCTACCACACTTGCCTGACTTGTAGTACGGACAATGTTGGATCGGTTCCTGCTTAGTGGTGGGGTGGATATGGGTGCGGGTGGTTGTTCGTCTCTCTGTGTGCCTTTTCACCTGAAGTTTGATGGGATCGGCTCGAGCACCACTCCCGCGTTTCTATACAGGATAAAAGTTGTCAAAAATTACATGCCAATTAATCTACCATCCATGAGACCGGGATACCTGGAGAAAACCCACGCAGGCACGGGGAGAGCATACAAACTCCACATAGGAAAGTCAGACCCCCGCAGTGGGGCAGATGTGCTAACCATTCGGCCGCTGCATGTTTGTGTGTGTGTGTGTGTGTGTGGTGGGGTGGGTGTGGGTGCGCACGCGACACAACTGTCAGGACCAAAGCTTGAAACTGAAAATGAATGACAGTACGTTAATATTTTTAGTATCAGTCATGTTATTTGTCTGTTTTCACAATATAGAGTGCTGAATTCAGATTTTGACTTCTGTGGTCTGCGCAACAAATGTTTTCAAAATTAGATTCCAGTAGATCTTACCTTTAACAATAAGAATCATTAATTATATTTCAATAATGAAACTCATTGCTTATATCAAAAACAAAAAACAATTGTTCCGTCAATATATTGCCGTGTGTTTCTTGTTTGATAAAACCCTTGCTTCTGGTCTCTCTGGGATTAACCTGCGAAGAAACTGCGATTCATAATTAGGAAGATGCTCCTCAAATAAAGTCATTGATTATCATGGAAGCATATTGCCGCTACACTGGGGGAAAAAACACGGAATTTATCATGTAAATACATGACAATTTTGTAAAAATGTAATACGTATCGCGTAAAAACGTGTCAATAATGGGCAATGTAAAAATACACTTGCATGTTTTTGTTCCATGCATATGAGGAAATCTTCTGGTAGGCTGCAATTTCATAAAAAGCTCCACAACTCTAGGTTTAGTGCCATATTGTATTCAGAAGCACCTGACTTTGCATCCTGGCGTGGATGGGATCGAGGTTGTGAGGCCAACTTCGTCACATTTTGTACTTTCCATGTTTTTACATGACAGGTTTCACGTTTTTACGTAATAATTTTCACATTTTTACATTATAAGTACCATGGTTTTACGTTAAAATGTTCATCTTTTTGCATCATTGCAAGAAATTTCATCTGTGCTGTATGTTACACATACAGTACATTTGACAATAAAGTTGATCCAATCCAATCATAATTTCACGTTTTTATCTGATAATTTTCACATTTATACCCAAGAATTATAACGTTTTACATGATAAATAACACGTATTTACATGTTAAGCTTCATGTTTTTTTCCTGGTGTGGCAGCAATACGTTTCCGTAGATTATAGCAAGAAAAACATGTATTTCATGTCGAGAAATTCGAGGCATGGAATTGTAGTACATTCTCGTGTGAGGAAAGAAAGCGAAATGTGCGCAAGGATTGTGTGACGTGTGGGGAGGAGTTTGCAGTGCTGGGGCCAGCCAAACTTTTCGTTTGCGCGTGTCGGCGACGCCACGCCCCTGTTAGTACGTGCACTAACGCGCTCTCATTTCACTGCAAACTCCTGCTCGCCAGTATCACCTTTGCTGTCAAATTCGTAATTTTGCATCTTGTTCTCGGCGAGTGGGTTCTCTTTGTAAGACGCGATCGCGGGCCAGCCCAGCGGCGGCAGAGCAGCTAAGCCGTCACAAGGTGAGAACTTGTGCCCAGCAAACTTTCTTTGTCTTTGTTGTACGCTGCAACTTTCAGGGCGCATCGCGCGTCGGCCGAAGGGCTCTTGCGAAGTTTTGGGATACTTGGCATATTTGGCACCGTTCTCGCCGGTGTTTTGATGATTCACAGCTTGGTGTGCGTGTGTTTTGGAGTTCTTGCTTGGTGTTCTCCCGTCACCCCAACGACTGCCCCTTCCAAGCGTCTCCCAACTTTGCTTGACTTGCTTGCGGTATTATTAGCACACGAGCTAACCGCCTAGCATGCCCGCGCGTTAGCTGTCGGCTGTTTTGAATTATTCAATTCATTTAAAGCCGTCAAAAATAATTCCCGACAGCTTTTTACGTTTCTGTGATTACTCTTCTTTTTTGTTTAGCTATTTTGAGCCTTCTACCCGCCTTTTCCAAACCAACTTAAAGCAATTAAATGTGCGTTTTGTTTTGTTTTTGTTTTTTTGCTAGTAAATGTGAGTCTAATTTGCAAAAGAAGTTTTCACCCTTCCGTAAAAGTTGCTTTCAGACTTGATGAATTTGCTCTGTGCTCACTGCCTAGTTTAGCCGCCTGTTGTGCAACTCCAAAAGTGCCTGTGGATGCTCGTAAAAAGCACATGTAAAGCAAAGCCATGGATCCTTAATACAGTGCTGGGGTGTTCTCAGTCAAGCAAGAAGCTTGTTGTCACAGGAGTTGGTTTGCGTTTGTCTTGCCAGCGTTTGCTGAGCTCAGTGCTTTATTTAGCTCGGTGGCCGCTAGCCTGGATCCCCACTGCACTCAACACCTGACCTTTTGGCTACAGGGAACTACTCTATATAGAATCCCGACATTACAAGAAGCATCAAATGTACATTTTACTTAGCGCCCAATGCCCAATGGTGCAAAGTATTTGCACCATTTAGACTCTTTCTAGGTCAAAACACACTCTTCTCTTGTCTGTTGCACTTTTTTTTTTACCTCTAAGAATGCACAAGTCCCAATTTTAGGTCCACCTCCATAATCTATGAGATTTATTTAAATCTGGGCATTAAGAATCTCACAATTCGATTATAAGGCTGTGATTCGATATTTAACTGCTTTGCTTTTATATTGGTTCAGTAAGATAGATGTGTAAATGTGTTGTCACCACATTTTGGGGGTACAAAACAGCTGTAAATAATTTGGACAACTTGTTTGTGCATGTGGAATACACATCTTAAAATAACATCTTGATATTTACTGCACCACTTTTAATCAAAAATATGTGAACAGTTTCAAGTGCAAAATGAACCTTTGAAATCGATGATCATATTACAATAAGTGATCATGAAAATTTTAATCTGTAGCATTTCATTTTTTCCAAGGGCTAACTGAGTAAATACGAGTAGCTCCCTTTTTTTATTTTCTCACTTCTTTTTTTAAAGCAGCTTAATGATGCGTTAATTATGCATTTGCTATTCCGGTGGTTGGCTGACTACTGGTTGAGAAAGTGCTTGCTTAGGTATGCAGCAAAGCCTGCATTTTATCTGTAAATATCACAGGCGGTCAGGTTGATTTATTTATAGCAGCCAAATTTGCGATCACAAGTTCACAGGAGGTTTATCGATACAGAGAATGTGCTGAATCAATCATCAATTGACCTGGGAAATGTTGTGATGCATCAATTTATTGATATTTTTGCTGTATAGTCATATTTGCTTTTCACACTTTTTGGCTGCATTTTTTTAATGCTCAGGTAAGAGCATTTAGGCAAAAGTAGTCCTTAGATGCCATCTTGCAGCATCCATAGGCAATCACACACTTTTTTCTGTGAAACCGACTCCAGTCATTCATTCAAGACTAACTCATGTTCATGGTTTTTATGCATTTTCTGAAAAACGCTAAGAACTGCCCCACACTTTGCGATGCATCCAAACCCCATTTAATATACGGACACTGTGCTACTTGAACTGCATGAGCATTTATTGCGTTATGAGGCTCCCCATGCATTGTTGTCCTGCACCACTTTTTTAAAAAGACAGTGTCAATCGTGGAAGACACAGGTCACTTCAGAAAGAAGACGTGATGAGAATGAAGAAGAAAATGTGGATATTATTGAAAAGCACTCCCATTCATTTGAATGCACCTGTCGTAGTACGTACCACTAATGGGCATAGACCATTTGCTGATATTCGTGTCGCAGGGTGCATTATAGCTAAGGAAATGTGTAAGGTGACCAATTTTGGATGGCATTGTTGTATTTTGGACCATTTCAACCGATGGAAAGATTTTTTTAAAGCCATTTTAAACTGTCATTTGATATTTTGCACACTGATGGACCTTTGCCGGGACACGATAGTTAAGATTAAGTTCTTAATGACATTTGTGCAGCGAGGGAGATGGCTGTGCAACACCGAGACATGATGACACTGTTATGAAATGTTTGTAGCGCACCGACCATAGTTTTATGTGATATGTTGCATTACTCAGTTGCGGCAAAACTGAATGTTTGTTGTAAATTGCTCGGTTTGTAAGGTGTTATAACTCCCAACCATGCCAGCAAAACACAAATAGACTGCATAAATGTGCAATTTGCTCACATGACATAAGTGAAGTGATCTGAGGCAGCGTAGCACTCACTGAACCCATCGCCAATGCGACATGCCACAATAATATTAAACGCGAACACAATGTGGCAATGTACTGTATTTGATTTAAATAGTGACAGTGACTAAAAAAAATATTTCTGTCAGGCTAATCTCATGCCCTTTTTCTCTGTACAGGAGCTTGCTTACGTTACTTCGCATCTGTCTCATCCTGATTTTCTCCAATCGCTTTCAAGATTTTGACAAAATAAATGCGGTCAATTATATATATATTTTTTGTCCATCTGGATCTATCTTTGTGAGATAATTGTGAGGAATGAGCGGAGGTTTACAATGCTTTGAATGGAGTTTTGTTTTTTGGGTTTTTTAAGAGGGCCTCGGGGTACATTTTGCTCAATGTGTGCAGTAATGTGTGCAACACCGGTATGTGAGGATGACACAGGTAGGACATTTGTGGTCATTTGTTTTGCCCCAGGGCATGGGGATTTTAATGCTGAAAGCACATGGCAAAATGAAACAAAAAAAAAAAGCCGACCATAGTTTCATGTGATTTTGTTGCAAGTCAAATAGGCTTAATAAACGTGTTGTTTTGTTCACATGGCGTGAATGAAGTGATCTGAGGCAGCGTAACACTCAGCGAATCAATCGCCATGTGACATGCCGCAGTAATATTTGACACCAACATAATGTGGCAAAGTTTCTCTCTCTCTCTCTCTCTCTCGCTCTCTCTCTCTCTATGTGTATATGTGTGTGTGTATATATATATATATATATATATTATATATATTGGGGGCAGTGACCCCCAAACTAGATGAGTGGTTGCAACAGATCCCGGGAACAACATCGGACATCTCAGTCCAGAAATGTGCAGTGCTGGGAACAGCAAGGATACTGCGCAGAACCCTCAAGCTTCCTGGCCTCTGGTAGAGGACCCGAGCTGAATGGAGGACGGACACCACCCGAGGGGGGGTGAGACGAGGATTTATTTTTTATTTTTTATATGACCCGAGTGAGGATGAAGCGGTTCGGAAGATGAATGAATATATATATATATAAAAGTGTGTGGGTGTATGTATGTGTATATATACAGGTATGTATATATATATTTGTGTGTGTATGTGTATATATCAGCATGTATTGTATTGTATATAATCATTTAAAATTCCTCGTCTCACCCCTCGGGTGGTGTCCGTCCTCCATTCACCTCGGGTCCTCTACCAGAGGCCAGGAAGCTTGAGGGTTCTGCGCAGTATCCTTGCTGTTCCCAGCACTGCGCTTTTCTGGACTGAGATGTCCGATGTTGTTCCCGGGATCTGTTGCAATCACTCATGTAGTTTGGGGGTCACTGCCCCGAGTGCTCCGACCACCACAGGCACGACTGTCACCTTTACCTTCCAGGCTCTCTCCAGCTCCTCTCTGAGCCCTTGGTATTCCTCAAGTTTCTCGTGTTATGTATAGGCGACTGGATAGCTCAGTTGGTAAGGCATCGGTTTGGCATACGGGAGATGGGGGTTCGAATCCCGCTTGGGGCAAAAAAAAAAAAAAGAGCACATACCACCATCCAGTGTGGGTCCTTGGGCAAGACCCTTCACGCTAATGCTTACCTCATACAATGATGAGAGACAGCAAAATGAATGACATGCCGGCTCAGATGTCGCCCGGCCAAACAAGGTCTGCGTCAGGTGCTGGGGAACCAGGGCACCTTGATCAAAAATGGGCTACTGGAACAAAGCGGAGATGGGCGCAATGCGATAACATGGCTCTGTTGGAATGCTACTACTCAAGCAACCCTAGTCAGAGGGGTTACATGTAGAGAATGTGGGCTAAATGGTTACTTCGAAACCCACAGTCACAGTTGACCACGAAACATCGTGGTCAACATACATATATATACACACATATACAACATACAGTATATGTGTGTGTGTGTGTGTGTGTGTGTGTGTGTGAATACACATATAAACACACACTCAGAGCCGAGTACTTTCACTCTAAGTACTGCTAAAATTAACACTGTCTTGTTATCAATGTCGCATGTTCAGTTCATGCGCTGTGCCCAGGACTCATGCTCATCATGCAGTAATTTTAGTGCATGTACTCATAGTATTTCTGCAATACTATGATACTTGAACTTGCAATCCCTCAGTTAGTGAATGTGAACCTCAGTGCACTGAACGATGCAGTGAACAAATCATTTGGCTAATCTGATTCAATGACTACAGCACAAGAACCGCCAATCTCATCAGCAGCACAAACAAACCCGGGGAAAAAAAACAGCATCTTCCACTCAAAGACTTGTTACACAACAACTTTTAAGTCTGTCTCTCACGTATCCCTCCCCCTGTATATCACAATGTTCTTTAAGACTTTATTCTCTCCGAACCATGTCACTCTGGGTCTGCCTGATTTCCATGGCAACAGCACAGTCCTGTCGCCAGTGATTGAAAATAGGAAAGCCCTGTGCCGAGAGTGTCCAACTAGCATACGCCGCAGCAGGGGAAGCTGCGCGACCACACTGATCCTCTCTGGCTCGACTGTGGCGTGAAGCATGCTAGCCCCTCTCTGGAAAACATTACACACCAGCCAGGGTTCTGTTTCAGATGTCTGTTCGTGTCTTTCAGCAGACTTGGAGCATCCTCAACAATAACACAGGAATGTGTAATTTCCTCATGTGGCCTGTGCAGACAAGGGATCAGGCTTCTTTAATTTATTTTTTTTTTAAGTTAACAAGAAGTCGATTTTAGCTCATAACCAAGGCTGTTCGTTAAGGAAACAGACTAATCAAACTTGACATTAGAGCTGATTTGGACACCATGTCACCACTTATTGTGGAGTAAAACTCTGATTATCACCATAGAACTGCGACCAATAAAGCAGTAAAACCTCTACGTGTGCTCCTTTCCTGGCATCTTAGTAAAATATGGCTGAGGCCTGGTACACACTTAAAAATAATTGAAAGGGCTTTCTCCTGGTTTTGAGCCTTCTTGACTAAGGGCAAACGCTAAATTATTCAATTATTTTCAATTATCTTGTGCTCTGAGGAGTGTTAAGAGTGAATTGATCATCAGTATGTACCCGGGTAAAGAAGCATACACACACATAGACTGCTTATGCCTCTGCCGCGTTGATCAATTCCTGCTATAGAATTAAATTTCACAAGTCTTGGGACTTAATCGCCTAGCCCTACCCTTTGCGGTCCAAGCCAATACCAGCTAGGGATGTAACGATCACGGCAAAATTACCACAATGTCGTCCTTGTCATGTCACGACATTAAAAGCGCCACATCTTTGAAATAAGCCAGGTTATTTTACATTTGTGCAGCTCCAGCACCCCATGATGGCTAGTTTATTAGTGCAGTTTACTTTGAATTAGGTATGTATTGGCCCATGCTAATCGCCAGTTGGAGGGGAACTTAACACATTCAAGTTCCTCCACAAATTGACTCAATTCACATTGTGTGTGTGCCTCAAGATTAAATGTTATCAGCCGAATACAGCGTTGTGAACTACGTGTATATAGACCATGATACTTTCAGGGATGGCAATTTTCCGCGGATACGTGGAAATCCGCCGTTTTATTTCTTAAATTGATCATTTTTATGAATCGTCTAAATCCGTTGAGAAAATTTTAGGGGGGGTCAGGTACCTTATCGTCGAGTTTTCACGAGCTCTCCCGATCAGTCTTTCCATCTTCCGATTGTAAACAGCCCTGCGATTGGACGTGTATGATGTCTTACTTGTTGTGATTGGTCGCCCCGTCCAGGCCACGCCCCTTTCCGCTTTTTTCATCACTAGCCATTGCCATCCCTGTACTTTGCGCCGTTGAGCCAGTAGGAGCACTTGACAATGAAATGCCTGGCAAATCCTATTTCTCTGTCACTGCTGTTATGTACAAAAACAGAGTAGTGATTCCACCCCTCCCCCATACAATTTATTTATTTACAAAATCGTGAGATTTTATAAGGTGTTTTGAGCTTTTATGTTGCCAACTTCCTCACAGTATCGTGATAATTATTGTATCATGAGGTTCATGTCATGACATCGTCTCGTCACGTTTGGATATCGTTACATCCCTAATAGAAAACAATAGTGACGCGATCCAACTTGAAGGGAAACTGCAACACATTTTCAAAAAAAACGCGTGTGGTTGCGTGAGTATAAAGGTAAACTGCGCTGCATTGCCGCAGTGGTTTCCCACGCAATCGCTGCCCACGCGAGTATAAAGAAGCCTTAAGAATGCCATACTGCAAGTGCTATGCATTAATTTGACATGCCTTAAGCAATTACCTTTCTCCATGTCGGTACATGAATAAAGGGGTGTGTCATTAGCAAAAAAGTGCACAGCTATGTATAGAGACAACTGTGGCAAGAAAAGCTATCTGAGTGAATGACTCACTTTTTAACACTGGGCAAATCATGTCTGATTGACACACGTCAACCACTCACTTGCCGATGACAATGAAAAAGTGGTGACGCATCATTAGATACAAACCAAAAATAGACGATTGAGTATGATAACATTTATCTGATAATGTTATTCACATACAATTGTGGATTAGTTTATTAGAATGCAAAAATCAGAGACCTCAATGAACGCTAATGTTTGAAATGTCCTGTGTTTTCAAGGTGTGGCTGGAGCCGTCATCATTGCGTCGGAGTGGAGTTGCCGTAGCAGCCCTGACGGGGCGCAGGAGGAGGGGGGTGGCGATGGAGATGGACTTGGTGACGGGGCAGACCGGGGTTTGGACGGCGACCCTGAAGGGGTGTGGAGTCCTGACATCGAGCAGAGCTTTCAGGAAGCTCTGGCCATCTACCCTCCTTGCGGCAGGAGGAAGATTATACTTTCAGATGAGGGCAAGATGTATGGTGAGGAAGAGCAAATTACTCCAGTTTCAACTTTCTTTACAAATTACACTTGTTGAAACCTAAGTGAACATTGTTTATTCTTAATTTTTGATTTTATTGTGGCTGCAATGCATGATTTACGTTCGGCATTTTATTCCCACAATGCATGTGCAAATCAATAACTGGTGGCATTTTAGGACGTGCGACGTTTGTAGCATTGAGTATGCTCGTATGTTTGAACGTACGTGTATGTTTGCGTGTATTTAAATACATTCGAACATACTCGCAAATACGTTTTAACGGCTTTGCCAGTCAAAATAGTTGTACTCCACATTGGCAGCTCCGTGCAAACTCTCGTGATATTCACGTTGAGCGCGTGCGTCGTTTGCCCTGTCGTCTGTCAACAACATTGAATCATGGCGGCGGCTGCGATCTCTGGCGACAGTTTAAACCGCATTTTCTGTGTTACAGTCGCATGCGAACTATTTGATGAACACCACGGGTCGAGTATAAACCATATGAAAATAGCACAGTGTCAATGTGCCAACGGTGAATGCTATGACATTGATGATATGGATATGTCAGTGTTTAAAGGTTTAAATACTTTACCTGACCTAAGATCGATTCGATTTAGATGTATAGAAAAAACACAAGAAACAGTGGCAAAAACAGAAAGTGTAGACGTATTCGATGTCATGATGAAAGCAGCACGTTCAGAAAAGGAGAAAACTTGTTACCAGCAAGTTGTCTCATGTGCCAAAGCGATACTAACGCGTTTTGAGTTCTGAAACAGTCAGAATGTTTTATGTTTTATGGTTATTTTGTTAAAATTTTGTGATGAAAAAAAATAAAAATTTCAAAAAAAAATAAAAAACTTTGTCCTACCTACCGACCCTATGCTTAAATTTTATGTTACCCGAAAACACTCTCTTTTTTGTTTGGCCTCACAAGTTCTAAAACTAATAAAATGAAACTAAAACTAAGCATTTGGGGAAAACACATTAAAACTAACTGAAGTCAAAAAAACAAAAATCAACCAAAATGAAAACTAACTGGTGACTAACTAATGAAAAATCCAAACCCCTTTCTTATAAACACCTGACATGATCGTAAGCTGGTGTTTTATCAACGTTGTAGTAACTCATTTATTTGAACCAGGATGAATCTCTTGTCTAATTTATTTATTTTAAGCGGAACGTGGAATTTAACAAAATCTCAGTGTAGTCAAAATGTGAAGACAAAAGGTGTCCAATGACAAAAGGTTATCATGACATAGACTGTAGATCAATGATTTCCTACTAAGGTCCGCAGATAATTATCCAATTTATGGCATTTGTCTGAAAATGAGTTATTCATTTCAAATATATCTTTTACCCAGCGACATACAGTGAGAGGTAGAACAAAAAATGATATTTCATTAGATGGCAAAAGCGACAGTAAACCTGTTCATTCACCTTTTGCCATTCATACAAGAGAGTAAGTCATGGCTTCCTATGAGTATTTCGCCTCTGTGTTCAATTAAGCTGGCACAGATTTCACACTGAGTAGCATACATCAATTTATGAGTTTATTCAGGTGAGATCCAAGATTTCATTCCTCACGCCCACCCCTACCCCGACCCCAACATGGGGAAAGATTTATGTACCGAAGGTTGGTAATTTTAGTCACTTCCCTTGCGTCTACCTTCATGCAGCCTCCTGTACACTTTCCATTTATATTATGCTACAGCAGTCGCTACTAAGCAAACGTGAAAAAAAGCAAGTCTCCTTTTGGAGAAAATGGCCAGCAAAGTGTGTGTCCTGTTTTGGGAATTGGAGATGACTGCTATGTGTCTGAGTCAGTCGCATTTCTTTGTTTTGTTAAACAGTCTAAGCTGAAATGACTCAGCAGCATGACTTCCCAGAAGGAGAGACAGTGGTGATGATGTTGACAATGTCAGCGCATGCTTGCTTTGTCCTGGATTGGATCAGGTCTGTGAGGCTTGATTCCATCACCCTGTTCCCTTTCCTCCTGAAATCTTATACAGTCCAACCGTGGTACAACGAACATTGAAGGACATAACGAATCTGTACGTTATAATGGTAGTTCCTTTTAAACATTTCCGATAAAATGGCCGCCAACTATGATGGATAATACTGTAAGAACATTTCTAGATGTAAAAACATGAACATGTAATACTGTATAGTATAAACATGTCAAGTACAGGTGGTCCAGTGGTTAGCGCGTCGACCTCACAGTGCAGAGGTATCGGGTTCAATTCCAGCTCTGGCCTCCCTGTGTGGAGTTTGCATGTTCTACCCGGGCCTGCGTGGGTTTTCTACAAGTAGTCCGGTTTCCTCCCACATTCCAAAAACATGCATGGCAGGCTGAATGAACGCTCCAAATTGTCCCTAGGTATGAGTGTGAGCGTGGATGGTTGTTCGTCTCTGTGTGTCCTGCGATTGGCTGGCAACCGATTCAGGGTGTCCCCCACCTACTGCCCGAAGACGACTAGGAGAGGCTCCAGCACTCCCCGCGACCCTCGTGAGGATAAGTGGATCGGAAAATGAATGAATGAATGTCAAGTACAAATACGTGTATACAGTATGAAGGAAAATTATTTAATAAGACATGAAGCAAACAACTGTAGTGTTCCTACTTCATCTCTGAAAATATTCAGTCAGCTAATGAAAAGTTCTCCAGTTCAAGATGCGCCACGCCCCGAAGACGTTTACGATCATCACAATTACGGATGATTGTCAAAATCGTCTACGTTGCCAATACATAGTCTCGACTGAGCGTTGCCTGGGAGACTCCCTTTTGAAATTGAGAGACAATTTCAGCCTTCACAGCAATTTGCTTCCGTTTACCAGACATGCTTTCAGACCATATGCGCAGGACAGTGCCGTGCCTCCGGAAATACAACAGTGTACGAGACGATCAGTTGCGTTGCTTAGCAATGGAAAGGAATCCCGTGCTGCACATTTTGATCATAAGCAAGGTCGAGGCAGTTAGCTTCCCATGGTTCGTTGTAACGCAGGTCTTTTCACCATTTTGTGGGAACAATGTGGTCTTTATAATGAAGTTTACGTTCTAAAGGTGTTCGTCGTAAGCAAAATCGGCAAATGGAAAATGAATTATGTGGAATCGCGACTTTGACATGTGAACGTTATAGGGTTTGAAATGTTGTCAACGGGGTCCTTTGAAAAGAGATTTGACTGTATTTGCCGCAGTGAGTACATTGATGAACAGCTGTTTGGATGTGGTTGGAATGGAGGGGGAAGACTGTGAGAGTAAGAGCTGACCAGGCAGTTTGTCCCAACCACATTTTGGAAGCCTATTAACTACAGTGACCTGCATTCTGTTTTTGCCCTCCCTTTTCGCTTCATCCCCCATGGCCCTCCGCCAGCAACAATTACCAACTTTGACTTCAATTTAAGCAAGTCTATCAAAGTCCCGCAGTAGTCTAAAATAAATCCTTGTAAATTGTGTGTGTATTTATGTATGTATATATATTATAGATATTATATATACAGTGTTAGAGCTGTCAGTTTAGTGCGTTTTTATCGGCATTAATTTAAATGAATTTTAACGTGATTAAATATACGTCACAGCGGATTTTATGTTGCTCTATAAATAAACCGGAAACAAAACAACAAGCGCACTGCAGAAGTCCACGCCCATGTCTGTTTTGCCAGCCACGGCAGCGCGAGACACCGAAAACGAATACTTAAAGACTTGATGAATGGAAAGTTTACTTTTAAAAAGTTGCCAGATTATTCCACTGATAAGACCAAAGTTACCTGGATGTTTTGCAGTCGTGAACTGCGCTATCATCATAGCACGTCGAGTCTGAAATACCACTTAATGGCCAAGCACACAGCTGATGTGAGTACTCCGCCCCCTCATCTAAGACAGACAGCTATGGATCATTTCAAAGCAAAGAAAATGGATAACACGACGAAGAACAAATTTGCTGAAGCCAGAGCTAAATGTATGGCTACTGCATGCAAGCCTTTCAACATTGTCCACAGCCAGACTCAAGCTGAAATCATTCACATTGCATCGAACGACTCCACTACGGATTGCCAGCGAGAGCCTCCATTACAAGCTGTGTACAGAGTTTGTACGTAACGGAGAAGGCTAAGGTACACCAAGCGGGAGAAGACACTGTTTCGAGAGAGAAATAAGAGACGAGGTTGATGAGCCTCTGGTGAATAAAGAGCAGGTAGCCTGTTGAGTACGATGTATGCCACTGACGCGATTGTTACTTGTTTGGAATAATTTGTGTGGGAGGTTACCGTGTTCCGTGTCCATATAAATAAAGGGGGTGGAGCTTCTCTGTGTTCGTCTGACAGTGACTGTGCGCTGAGGCACGTCGAGAGTTTAGCGGGGCAGTCATAACGGACACACTGAAAATAAAACGTCTCCAGTGTTGTGTTGTGCCTCGAAACAAGTGTCGTCATCCGAAATGATGTCTACACAAAACCATAGAGAGAGAGACTTCCGCGCAAGAAAGACCAACAGAATCAACATAGCCTGACTGCTGTGTTCAAAGCAAACTTGAGAAAAACTAAATATGCAACCATGGCTTAAATCCACTCTAGGCTGAGTACTAGTTTACCTTAGATGTGCACTTTATCATTTTATATTGCTCTGTTTTGATTCCCTAAAAAGAGTTGTTAAAGGAGCTGTTGTGTGGCAATTTTTTTTTTCATTGTCGTTGATAGACAGTAATATTGTGCGAGAGATTATGTGTGAATAACTGCTCCAAGTGAAAAATGTTCATGTAAAATTGAAAATCGTTTCAGTAAATATTTGCATTTTGCACATAGAAAACGGATCCATGATTCCATGTTGATGAGAGCATTAAAACGGGAAAAATAGGAGAAAAAAAAATAAAAGGAAATTCAGAAACGATAAAAAAATGTGTGAGTAATCACGATTAATTTTGAGTTCATTCGAGTTAATTATGACATTTGCGTTTTTAGTTCGATTAAATATTTCGATCGTTTGACAGCTCTATTATATATCGGATAGGCTCCAGCACCCACCACGACCCTTGTGTGTGTGTGTGTGTGTGTGTGTGTGTGTGTGTGTGTGTGTGTGTGTAAGATAAAAAAAAAATTTAGAGACAGAGGTTGAACTTGATTTGTAAATCATTTCATTTGAATTGGGTTTGTATATTATTTCTAGGCATATACCGTACCTTGAATGAATTTTTTTGTATTGTGGCTTGGGAAGATGACATTAATTCCTGTAAACCTACTGCATAAAATGAACACGAACCGGGTGGACTGTGGATCCCAAAAAATGCAGATTCATATCAACTGCGTGATACAAATATTTATTTGTAGAAAAACGAAGGACCGATGAAAACTGAACAGAAATTGCTGGCGACAAAAAGCAGGAAAACCAAATATAAACAAAAAGCGCTTGCAAATGGCACGGTAAATTTAACAACCGAAAGTACACAAAATGAAATCCAAACATGAGAAACTTAAATATAGTCCAAAATGACTTGACAACAAAATACTTAGGAAGCAAGAATCCAGCGCAAAAAGAACAAATATGAACATGGGCATAAAGTCTAGAAAATATCACTTGAGCATGAACAGCAAGCAAGGTCAATAATCCAAATGAGACAAAGCCGCTTGGCAGTCTTTAAATACATGGCACGGCTTGACTGGAAACAAGACACAGGTGCGCCGCTGAAAAGGAAGGCCCTCCGCTCCAGCTGGTGCTGAAACAAAAAAACACACACACACACAGAGCAAAACCATGACATAAACAAATGGTTTCCGCTTGACAATATTTGTCATTAATGAGTTATTTGGAGTCCCATTGTGATGTTATTTCTCTTTTTCACTTGTAGGTCGAAATGAGCTAATAGCTCGCTATATTAAGCTACGGACAGGAAAGACACGCACACGCAAACAGGTACGCACACCTTGACGGTTACAATTTTGCAACCTCTGAGTGATCTTTCATTGTCGTTTGGCATCTAACACTATTTAAAAAAAAAAAAAAAAAAAAAAAAGGAAATCCTCCTTGTAAAAATGTTATCCGTCTCTCCTAATGTTAACCCTGGCCAATAGGTGTCTAGTCACATTCAGGTTCTGGCCCGCAAGAGGGTGCGTGAATACCAGGCGAGCATCAAGGTGGGCGCCCGCCGGATAAAAGTCATCCCTCTGAGCTTATCTTCTGTCTTCTTTCTCTTTTCCTCTTCTTCCTGCCTTCTTCGCTGCCTTCCGAACTTGACAATCCGCCTTCAGGTCTCTAGTCACTTGCAGGTCTTGGCCAAACGAAAGTCTCGTGAGATTCACTCAAAGCTGAAGGTACACTCTCTGTGTCACTGCGGTGCTTCCTGGTCTGCCCTGTACGCCAACCCAATCCGCATTAACCCTCTCAATGAGCCCAGGCTGACTGGCATGCCTTTATGTCATATCATAACGTTCTTTGCTACTTTTAACTTGAATACATTTCTAAATGTACCAATAAGGGACTAAAGTAGTGCATGATTGGGCCTTTTGGACTTTGAATACCAACCCTGATTAGAGCTTTGACATTGATTGCAATCAAGGGACCTTTTATGTTAAGAAAAGTGGGTTCCATACTTTGACGTATTGTTATTCAGTATGTTCTGCGTTTGTCCATTACCAGCTGAGCAAGGCTGAGTTAATCTTGGGTCGGTTAAGTTTATCAGGTCATATTAATTATGTCTTAGAGTTTCCTGCTTGTTTTCTTTCCACTCTCTCAACGCTTCACTCTGAATGAATGTTGGTGTTTTGAGGTCTGTGTGGGATATTTGTGTGTGTGTGTGTGTGTGTGTGTGTGTGTGTGTGTGCGTGTGCGTGAATAAACGCTACTCACGAAAAGTTGGGAATATTTGGCTTTTATTAAATTTATGGAAAATGTAAAAAAAGATATCACGCTACGGTGATTTCCTCATCTCCAAAAATTAATTGAAACAAAAGTTAACAACAATGGTGGGTATGCCACAACAAAAAATTAAACCTCAATAATTCGTCATGTGCCCTTGAGCATCAATTACAGCTTGACGACGACGTCTCGTGCTGTTCACAAGTTGACTTATTGTCTGCTGAGGCATGGCATCCCGCAGCCCTCAGGTCATTGAGGTTCTGGGGTGCAGAGTTTCGAGCCTCTTTACGGCGACTCAGCTAATTCCACAGGTGTTCAATAGGATTCAGGTCTGAAGAAAGCGCAGGCCATTCCATTAAAGGTACAGCAGTGTCCAGCAGCCGTTGCCTGATGATGCAGCCTTGATGAGCTGGAGCATTGTCATCCATGAAGATGGAATTAGGCCCATGTAGGGGCACAATCACTGGATGAAAAATTGTTATTCAGCTTGTCACTAAGTGTACGGTGGTTCTGTACCGACTGCTAACACTCTAAGACCGCTACCATCAAAACCTCAACTTACGTGCCCTATTCTTTTCTTTTGGCGACTCAAACTAACTGTTTGCCTGAATGTGAACAGTGCATCGCCACACAGCGCCGAGGCATTTTGCCGAATAACTCTTAACAGTGGCAAAGAGCACTTAACGGGACAATCAACAATGCAGTGCAATGGCTGACTGGCATTCGGCATTCTTTAAATGACCGTTACTCGCCACAGCTTGCCGAACAAAAACATTTTCGCAGTTAAGCGTGTTGCTTTGGGTCTAACTATGAAACTGGGTGGGTTACATTAATAAAAAATAAAAAAACCTAATGAAAGTATGCTTGAAATTATTTTAGCTCTAAGTATTACTCAAAAGATGGTGGCCAAGTATGTCACTCTTGACCTTTAAGTCCACCTGTATAGGTGTGAATGCATTTTAAGCTTGTCCTGAAATTTCACCCAAAAGCCAAATATCCGTGTGTGTGTGTGTGTGTGTGTTTTTTGCATGAGATTGAGTTGCTGTCACACGACCCAGCCTGCATCCAAACCAATGTGTGGGGAGGTTTTCATGAGCGTCGTCCGTGCATTCTGGGAACTCTTTCTGCTTTAATGCATTTCTCCATGTTCTTGGACGTTTCCCTCAGATCTTCACTGGTTTTTTAGAGTGTTCTTGTGGTTTTACCATGCCCTGTAATCACCTTTCTTTCTCAGCCAAAAATGTCTAAATACCTGTTAGTGGTCAGTTAGTTCCTGTTCTAATCTTGCATTACAGTCTCCTATTCTGTCATTGTAATTATGTGTTTCAGTTTTACGTTTGTTGGACAGTACTATTAAGTGTAGCACGATGGTTCCCTTTTTTTGACAAACAGCTCCATCACTCTAAATTGGGACTATGCTAATTATTTTTTTTAATTTGACATTTCTTCTTTGCCATAGGCCATGAACTTGGTAAGTTTTGGTCATACTACAGTACTCTGCTTTTGTGCTTAATTGTTGGCCTCACAGTTAACATTCAATGCAGTGCAACTTCTTCATCAAAAAGATCTGCTGGTGTATGTTTCTTTATTTGAAGTGGCTTCAGTACCATAATGGTGGTGGCTGTAATTTCCTCTACTAGCACCTCCAGCTTCAGCATCACACTGTATCTCATCTGCTTTGCACTCTGTTCTGAATCCGTCTTCGTTATTGCATCATGCAGAAGGAATTTATTTGAAGACATGCATGTTCAGTTATTGGAAGACTTAGGTGTGAATGTGAGTTTCTTGCCATTATGCCAAGCTGACCAATACATTTTTGATAGGCTTCAAGCTGTGTTTTTTTTTGTTGTTGTTTTTTTTTAAGTGGACAGATGGAGTGTTTGTGTCTGCAGGCTGGCTTGCTGTCAAGAATAGCCATGAATGATCATGCTTTGGAATGTTGAGTTCGTATGTCTGGATTTGTCCAGTTGGAACAACAACGATTTTATTCATGTTCAGGACCAGGTTTCCAAAGACAAAGCACTACAGACAGTGGCCAACCTTTCATCAGCTCAGATTGTGTCTGCAAGTGTGATGAAAAGCCAAGCTTCTTTCCCTCCACCAGTCAGGGTACGAAGACACACACCAACATACTCACACATCTGGATGAAAGACTCTGTAGTGAAGTTTGCTCTCCGCTGTTTTCTTCGGTCTAGTTTTGGCCGGGCCATGTGCCAGGACAGCCTGGACATTCTCAGGAGTAAGCATCCTTTTTGCATGACATGCTTGCTGAAGTGAAATCGGAGAATCTTGTAAGCTGAAACTGGTGCAGTTTCTTAATCAGTCCTTTTTTTCCCCCCCTTTTAGCATCAAGCCCTTTGCACAGCCCCCATACACAACACTAGCAGCTCCTGTTCCTGCACCCATCAGTAAGTATAGAACTTTGAGTAGCTTTAGAGCACCACATGGCATGAGACAGAGCATACAATTGCACAGAAAAGAGAACTATTTTAATGGCCCCATGTGATGTCATAATTTGCTGTACACTAATACCAAATGAAAAGGCCAATAAGGGCTTGTGATCAATGTCTTCAAAAAGAAAGAAAAATAAACAAATTGCATATTGATTGTACTGTACTGTACTTTGTTCTTACTTGTGACCTATTTTTTTGCTTCTTTTCTGTTTTGAAATTTACCACATGATTCACTCTGACAGCGCTTTATTTACGACGCGAAATCAAAGGTTAGCAGCAGCCCATTTCCATCTGTTTGGCAGGCTATGAGTCCCTAGCTCCCCCTCGCCCGGCAGCAATCGCAGCGCCTGTGTGGCAGGACAGAACCATCGCCTCGGCAAAACTACGGCTTCTGGAGTACTCTGCTTTTATGGAGACTCAGAAAGACAGAGAGATGGTACATTTTAATCGTCCCTGCGCACGTTCAGGTCCATCTTTTCGACATGTTTCACTTCTCTTCTTACCTTTGCTCGTTTCTTCTTGCAGTATAAGCATCTGTTTGTGCATATTGGCCCATCCAACCCCAGCTACAGTGACCCGGTGCTGGAGTCCATAGATGTCAGGCAGATTTACGACAAGTTCTCCGAGAAGAAAGGAGGTCTCAAGGAGCTGTATGAGAACGGGCCCCACAATGCTTTCTTTCTTGTCAAGTTCTGGGTTCGTAACCTTACCGTAGGACTGAACAAAAAAAATAATAAATACAACATGGGATCCTTAGGAATTTCAATCGATTAAAAATAGTGACATGAGTTGTGAGGTTATACCCTGCTAATCCACAAGGGGGAAGAAAATAGCAATGTAACAGTTGGGATACAGTTTCATTTTCCTTTCTAAATGGTTGTGCTCTATGATGGTCTGCTTTGTAACCATGTCACATTTTGTCAATGCTTTATTTAGGCAGATCTGAGCAGTGATCTTGAGGAAGGTTCCAGTGCATTCTACGGTGTGAGTAGCCAGTACAGTGGAACGGAGAATATCACGATCAGCGTCTCAACAAAGGTCTGCTCCTTTGGCAAGCAAGTGGTGGAGAAGGTCGAGGTAAGCAAAGCAAACCACGCCAGCTTTTCAATGCGAATCACCTTTCTCTTTCTCTTCTCACACTCCAGACAGAGTACGCGCACTCAGAGGGAGGAAAGCACGTGTTCCGTATCCATCGCTCTCCTATGTGTGAATATATGATCAACTTCATCCACAAACTCAAACATCTACCAGAGAAATATATGATGAATAGCGTGTTGGAGAACTTCACCATACTACAGGTTAGTAAATGTGTCCTGTTGGGGATAAATTAATGCCGCAATTAAATTCTTTCACCCTGATGAGAGCAAAGTTAATACGAGCAAGATTAGAAATTATGTGAACGGTCACAAGAGATTCGGACCTGGGCTTTGAGTGGGTGACCTAATCCACCTTTTAGAAACGCTATCACGTCACAAAATAACATACAAAAAAAAACAAACCGAAAGAGATTTCACATATTTGAGGATTAAATACCATTGTAACGAAAGCAAAAAGCACAGTTCCAAAACATCAGCTCGAAACACCTCAAAACCTCTGCACTACAATATAGCAGTTCACTAATAGTATTTATCAATATAAAAACCTTAAATGAATCACATTGTCTCACCAGAGGTGCTGATGCAGAGGCACCAGACTTTTTTTAATTTTTTTATTTTTTTGCCTCGGCTTCTTGGTGTAAGATAACTGTTCCACAAAACAAAACAAGACACCCGGCAAAGGTATCGGTTGACTTAGCCTCATAAAGTGCAGTTTTTCTTGAAGAGTCCACTTTGAAAGTGAATTTTTAATCCTGTCCAATTCTGTCCTCTGCCGTAAATCAGTTTTGCCCAGCAATTTAAGCTCAAACAATCAGAGGGTCAAACGCAGCTGTGAACCAGTTAGAGGACAGAAAAGTGCACAGCGGTGAATCTAAAATCGAATTGCTTCAAGAAGAAACCTGAATTTCAACTGAGTGTGTGGTCGACGCCAGCCCTCGAGATTCTGAATGTGTTGGTTGAAACCCACCAACGACTGGAAACCACGTGGCCAAGACACGCGCAATGAAATGAAGACAAGGCTGTTGGAAATAAGTTATTAACATTTCATGTAAAATGTAAATGTGGTTCTGAAGGAATTTTGGCCAGCAGAAAAGGCCTCGAAGGACCTGGCGGCACAACAGTGGCAAATAACCACATAAATTGTGGTCATCCATTTTCCTCATTCTCTTTTCTGTGGACTCGCACTGCTCAGTAAATTGAATGTGCGTCTTCCAGGCTTCATCAGTGATTGGAACAAACTTTACTTTGGGTGCCATTGAGACCACTTGCCTGTCATGTTTATTTAAAAAAAAAAAAAAAAAAGATGAGTGGACAGTTTTCTAGCAGCACTCCAAAGTGCAACATTGCACTCATTTTTGTAGGAATCTGTAAAACTGGAGTTTTGCAACAATTTAAATTACCCACTCCTCCCCCTTCATTGAGTCCATATTGCTCACATTTTCATTGACTGGGGAACTTACAGTGTATCAGTGTTGCTTGTGACTATTTTCCTGACACTGGCAGTGTGACGTGCTCTGACCTGCGCTTTCTCCTATCTTCCACCAGGTGGTGTCCAACAGAGAAACTCAGGAGACTCTGTTGTGCATCGCGTTTGTGTTTGAGGTGTCCACCAGTGAACACGGAGCACAGTACCACGTTTACCGACTAGTTAACGATTAGCACGTATCAGACACGCAAAGACTGTCCATGACTATCGGACCTACAGTTAGTCATTTCCAGCCCTCTCATCCAGATTGACACCAACACACAAACCATGTACGCCTTACCATCATGGCCCCATCCCAATATTTAAAACACTAAAGTGTGAACACGTGTCATGTTTTCAAGAGTGTAAATAATCCATCCTTCTGTTGTCGAAGTCATCCAGTTTCACTACTTTTCAGTTTCTTGAAGTCAAATTGACAGAAGAATAACATGCCTCCAAAGGAAAAGCTCTGAAGCATTTGACTTGTTTAACAGTGAGTTTGTCTCAGTGTGGTGATGCATGAGAGGTCAGCCCCATCATTCCCAAGGAAATCGATGCATCATTGACAGCAGTGACTTTGAATATACACTTGATAAGTACACAGCACAGTTCAAAATTTTAAGAGGGGGAGTACAAATAGTTGTGATAATGAGGTTGCACAAGTGTGTGCACCCTCTTAAACTGGGATTTGGCAGTGTTCACAATTATGCAATCACATTCAGGCTTGTCAAATGGGAAGCAGCACACCTTTGCAACCATGTTGACTGCTTCTCATGACCCCAAATAAAGTTCAGATATTCTTGTCAGGCTTTTCCTGACATTTGTTTGCTTTCATGCAGATAGCCTGGTGGATTTGTGCTCACACTGACTGGTGTTTTTGAAGTGTTCATAATTAAAACAAAATCAGCCCCAAAGTTGCCAGTATCTTGTGTGACTGTAACTATGGTTTTCCTTTGGTTAAAATCAGTGTTGCTTGCTCCAAACAACTTGGGGAATTTTAGCCAATTTCGGATTTACTGGACCATAACAAATTGTCCCCTCATGAGCGTGATTGTTTTGGGATGTAGCTGGGCTTGAATAAAGCTTGGATTTTGCCAACCTTCCCCATTACCCTGACATATGAGGAAGACGGGAGACTGAGAATGTATTGGACTGCCAGTACTTGCCAGTAATTCCTGCAGCTCCTTCAATGTTGCTGTTGGCCTCTTGGCAGCCCCCATGACCAGATTTCTTCTTGTCTTTTCAACAATTTGGATGAATGTGCAGTTCTTGGTACTGGCACCGGTGTGGCAAATGTTCTCCACTTGATGATGACTGTTTGCGTTCCACGGGATAGTGAATTCCTCGGAATGTACGATACACACATCTTTTGACTTTCTACCTTTTGAACAATGAGATCCCACTGATGCATTGGGAACGCTCAACAGACCATAGCTCATGCCTTCAAAAATGTCAGGATCAAGCCGAGTAGAACATCTGAATGTTATATGGGGTTAATCAGAGGCACATTCTGTGGCAGGTGTGGTGCTAACTCTCAACAGGAGTTTGAATGTTTGGGCTATTATGAACACAGCCACATCCCTAGTTATTAGGGTGTGCACTCTTAACACAACAACCACATTATCTCATTTGTTCATTTTTGCTTCTCAAATACTTAATTTATTCAATCCACACTACAGAAGAAATAAGAATGGGATTAGACACTCGTCACAAGATCCAGTTGAATTTCATTTTCTGTCTTTTCCAATGTCGTTGAACTCCCTCAGAGTTATAAGATGTCCATTTCAAGGCGTTCTGTACATCATTCAAGGTACAAAGTAGACCGAGGCAGAAATGTAAAACTTTTCGCTCAATTCTCATGCGACTCTTGTTTGATTTCAATTTGAGTTTTCAGTTTATAGTTTACGTTAATGGTGTAAAAAGTTTGAAATAATTTGTCAGAATTTGTTGTTGTTTTTAAACTGTATATCACAAAAGCCTGTTATTTGAACAGGGGTGTGTAGGCTAATATCCACTATACACTGTTTTTGGATTTTCTATTTCATCACTGATATCCTATCTACCACAATAACCGTATTCAGCTGTCCTGTGTCTAATGACATTTTCTGAGTCAGTCAAATGAACACAAGTTCCAAGAATGATGACACATGAACAGATGGGAAAACATATCTTGAATGAAACAAAGTGTGAAAAGTTGTCTTGCTTACCAGTTGATTGGGAGTAAGAAAAGATCAAATCTTAAGTAAGCGTTAATGATCGCTTCAGTCATTGCCAACAAACGAAGTCACACAAAGGCGTCGGCGTTCTGAAAGGAAGATAAATTCCCTGGACTGTTTAGTTGCCTTTGCTGTATTATTTCTACCTCCTGTGTGAGTTGGGATTCAACATGTGCTTTCATAAAGCCCTGACCTGAGGAGCACTGACGTATAGGACGTGTGCACACTACATTTTTAATGGTACGTTTGATAAGCCAAAATTAGCTCATTATACTCTTTTTATTTTTGTTTTTGTAAAAGCAAACGTTTTTACCAGTACAGCTAGCGCTAGTATTTTATTTTTTTTGGCCAGCGTGGCGCGGTCCATGCTGCTGTCACCCGCAGGTCACTGGGGTTAAGTCCTCCGAACTGACACTTGTTTTGCTCTGTGGAATGTTTTTGACTTGTACATTTAACCATAACTAAGCAACACCTGTTAGTCGTCTTGTCATACCCTCATCTACCAGCAAGATTATCAATCATGTGGATGATGACAAGAATGTGTTTTGGTTTTGTTGTTGTTGTTGTTGTTGTTTTTTCCCCCCCATCATCGTTTGAGCCGACACGTTCACTTGTATCGCATTCACTGTGTGGAACCACGTTCTGCAGTTTTTGTTTGTTTTTTGTTTTTGAAGGGGGTGCGCATATTCCTTCTGTCGGTGTATTCACATCTGCTCAGTACGTTGAACATGTGCCTTTTAGGCTATGCCAATAAAATCACTCACGGTGTTTGCAGGACCCAATGAGTACTGTTCTTGTTATTAAAGATGGCGTTTGGATTGCAGATTTAACGAAAATATAGTTAATTTAATGCCACGTATGAAATGTTAGTGTGAACGAGGCCGTTTCATTCCAAATGCAGCAAACAAAGCAAGCGGCTTGCAATAAATGTGCAGCGCATTACAGCTGCTAGGTGGCACTATTGCCACATTTATTGGAAGTTTTTTAAATTCCTGTACCGTACACAAATCCGCCCACTTGTTAAAGAGTCGGCTACGTAATATGCCGTATTACTGGTGGTAAACGAAACACGATCGCGGGGTCAGTTTTGCTCGGCGCATCCCTTCATGACTAAATCATCTGCGATCTTGAATTTGTGTGACTTCTATGATCATATGTGCCTGAGTTGAGATTTGATGTTATGATTGTATTGTTTTTACTGCATTGATTATATGTTGGGTATGTGAAAAAGATATTTCTTCTACTACAGACCAGTGGTGTAGTGGGGATTTTTTAAGTGGGTGTACGCGATTCTGGGATGTTCTATATATACATACAGAACATCAATCATAGGCTACAGCACCAGTTGAACTAACGTTAAATTTAATGTTTTACTACTCCAAAATAATCACAGGCCAACGTTATTAAGCATAACTCGCATTAGGGCTAAAACCGAAATAAAAATTGAATGTGGCGTTGGGAGAAGTGGGTGGACGGCGTACCCCCTCGTACCACGCCCACTACACCCCTGCTACAGACCCCGCATGCCGCAGCGCTGCAATGTGAGCTTTCAGCAACCATCCTCACCAGCAACTCTGTCGAGGCTGGATCATGTCATCTCAAAGGACAGCATTCACACAATTCATGTTTAAGTACAGCCTTATGCGACTCGTTTGTTGAGTGAAGTGTTACTGCTATGTGCCCCCCCCCCCCCCCCCCCAACCAGTACAGTACAGTATAGCCTACGTCATTAAGTGACAGTGTTGCAGTAGTTTTACGAGACCTAGTAGTTGGGTACATAAGTAAGTAGTCTTTTGTAGTGCCGATTTGCTAACAAATTTATTTATTTATATAATTATCATAAAGCCTAATAAGTACAAGTAATGTTTTCGTAAACCTTATGCATAGTGCAAATATTAACGCTATGCTTGAATATAGAAAAGTTAAACATTAGTTTCAATACATCTAATTCAAATGTGTTGCACAAATTACACTATCGTGTATATAAAAACAAACTGTTCTGAAAGGTAAAATGCCAATGTATCAAACTACTGAACTTGAATCAGGCAGTGATTCTTGTATGTGCCACACGACAGAGCCCACATACCCCATTTAGTGTGTGCGTGACGCTGAGATCACTGTTGCAAACATAAATGTTTGTGCGTTTAAAACAAAGCACAAAATTTGTCCATCGTAACATCATAGTTTATCCGTGGCTTGACGCATTGTCAGCATCGATAATGACTATCATTGTTAATGCACTGAAACTTTACAGACATTCAGTTTTGTCGCGTTGCAGGTGTGAAGGGTGTGGTGGGAAAAATTTAGACCTGGATAAACGTAGCCAAAACAATCCGGTTATGTGCTCACATTACGCTACTTAATTTTAGCTCCTCCTCCTTGTCATAATGTACTTTGGTAGGCTCGCTCGTGTCATGGCCTGTTTCGCTCAGGCACTTCGCCAACATGAGCATTAGTCTCAATGTTTGAGCAGTAGTAATGGTTGGATTGAGATTGAAGTACAGTATATAACCTAAGGGAAACCTGAGTGTCTTGACCTTTTCTGGAAAGGAGCAGAAACGTTTGTTGAGTTGAATTTTGCACAGTGAGTAATCGTTGGCTCACTACCTAAGCCAGTAAAATGAAATGGGTGGAGAAGATGCTCACAAAGCAGTGAGTCACATTGACCCATCATCACACCAAAGGTCAGCCTAAATATAAAATCAACGTCTGGCGTTTAAGTCTTCCAAGCATCTATCGTAACTGAGGCCCAACCCAAACAAGTAATGCCACAACTTACTAATCCAAATATGATCACGTTGTCTGAATTCAAAGGAAACTGCCCAAACACACCGTTTCTAACACAGTAGCTCTATGTGTCATATTTTTCAGTTAAGAGACAAAAAAATGGGGTGAAGAGGTTTAATGCCGCAACAAAAGGTGGAAAACAAGCCTCACAATGACAGAGAGGTTACATCACCTCACATCTGTCTACCCGCAAGTGTTTTACTCAAAGGGGCATGGAGCAGCAAGCACAAAAATGTTTAGCGTTACAAGTATGAACCAGCAACTTAAAGGAAATGTGAGGAATCAGCCTTGAGGCCGAATGATAGCATCACAGTGGCTAGAAAGCCTTGTCACACCTCAGCTCTTATCTAAGTGGAGAAAAGATTCTGAATTGGAACACCTAGCACCCCGGTAAGCAAACAAGTCGCGGGCCACTTTGGAGTTCTGTCTTCCCGACGAGGGCCGTTAAGACAGTGAAACCCAATACACGTTCAATCATCACATCGTATTACTTGTACACAACTAATTGATGGTTTGCTAGTTTTGAAATCAGTCAAGTCAGCTACCGGTATTTGTTGAATTATTGTTCAAGTAAGTGTAAATAGGATAATCAATTTATAGCAAAATCGTAACGGTATTTATTACACATGAAAATTTGACATTTCGGTATATATGTTTTAGCAAGGATCATGAGAGTTGACACCATGATTTGCTTTCGCGGGCCACATAAAATGACATGGCAGGCCGAATCTTGCCCTCGGCCTTGAGTTTGACACCTGTGATCGAGACTTTTATTTCACCAGAAAATAAATTGTGTGTGTAGACCATGGAATAAGGTGGCACACAATTAATGTCACAATACAAAACATGCATAAAAGACCACAGTATACATTTAACAATTAAAAAATATATATATAATCAACTACAATATCAACCCAGAATGGAGAGCACTAAATACTGACCAAATGTACAAACTGAAAACACAACAACGGAAGCATAGACCTGCCAATGAGGCATTTGGCTGGGCTATGTTTGAATGTGTTGCAAAGTCGTTCGAACGTATTGATAAAACAAAGTCCAAATACTAAAGTAATGTATCATTTATTCCCATAATGCCATGGGATATTGAGATGCAGCTGGCTAAAGTAAGACCTCTCCTTTCTCACGGGCACTTTGAGACAGTAATTCGTGCCTTCGTCACATCCCGGCTGGATTACTGCAATGCACTTTACTTTGGAGTCAGCCAGTCCTCCATCAAGCGTCTCCAGCTGGTCCAGAATGCTGCTGCTCGCCTCTTGACTGCTACTTGTAAGAGGGCGCACATAACTCCTACACTGGCTCCCTATACATTTTAGAGTTCATTTTAAGATCCTATTATTTGTTTTCAAATCTTAAAATGACCTCGCACCACCTTACCTCTCTGAGCTCATCCGCCCCTACACACCTGCCCGGCGCCTCAGGTGTGCGGACCAGACATTATTAGAAGTATCAAGAACTAAGTAGAGGCTCACAGGGGATCGTGCTTTTTCCATTGCTGGCCCCTCTCTCTGGAATGACGTCCCGCTGAACATTCGGCAAGCCTCCTCGCTGCCCATCTTTAACACTCACCTCAAAACTCACTTGTGTTCTTTGGCATTTGACTCAGACTTGATCTTAGTTTTACTGTTTGGTGCTTTCTACCGTCTTTGTTACTGATTTATTGCTTTATTGCTATATATATAATAGTTGCTACATGTACAGCACTTTGTATACAACGATTGCTGGTTTAAAGTGATTTATAAATACAGTTGAGTTGAGTTCTCTGTAGTGCACAATTGCGCATACCCAAATCGATACCCTGCATCATTATGGGGGGAAATGTAATGGTTTAGCATTTCACCTACATTCTGTCCACTTTAGCATTGAGCCTCTGTTTGAGATTGAGATTGGCTGGGGCCATCAAACAATCAAATCTTTAATCTGTCACTAATTATGATTATGGTATTATTATAGTTATTTACATATAAAAAGAAAATAAGATGTCCTAAAATTGACCCCTGTGGTTCTCCTTTTCTAAGGTGATTAGGTCAGAAAGGACATCACCAGCACCAATAGACTGTGCACAACCGAAGAAACCAAATCTGAAGTGTTATGTGGGAAAGGACAGAATCCTGGCCAACAAAGACTTGAATTGTTCCACCCAGCTCCCCTCAGTAAGATTCTTCAGACCTGCCACTGTCCCTCTGTGTGGCTGCTTCGAGGGGCATGCTCTAAAAACACACCCTATTGTTTAACAACCTTTGTCCAGCACCTTTTGGGGATTTTGTCCTAAAATACAGATCAAGTCGCTATCAACTGTTACTAGACCGAGCACGTGTCAAGCAGAAGGCCCCGACAGAGGGAAAAGAAAAGAAGCAGTTGAGAGGAGAGAAGCCATTAAAATAGGCGTCGTCTGACAACACTTAAAACCACTTGTCAAGCATGCTTGCGTTAAACAAATGTCCTAAAGTGAGAATGAATTTGAAAGTGACTGCTTAAATACCGCTAAACATATTTTAACCCTCTCCTTACGTTTTTTTTTCTCACAAAGATAAAATTCCTGAGTCAATTTGGCACATGAGTGTATGTCAGTGTTCACGTAATTACTGATTACTGGCCATTACATTCAATATTTTATGCATTACCGCTCAGTGCGTGTGTGTGGGGGGGGGGGGGGGGTAGAATGCTTATTCTTACCTAATATCTATTTAAATAACTTTGTTTCTTGCGGTGGTGAATTTTGGCATTCAAGCTAGAATCGTCACAATTGAAATAGCGAAACATTTCACTATTCTTACTGTATGTAGTGTTAGTGCGTAGTGTGCTCATGCACAACTACTCAACCCCTCACACACAGCCTAAATTCTCTCTCGCTTCATCCTGAAATACAAACACATTCTGAAATACGCGTTCCGGTGGCGTGTATAAATCGTTGGTAGTGTGCAGCGTGCCGTCGTTTGCATGTTTTGCAGTACAGTAGTCAGTCCTCG